>NC_052075.1:58351175-58663612 GCF_015852505.1 Tachyglossus aculeatus
TGTCTCTATGTGTTGCCAATTTGTACTTCCCAAGCGCTTAGTACAGTGCTCTGCACATAGTAAGCGCTCAATAAATACGATTGATTGATTGATTGATTGATTGATTTCCTCTTCATCTCCAGCCCTGCTTCCTCCCAGAGCCCTTCACACTTCCCACCTTCCACCGCCCACCCGGATTTGCTTAACCTATTTATCACTTCGCCCCTCTTTGTGAACCCCGGTCTCAGGAAGGGGTTCCGGAGGTCAAAGTGTCCCACCCCCTGTTTCCTATCACCCACCTGGGGACTCTCACCTCTAGTCAATCAATCAATGTTATTTATTGAGCACTCACTATGTGCAGAGCACTGTAATAATAATAATAATAATATTAGTAATAGTGCTTGTTAAGCGCTTACTATGTGTCAAGCACTGTTCTAAGCGCTGGGGTAGATACAAGTTAATCAGGTCAGACAGTCCCTGTCCCACTTGGGGCTCACAGCGTGGTGTAGTGAGAAGCGGCATGACCTAGTGGAGAGAACACAGGCTTGGGAGTCAGAAGGATGTGGGTTCCAATCCTGACACTCCCACTTGTCTGGCTGTGTGGCCTTGGGCAAGTCACTTAACTTCTCTGTGCCTCAGTTACCTCACCTGTAATATGGGGATTGAGACTGGGAGCCCCATGTGGAACAGGGACTGTGTCCAACTTGATTTGCTTGTATCCACCCCAGTGCTTAGTACAGGACCCGGCATACACCAAGTGCTTAAAAATACCACACATTATTATTATTATTCTTTTATTCTTATTCATCCCCATTTTTCAGTTGAGGTAACTGAGGTCCAGAGAATCAATCAATCAATCGTATTTATTGAGCACTTACTGTGTGCAGAGCACTGTACTAAGCGCTTGGGAAGTCCAAGTTGGCAACATATAGAGACAGTCCCTACCCAACAGTGGGCTCACAGTCTAAAAGGGGGAGACAGAGAACAAAACCAAACATACTAACAAAATAAAATAAATAGAATAGATATGTACAAGTAAAATAAATAAATAGAGTAATAAATATGTACAAACATATATACATATATACAGGTACAGAGAAGTTAAATGACGTGCCCAAGCTCACTCAGCAGACAATGATGAAGATGGGATTAGAATCCAGGTCTTTCTGACTCCTAGGCCATGCTCTATCCAGTAAACCATGCTGTACTAAGCGCTTGGGGGAGTACAACAGAGGTAGCAGACACTTTCCCTGCCCGTGAGGTAGCAGCTCTGTTTGCTAGTGGGCAGAGTAAGGGATCATGAATGAAAAATTAAGAAGCCACTCAGGGCTCCTCCATATAGGACTCCTTTGATCTCTTCTTTCCCCACAACACACACTCTTCCCTGGTCCCCCTTCTCCGTCTCATCCCCATCATTCATTCATTCAATCGTATTTATTGAGCGCTTACTGTGTGCAGAGCACTGTACTAAGCACTTGGGAAGTACAAGTTGGAAACGGTCCCTACCACCCTGTTGCCAAGCCCACTAAACTAGGAAGTGCAGGAACAGAGAGAAATGCTCAAACATGTAGATGCCCATAATAATAATAATGGTATTTGTTAAGCGCTTACTGTGTGTCAAGCATTGTTTTAAGCCCATGGTAGGAGTCTAACCTCCCTCCCTCCTGCTGCAGGGTAAGAAAAGGGTAGGCTGTGCAGGGAGCCTGGGTAACTGACTTGAGGGATGAGGGGTGGGGATGGGATACTGGTGGGAAACTAATTAGTGGTATTTTAACTGATTGGGACATTCGATCTTCTTCCCACTCCTCAAGAACCACCAGTGGTTGCCTGTGCACCTCGGCATTAAATAGAAACTCCTCATCATCGGCTCTAAAGCCCTCAGCTTTCCCCCTCCTACTTTACCTACCTTCAAGGCCCTACTGAGAGCTAACCTCCTCCAGGAGGCCTTCCCAGACTGAGCCCCTTCCTTCCTCTCCCCCTCGCCCCCCTCTCCATCTCCCCCATCTTACCTCCTTCCCTTCCCCACAGCACCTGTATATATGTATATATGTTTGTACATATTTATTACTCTATTTATTTATTTATTTATTTTACTTGTACATATCTATTCTATTTATTTTATTTTGTTAGTATGTTTGGTTTTGTTCTCTGCTTCCCCTTTTAGACTGTGAGCCCACTGTTGGGTAGGGACTGTCTCTATATGTTGCCAACTTGTACTTCCCAAGCGCTTAGTACAGTGCTCTGCACACAGTAAGCGCTCAATAAATACGATTGATTACCTTCCTGATTTCATAGTGCAACCCAGCCCACACATTTCTTTCCTCTGATGCTTGTCAATCTTTCCTATCATGCCCGGGACCCTTTGCCCACATCCTCCCTCTGGCCTGGACCTCCCTTCCCCTTCACATCCGACAGATCACCACTCCCTCCATCTTCATAGTCTTCCTAAATATCACATTTCCCAAAAGGCCTTCCCCTACTGAAGCCTTTATTTCCCTTTCTCCTTTTTGTGGTACCTATGCACTTGAATTTGTACCCTTTGAGCACTTGATAGTCACCCCATCCTCAGTCCCACGGGATTTAGGAATGTAGTTGTAATTTATTGTAATGTCTGTCTCCCCGTCTAGACTGTAAATTCCTTGCAGGCAGAGATTATGTCTACCCACTCTGTTGTGTTTCACTCTCCCAAGCGCTTAGTACAGTGCTCTGCACGCAGTAATCAATCAATCAATCGTATTTATTGAGCGCTTACTGTGTGCAGAGCACTGTACTAAGCGCTTGGGAAGTACAAGTTGGCAACATATAGAGACAGTCCCTACCCAACAGTGGGCTCACAGTCTAAAAGGGGGAGACAGAGAACAAAACCAAACATACTAACAAAAAAAAAAATAAAAAGAATAAATATGTACAAGTAAAATAAATAGAGTAATAAGTACAAACATATATACATATATACAGGTGCTGTGGGGAAGGGAAGGAGGTAAGATGGGGGGATGGAGAGGGGGACGAGGGGGAGAGGGAGGAAGGGGCTCAGTCTGGGAAGGCCTCCTGGAGCAATCAGTGGTATTTATCGAGCGCTTACTATGTGCAAAGTACTGTACTAAACACTTGGGAAAGTACAACAGAATTAGTGGACCCGTTCCCTACACATAACAAGCTTTCTGTCTAAAGGGAGCTTAGTCTAAGCAGTCAAAAAATACCATTAATTGGTTGATAAACTCCTCAAGGGCAGGGTCTTTTCTTCATTCGTTCATTCAATGGTATTTACTGAGCGCTTACTGTATGCAGGGCACTGTACTAAGCGCTTGGGAAAGTACAACGAACAGTGACATTCCGTGCCCACAACGAGTTTACAGTGTAGAGGGGGTGAGACAGACACCAATACAAATAAATAAAATTACAGATCCATTTCTTTTAGTTCTAGTGTAGATCCTCAAGCTCCCAAAGCTCTGCCCAGAGTGGGCACCCACAGTTGGCAGCTGCCGCTAATAATGACATGGGCCGCTGGCTTTGGGGAGGAGGGAGGAAGGATGATGAGATAGGAAGATAGTGGAACAGGCCCACTCCAAAAGCCAGCACAGCACAATGCTGTTGGCGATAAGACGCATTAACAGCCTTTGAAGCAAGAAATCAAACAGCAGAGGAGCAGGGCTGGGCCAAAGAGATTGCTAACTGTCTTCTTCGCCCTCCTCCCCGGAACTGGTTACATAGATTTCCACCTTCCACCCCCCGCAGCCCTTCAGCTGAGGGAGGGAAGGGTTCTAAAATGGGCAGGACCATTATTACTCTATTTATTTATTTTACTTGTACATTTCTATCCTATTTATTTTATTTTGTTGGTATGTTTGGTTCTGTTCTCTGTCTCCCCCTTTTAGACTGTGAGCCCACTGTTGGGTAGGGACTGTCTCTATGTGTTGCCAATTTGTACTTCCCAAGCGCTTAGTACAGTGCTCTGCACATAGTAAGCGCTCAATAAATACGATTGATTGATTGATTGATTGATTGGACCTGTGATCTGGGCTTTCTGGCTCCTAGGCGTCTAAACCGCCCCTAACCCCCATGAAGGCCCCTTCCCAAACCAGCTTTTTGCTGATTCAGGGGGTTACACGGGAGCTGGGGCTACTGCAGACCACCAACCCTCCCCGCCAGTGCAGCAAAGGGTGGGAAGAGGCCCACGGATCACTTGCCTTCCCTGTGACCTTGGGTAGGTTACTTAACCACTTTGGGCCTCGGTTTCCTCATCTGTAAAATGGGGTTTGAGACTGTGAGCCCCACTTGGGACCGGGACTGTGTCCAACCCGATCTGCTTGTATCCACCCCAGTGCTTAGTATAGTGTCTGGCACACAGTAACCGCTTAACAAATACCACAATTATTATTATTAGAGAAGCAGCGTGGCTCAGTGGAAAGAGCCCGGGCTCTGGAGTCAGAGGTCGTGGGTTCGAATCCCGGCTCCACCAACTGTCAGCTGTGTGACTTTGGGCAAGTCACTTCAGTTCTCTGGGCCTCAGTTCCCTCATCTGTAAAATGGGGATGAAGACCGTGAGTCCCCTCTGGGACAACCTGATCACCTTGTAACCCCCCAGCGCTTAGAACAGTGCTTTGCACATAGTAAGCGCTTAATAAATGCTATTATTATTATTATTATTATTATCACCTGTAAAATGAGGATTAAATAAATACTTGCTCTCCCTCCTACTTAGACTGGGAACCCCATGTGGCACAGGGATTGTGTCTGACCTGATTATCTTAGATCATCATCATCATCAATCGTATTTATTGAGCGCTTACTGTGTGCAGAGCACTGTACTAAGCGCTTGGGAAGTACAAGTTGGCAACATATAGAGACAGTCCCTACCCAACAGTGGGCTCACAGTCTAAAAGGGCTCACAGTCTAAAAACTCTTAGATCACCGCAGAGCCTCGTTCAGTGCTTGGCACATAGGAAACACTCAAAAGACTATTATTATTATTATTATTGTTATTATTAGGACACAGAAGTTGGGCTCACCTCTCAGTTTTGGTGCCAGCATCCATGGGCACTGAGGGCCTTCTTTCTGGTTTTCTGAAGTTTCCTATTCCCCTCCTCCATCTCCCCCCTACTCCTACCCCCCCAGTTAAAAATGCTTAAACACTTAACTACAACACAACCCTCCTGCACTGTCTCAGTTTACTGGCCCAGGGAAATTATAATAATACTACTGGTATTTGTTAAGCGTTTACTATGTGCCAAGCACTGTACAAGTGCCAGGGTAGAGTCAAGCAACATGGCTTAGTGGTTAAGGGAACAGGCCTGCGAGTCAGAAGGACCTGGGTTCTAATCCTCACTCACAGCTTTGCTGTGTGACGTTGGGTAAGTCATTTCACTTCCTCTGTGCCTCAGTTACCTCATCTGTAAAATGGGGATAAGAGTTTGAGCCCCACGTGGGACAGGGACTGTGCCTGACCTGATTAACTGGTATCTACCTCAGTGCTTAGAACAGTGCTTGGCACAAAGGAAGCACTTAACAAGTACCATTATTATTATTATTACTACTACTACTAGTGACATCCATTGTGTCCAACCAACCTGATTAGCTTGTACCTACCCCATTAGAGTGCCCGGCACAAGGTAAGAGCTTAACAAATACCACAAAAACAACAAAAAACTCCCCGGGTGGGATGGGGGGATAGGAAGTTAGTCTCCCCTGCTCTCAGACCCCAGGAGGAGGGGAGACGGAGGAGTTGTGCTGTTGCACAACACACTGGCGGGGAGATAGTGAAGGCCCCTTCCCGGCCCCCTTATCTGTTGCTGGTAAACAGCCCAGCCCGGGATACCGGACCAGTTCGTTCTCACCGAGATTGGTCACAGCCCAGGGACACGGGCCCCTCCCCTGGGACCCCCTAACCCATCCTGACCCCCCAAAAAGGATGGATGGGTCTTGGGGCTGCGATGCAGAGGGGAACTTACCAGAGCGGCTTACTGGGAGCTGGGCCCGGGCTAGAAAAACCTTGGGGTGGACAGTGATGAGCGGATGGACTGGGCCTCCTGCCCCCACCTCCTCGCTTTGAAGCTTTAATTAATTTTTACAGAAGGCCCCAGAAGCCGTTAGGCTGGCCCACAATCCACACCTCTCCCCACCGATCTCCATTTGCTCCGCTGGAGTGGGGAGAGGCCTAATGTACACATCCATAATACAAGCTCCTCCCGGACGGGATTCGTGTTTACCGACTCAATTGTACTTTTCCAGACAGTAGAACGGTGCTCTGCAAACGGTAAGCGTTCAATAAATACCACTGATAGGGGATATGAGAGGCAAAGAAAAAAGGGGGGAGGCAAGAGAAGCAGCGTGGCTCAGTGGAAAGAGCCCGGGCTTTGGAGTCAGAGGTCATGGGTTCAAATTCCGGCTCCGCCAATTGTCAGCTGTGTGGCTTTGGGCAAGTCACTTCACTTCTCTGTGCCTCTGTTCCCTCACCTGTCAAATGGGGATGAAGACTGAGCCCCCTGTGGGACAACCTGATCACCTTGTATCCCCCCTCAGTGCTTAGAACAGTGGTTGGCACATAGTAAGCGCTTAATAAATACCATGGTTATTATTATTATTATTATTATTATTATTAAGAGAGATCTCCCAGACCACGGAGGGGCACCGAGCTATGGGGGGAATCGCGGGGTGGGGATGGGGGTCCCGGTGCAGTGCTCTCCCCTCTAAAATGTAAACTTGCTGTGGGCAGGGAATGCGTCAGTTTATTGTTATATTGTACTCTCCCAAGTGCTTGGAACAGTGTTCCGCACACAGTAATTGCCCAATAAATTAGAGAAGCATTGTGGCTCAGTGGAAAGAGCACGGGCTTTGGAGTCAGAGGTCAAGAGTTCAAATCCCGGCTTTGCCAACTGACAGCTGTGTGACTTTGGGCAAGTCACTTAACTTCTCTGGGCCTCAGCTCCCTCATCTGTAAAATGGGGATTAAGACTGTGAGCCCCCCGTGGGATAACCTGGTCACCTTGTAACCTCCCCAGTGCTTAGAACAGTGCTTTGTAAGTAGTAAGTGCTTAATAAATGCCATTATTATTATTAATAAATACGATTGCAAGAATGAATGAATGGTTACATTATGCACGGGGCCGCTTCCTATCCTTTGCATAACCCAGCCTGCAGTTCCCGCGGACCCCTGGCCACCGCAATTCTCCTCCGGCTGGCCTCTCAGGCCAGCTGGTCCCTCCTTCCTCTCCCCCTCGTCCCCCCTCCACCCCCCCGTCCTACCTCCTTCCCTTCCCCACAGCACCTGTATATATGTATATATGTTTGTACGTATTTATTACTCTATTTATTTTACTTGTACATATCTATTCTATTTATTTTATTTTGTTAATATGTTTGGTTTTGTTCTCTGTCTCCCCCTTCTAGACTGTGAGCCCACTGTTGGGGTAGGGACTGTCTCTATATGTTGCCAACTTGTACTTCCCAAGCGCTTAGTCCAGTGCTCTGCACACAGTAAGCGCTCAATAAATACGATTGATTGATTGGAGAGGGGCCAGCCTGCTCTGGGAGAGGGATCCTCTCAGGCTCGGTGGGGGGGGGGGGCTTTCAGACCACTGTGAGCTCGTTGTGGGCAGGGATGTGTCTATTGGTTGTTATATTGTACTCTCCGAAGCGCTTCGTACAATGCTTTGCACACAGTAAGTGATCAATAAATACGATTGACTTGAATTGAACGGCCGGGCCTAACTGCCGCGCCCATCCCCCGCCCCAATGCTTCGGAAGGGAGCAGCGCCCTCTCGTGGAGAGAGCGCGGAGCTGACAGTCCGGTGAGCACGCTGGGCTCCACTCAATCAATCAATCAATCAATCAATCGTATTTATTGAGCGCTTCCTGTGTGCAGAGCACTGTACTAAGCGCTTGGGAAGTACAGGTTGGCAACATGTAGAGACGGTCCCTACCCAACAGTGGGCTCAGAGTCTAGAAGGGGGAGACAGAGAACAGAACAAAACATATTAACAAAATAAATAGAACAGATATGTACAAGTAAATAGAGTAATAAATACGTACAAACATATATACATATATACAGGTGCTGTGGGGAAGGGAAGGAGGTAAGGCGGGGGGGAGGGGGAGAGGAAGGAGGGGGCTCAGTCTGGGAAGGCCTCCTCCGAACAACCGTATTGTTTGAAGGCTTACTGTGTGCAGAGCACTGTACTAAGCGCTGGGGAGAGCGCAACTCTTTAAACCTCCGTTTCTTCCACTGTGAAATGGGGATACCTGAATTCCCTCTTACACTTGAGAATCCATCTGGGCCAGGGACCGTGTCTGATGCATGATCTTATTTCTACCCCAGGGCATCTAGCACAGTGCAAGTGCTGAATCAATGCTATATTGCTACTAGGAGAGGGCCAGCTAGACCAAGATCCGGCCTCTTGTTCCAGCCCTTCCTCATTTGCTTTGGATCCTTGAGGGATCAAGGTGGGTGGGGGGAGAGTGGATTGAAGGGGAGGGTCCTAGCTCCTGAGGGATTGTTTTATGGTAGTTTAAGAGTTTACTATGTGTCAGGCACCGTGCTAAGCACTGGGGTACAGGGTATTCGGGTTGGACACAATCCCGGTCCCGCACAAGGCTCACGGTCTTAATTCCCATTTTGCAGATGAGGTAACTGAGGCCCAAAGAAGTGAAGTGACTTGTCCAAGGTCACACAGCAAACGGCAGAGCCGGATTTAGAACCCAGGTTCTGTGACACTCAGGCCCGTGCTCTTTCCCCTATGCCACGCTGCATCTCAATTGGTTTCATGTACTGGGCATACCCTAACACCATTTACAATATCCACAAGTATAATTCCCGTTGTTGGGTAGGGACTGTCTCCATATGTTGCTGACTTGTCCTTCCCAAGCGCTTAGTACAGTTCTCTGCACGCAGTAAGTGCTCAATAAATACGACTGAATGAATGAATTGGTCTCGTCAAAGATTTGTGTCGAGAAAAGCCTGCCCTGGGGCCCCTGTGCCAGTAGGGCCCGGGGTGGCTGCTGGCTCGTTGTGGGCAGGGAAGGTTTCTGTTACACGGTACTCTTCCAAGCGTTTAGTACAGTGCTCTGCACACAGTAAGCACTCAATAAATACAACTGACTGACTGACCAAGGCCTGCGGACTCCACTCTTCATGTCTGCTGCTGGTTGGTGTGGTGGGGGTGGTCCCTGCTCCTAGCTGGACCGCATGGAGGGCTCAGACACCAGCAGCCACCGCAGGGGGATGGACGGAATGAACCCCGGGGGAATGGACCACCGGGCCCGTCGGCACAGTGCTCTGGAGGAGCAGCATTGGGGAGGAGCACAGCTGGCTGATGCTTCTCAGGGCATTAGAGGCGAGCGAGCGATCCATTTAGAACGCAACTTGGATAAAAATAAAAAGCGGGCCGTGTGGCTGACGTTAAGGAAAACGACTTGGCACGCCACAGAATTCCAATTTCCCTGACAACTGCCTATTCATTAGCGTCTACGGCCATAACCGGGGCGATTTTTTTTAAACCGAGAGAAAAAAAAGTCGAAAGGAAGGCACAAAGCTTTAATTTGGTCCCATAATCTGAAAGAAAATGGAAGTGAAATTGCTTTCGGTCCACTTAGAGCTGGCTGCCGTCTGAAGAGAGGGGAATGATGCTGAGGCAGTCACTTGGCGAGATGGATGGGCGGCCCATTACTGTGTTTTGCCACCTAGGGAGGAGGAGTGTTTCAAAATAAATATACACCGACTCAGCACGGCCTGAAAAACAACCACCCTCACACCATCAGCCCCCTGCTGGGATCCACTCAATTCAGAGCACTTTAAGGACTCCACTGCCTTGCTCCCACACTATCTTGCTCCCACTCGGCCCTGCTCACCTAATCAGGAGCTGGGCAGGGATCTGGTGTGGAGGGCGGTGGGAGAGGAGAGCAGAGGGGAAGTGGGAGAAAACCCTTAACACCTGGACCAAGGCCAGGGGGAGGAGAGTAAACCACAGCCGGCCACACTGGCTTGGGCCTAGCTGGAGCTGTTTGGGAAAGAACGAACCTCCAGCTGTGGGTGGATCCTGGATGTCCAGCTTTCTGGAGCGGGGAGGGGCTGGGTAGGGCAAGCTGGCATAGCAACCCCCACATTTCACTTACGGGTCTTCCAAGGCAGCGCGTAAGGAAGGGATTTGGGCACTCGCATCCCTGATGCCAGGTTACTTTTAGGCTCGCCGCCACTGGCAGTGCCACCGCCGCTGCCATCACTGCCGCTGCCACCGCCGCCACCACTGGCACCACTGCCGCCAATGGCACCACCGCCACCACTGGCACCACTGCCGCCAATGGCACCACCGCCACCACTGGCACCACCGCCGCCAATGGCACCACCGCCACCACTGGCACCACCGCCGCCAATGGCACCACCGCCGCCAATGGCACCACCGCCACCACTGGCACCAGCACCACTGCCACCACTTGCACCACCACCACTGCCTCTGCAATGACAAAGGGAAGAAACAATAATAATATGGTACTTGGTAAGCACTTCCTATGTACCAGGCACTCTCGCAAGCACTGGGGTAGATACAAGGGAATCGGGTTGGACACAGTCCGTGTCCCACAAGGGGCTCACAGTCTCAATCCCCATTTTACAGATGAGGGAATTGAGGCTCAGAGGAGTGACTTGACCAAGGTCACTCGGCAGACAAATGGCGGAGCCAGGATTCAAACCCAGGACCTTCTGACTCCCAAGACCGTGCTCTATCCACTAGGCCACACTGCGATGCTGGAGCACTGGAGTCCACCCTGTGCCAGAAGAGCACAGAGTGTGGGGCCGGTATTGAGCCCTGGGGAGAGTACCAATGAAGCCTGGCCCCTAGGAGCTCACGATCAAATGGAGGGGAGGGTAATAAGCCATAAACAAGTAGTGACAACCACCCTGCTCTGGCCCCAGGGACTTGGGTAGGGTCTGGCTGCCCACTGTAGGGGACGGCACACACATGCACACCCCCCGACACACACCCAAGATGTTGGTAACTCGGAGGGGGATTAGAGAGAGGGAAGAGGGGAAGGAGCCCCCTGACACTCCTGGCCACCAGAGGAGTTCTGCGAGGGGCTCACTCTTCTGGTCCGGCCCTCGGATCCAGCTCGCGGTTTTCAGTTTTTATGGGTCGTCCTATGGCCTAGTAGGCACGAGGCAGTGCAGAAGGGGAGGCAACAGAGCTGTAAGCCAAATGCAGGCCCTTGGGGGTGGACTGGGAGTGGTGGTGGAGAGGCTAAGCATCCTATGGTCCAGAGGCTGAAACCCCAGGGCCCACAGCCAGGCCCAGATCAGCTGAGGGTCTCTGACAGCTTCCCTGAGACCCCGTTTTCTCACCTCCCGGTGCCGTGGGTCACGTTTCCAGCCAGAGGAGACTTCTGGGCTACTTGGGAGCTAGAGGAGGAAGGGAGGAGGGTGAAATATTAGGGTGATGCACTTCCTTCTTTTAATTTTCCCGACCCCGCTCGGCCCCAAGAACAGTTACTTTAGAAAAAGCCCCCAGCCCAGCCATCCCGCCACCAGTGACCATAGGCTGGGGATCGATCACTGCTGTCGCCGCAGCTGGGGGAGCCTCCGGAGCGGGAAGAACAGTGGGCACCCATGGGGCGGAGATGCAGCAGGGGCTGGGCAGGCCGAGGCCTCCAGCCCAGAACCCTCGGGGGATGCCACAGCCATGGTCCACCGGGTCCCGGCTCTCACGGGCGGGAGGGGTAGTCCCGGAGGGGAGGGATGGGATGGCCCCCCCTGGTTACCTTAAATTGCTGTCAGTGCTGGTGCTGGTGCTGCCCCAGACAAATATGAAATTCTTTGATTCCCACAAGTCTGATGAAGAATAGAAAACGCGTCTATGACCCGAATCAGGGGTTGGGGGGAGGAGGACGGGGACAACGACCGGACAAGACGATGACAGCCGACCCATGGGCTGCCAGAGGGGAAGCTTTGCCTGCCTCAATAATAATAATGATAATAATGATGGTATCTGTTAAGCACTTACTACGTGCAAAGCACTGTTCTAAGCGCTGGGGGGATACAAGGCGATCATGTTGTCCCACGTGGGGCTCGCAATCTTAATCCCCATTTTACAGATGAGGTAACTGAGGCACAGAGAAGTTAAATGACTTGCCCAAAGTCACACAGCTGACAATTGGCGGGGCCGGGATTTGAACCTGTGACCTCTGACTCCAAAGCCTGTGCTCTGGGATTGCTGTTATTTATGCCCCATGAACGTAGAACCTTCCGTTCCAACGTGCCGCCACTCCCCAATGTGACCAAGATGGCATGTCCCCTTAGCCAGACCAAACACGCATGGCAGAGGCAAGCACCTCTGGATCCAGGGAGAAGAGCCCGGCGGGGTCAGAGGGCCGGGTGGTGGCTGTGGAAGACTACTCTCACAGACTCTGGGGGCCTGGAAGGGTAGGTGTAGGGGGGTACACAGGGGGTGTATGTGCAGGAGAGAGTGTCTTACCTTTATCCCAATCCTCATTGCATGGTGGGGACTGCCAGCTGCTTACAGGCTGGGCTTCGCCCTGGTAGTTCCACGACTGGCTAGCTGGAAGACAAAGGCAGGGACCCACTGGGGAATACTGTGGGCTGGTAGTCATCGGTGGCTGGTAGTGGCTTCCCTCCATACCCCTTTTCCTCCTGAGTACTTGGTGGAGCTGAGGGTCCCCCCCCCCCGCCATACTCCCACTGTCCCCTGGCACCCAGTGGGGGGAAGGAGACACCAAGGGACATCTGGAAGATTCCCCTGGGTACTACAGTCTCAGTTCCAGCCTCAGCTCAAAAACTGTGAGCTGGTCTCTAGACTGTGAGCTTGCTGTGGGCAGGGAATGTGTTGTTTATTGTACTCTCCCAAGGGCTTAGTACAGTGCTTTGCACACAGTAAGCTTTCAATAAATATAACTGGATGAATGAACGAACAGGGGGTGGGTGGGTGACTTCTGGAGGGGGCTGGGCGTAAAATCGAGCCAGGTGAGAGCAGTGGCGAGGGGACCGGAAAGACAAAGCCGCAGAAGTGGGAGGTGGGAAAAGGGAGATGGGAAGAGAAGAGGAATGGAAAAGTGCTTTTTACACAGGAACTCGGAATGGATGCCCTATATTGGGGAAAAAAATTCGTAATCTGGAGGGAGGTTCTCCGAGAATCCTGGGAGTTCTGGTTTCCTTGTCAGGGCAGTAGGTACCTGGCTTCTGTGTTCCAGCCATCCGGGATAACCCGGGCCCCTGTCCGTCCCCAGCCGGCCCCCGCAGACCACCAGGGCCCCTTACCCACATCCTGCTCGATGCAGCTCTTGTCGTCACAGTTGGAGATGTGGTGACCGATCTCTGCCTGGGGCACCTGGTGCCGGGCATTGAAGGGGCAGGTAGCCAGCTGATTGGCAATGTTCGGGTGATTCTGCAGGGGCACCAAAATCAGTGAGACCACCAGTCCCCTGGAGGGATTTCCATCACCTGCTCAAAGGGAGGCTGGCAGCAAGCCATGGAGTCAGGATGAGAAGCGGGCAATCGGGGAGATTTGGTGAGGGTATGGATTTCAGGGCACTGACTGGTACCTATGGCCAAGTCCCTAGCCAGAATGGAGACCCAGGCCTGTACCTATGGTCAAATCCCCGGCCGGACAGTAGCCTGGCTTCCCAGGAGTGGCCATGGCCAGGAATCCACCCTGCCTCCAGGAGCCGAGGCGCACGTGCCACTCTTGGAGAGGGTGTACCAAGTCACGATCTGCCACCTGGGCACAGGGAAGGCCCAGACCAGGCTGGCCTTTCCCCCAGTGCTTTTCCCAGGGGCAGGGGAGATGGGGAGCCCAGGGGAAGATGATGGAGAGCCCTGCAAGGGACAGTGTATCATCAGACCATGTTGTATCCATCCCAGCCTGTAGCACAGGACTCAGTCCCTGATCCAGGGCTAAACAAGATGGGAGCAAAGCTCGGGGGTAGGGGGAAAAGATGAGATGATGAAATTGGAGTGGCTACATGGGCTCCCTTGGGGCCTGGGCAACTAACCGGGAGCAAGAGCACACACTGTGCCCAGCACCGGGCCAGGCAATGGGTTCGGGACGGAGCAGTTTGGTCGGACCCGATCCTGGGGGCCAAGAGAGAACGTGGAGGGAGCTGCGGGGGGAAGGGTTCCCAGGAAGAAATGGTAGCAGCTGAGGGCTGGCTAGAATCCAGGAGTTGCAAGTGTTTGTGGCAGATAATCACCTACAGAACAGCTCGGTCCCAGGTCCCCTCCAAAGGTGGGCATGTGTCTTAGACCAAACTGGCAGGGCCCAGGCCCAGGACTCAAGTGCAAGCCCTTCCCTGCAGTGAGGGGCCTGATCAGAAGTGAGGCAGCTTCCCAGGCAATCAGAGTTGGCAAGCCCACAGGTGGACCAGCTCCTCTGGCCAGGGACCCCCTACCTTTCTGCATTTGATAAGGTGGTAGGGGAAGCGGCATGCCCGGATCTGGTGGCTCTTGTCGTAGGGGCATTGGACTAGCTTTTCAGGATCCAGAGAGTCTCCTGGAACAGAGAAGAGACACACATGCTCAGTGGACACATGCTTAGCGGGCGCCCACCGCCCCTGGCCCTCTGGCCCAGGTTGAAGGGTGCCCTGCCAGGTGGGTCCATCCCAGTGTCTGCCGGGAACCAGGAGGATCTGGGGGGACCTGGTGAATGCCCAGGGTTCTCCGTGGCTTCAAGCTGGGCACGACAAGGGAACGTGGGGCCGTTGACGGAGCCCAGTCCCTTGAGGGTGGGGCCCCAGCAGGGTTGGGCTGCATTGTTGGCTTTTGGCTCCTCTCCAGCTCCAGCTGTCGTTCACATATCTGGACTCGGCTCAAACAGGTGGAAATAGGAAACAGTTTCTCTGGCCCTCTTCTCCGTAGCCAGAATTCAGGGGGATTCCCCGAGGCCTAGCCTAGTCCAGCCACTCTGTGGGCAAGGGCTTGGGAGCAGAGCCCCCCCCACCCCGCCCAGTTGCCCTTAATCAATCAGTCAACTGCATGAATTGATCACTTACTGTGGGCACTGCCCCATGCTAAGTGCTCGCATGAAAGTCAGGGGATTATCATCAATGGCATCTATTGAGCGCATACTATGTGCACAGCATTACACTAAGCCCTCAGGAGAGTACAACACAACAGAATTGGCAGACGTTACCTGCTCACAATGAGCAGGGGATCTGGATTCTAACCCTGGCTCCACCACTTGCCTGCTGAATGACCTTGGGTGAGTCACAGCTTCTCTGCGCCTCAGACTCTTCAATTGTAAAATGGGGATTACACACCTGTTCTCTCTCCCTCTTAGACTGTGAGGCCCATATGGGACAGAGACTGTGATCTGATTGTATCTACCCCAGTGCTTTGTGTAAAATATGGAGTCAACAAACCCCACAATTATCTTTACACACAATCTCTGCCCTCCAGGAGCTTAGAGTATAGCGTGGGGGAGAGTCAGACTCTTTAAGTTCTGGCTGTTTTGGCTGGATCTCCACCCCACAACAAAATCCCCGTCCTCAGAAAAAGCCCAAAAGCTTCTGTGCATGGTTGGAAAGCATTTGATTACACAGAGGTGCCCGCTCCCCCCCCGGCCCCCAAAATCTCTGCAGCCTGCAAGGGGCTAGGCGAGCTGTCCCAGGAAGGGACCCCCACAATGCCACATCACCGAGCAAAATGTCCCTCCGATCAAAGCCAAATGAGATGAAACCTCTCACATCCATAAGAGGCTTATTCGCCAGGGGACGCGCAATGAAAATCAGGAGACGGTTGGGAATTGAAGCCGACAGTTCCCTCGAAGAGTGGTAAACATGGAATAAATTGCTAACCATGAGCGCGATGCAAATGAGCCAGAGAGGAGACTTGAAGGACACAGCAAGCAGAGAGCGAGAGAGCTGGAAATTGAGGAGGTAGGCCGAATCTGCCAGGATTGTCCCTGGCCAGCACTGTCCAAGGTCACCGTGGGGATTGTGTGGGGGCGAATTTTCTCATTACCCTCCTTGGCATTAACCCATCCCTACCAGAGGGACAACCATGCCACCGACCCCTGGGGGGTAGCGACTCCAGACTTAAAGCCATCATCATCATCATCAGTATTACTTTGGTAGCCAGGGCCCCCGGCCACCCTGGTTCCCGCTCAGCCACCCCCATGCCTGGCCCCCAGCTTGCCCCCTCTGCCCCTGCCTAGACCGAGGTCCGTTACTCCTTCCACATGGCTGTTCTTCTCCTGCCACCACCCTGGGGGCCAAACTGCCCCATCATTCTCTGCAGCCTCCCCCCTCCCCTGGCCTGTGCAGAGCCTCAACCTCCAGGAACTCTTTCCAGCTTCCCTGACCCACGGGGACCCAAACCTTCTGTCACGTCTGCACCTTCTGCCTGTGTTCCCCGGCTCGGCCTGTCTACGGGGAGTTCTTCGAGGGCAGGTTCGGAGGGCTTTTCTCTAGCCTTCCACTAGCCTGCTCCCAGACCAAAATGCTACGAGGGAGAGGATGGCTGGGATCCCCCATCCAGCACAGGCCCTTCCTTCTCAAACCACGAAGGGAGGAGGCTTGGCCTAGGGAAGAGAGTACGTGCCTGGGAGACAGGAGACGTGGCTCAGCCCACTGGGTGACCGTGGGCAAGTAACTTCGCCTTCCTGTTCCTCAGTTACCTCCTCTGTAAAAGGGGGATAAGACAGACGGAGATCATGTCCAATCTGATATTCAAGTTGCTCTCTGAACCTGGCACGTAAAGAGCTCCTGAAACGCCCTAATTCAATGATCTGAGTGAGCCCCTGAGACTAACTGATCAAGGGCCCCCAGGACTCTAAAAGGCCACTTTCTGGAGATGCCAGAGGACTGCCTCTTCCCTTTGATGCTCCTGCAGCCAGAGTGGGGACTAGAATGCAAGCACTGAGCAGTTCCCTGCTTGAACTCTTCCAGCCACTACGGGCCCTCTGTCTCCTCAGTCTGAGGGAGAACTTCAGCCGGTGGTGGTGGATGCCCCCCCACCCCCAGCTCTCTCTTTCGCCATGTGGGATTTTGGACGGAACAGGAAAAGCTGGCCCTCCTGGCCCGTGCCCACCTACCGTATGAATTCATGTTGGCAACTGGAAGCAGAAGTCAGCAGGCGGAGCGGGGTGTGGTTGGGAAGCTCAGCGACCAGAGGCACGAACAATGGTTCCCAGCCCTGAAAAAACAGGGCCTGAGTGGAATGAAAGATCCAATACGGTTTGGAAAACCCAGCACCAAAACCTTCCCCACCATACCCACCCCCCTCACTGATTTGTAGGCTCCTACAAGTGAACAGAGCCAACAGAGGGGGTGGAGGAAGAGAACGAAGGCACCTCAGTTTGTGTGCTGGTAACAAACCGGCTGACACTTCTGAGCACCTACCTTTCACATTTTGCCAACACTCGTGTTTGGATATACTCCTTAATGGAGTGGGCGCACCAGGGAGAGGTAGGAGCTTTAAGTCATTAAGGCCTAAAGAATCACCCCGCACTTCAGGCCCACTCCTAAACAAGGGGGCGAGGCAAGCTGGTAGGACTACTGTCCTTTCCCAGGGGGCTGGGTGAGGGCTGAGGTGGGGAGAATTCAGGGTGTAGCTGATACTTCCAGGGAGTGTTGAGCCCTTTCTTAGTCAGTGTCAAGCAGCCAGCTCCTCTATGGACCTTCCCCTGGCTCCAGCAAGGCTTAGCACTGAAGGTCCAAACTGTTACTTAAGATTTACTCAGGTAACAACTATTCTGTTTGTCTCTCTCTCTCTCTTTCAGCGTCATAAGGGATGCTTCGGGACAGTAGGCCTGGCCAGAAACCAAGTCTCAAAGTCACATTACCAGATGTGAGACTGTGGATGGGCTGCTCAAACCTCATGGGGCCCGGTGCTCAGGATGCAACTGTGGTCTGGTCCCCCTCCCTCCTGGCCCAGCTGGGGAACAGCTTCTCAGAGAAAAGGGGGTGGAGCTAGATGTAGAGCTCCAGGACTTTCGAGTCTTCCGTGATGGTAAATTGAACACCCAGTTTAGGCTAAAGGACTTAGTCCTTGGAGGCTCATTTGTTAATTACTCATGATAAACCAGCTGCCTCTAAATATCAGTAATGCCTTTACTTAGAGCTGGAGTCAATCCCATTTTCTCAAGCAGTAGTTGCCCGATCCTCTGAAATGTCATTAAACACACACAAAAAACCCCCAAACAACTACTACTATCAGGACAGTACCTGAAAGGGTCAGCAGTTTGAGCCTGGAATCAGCCCAACCAGCAAGTCAGCTACCTAAAGCTTGGGAGCAAATGAACAAAGACAATGAAGGCCAGGTGGTTCACAGACATTCAAAATGCAAAGATAATCTAAACGTTTTTTTAAAAAATGTTTTGGCCAATAGTTTCAGTTTCCTTCTGAGCTAAAAAGAGCATTGACCAGAGGGAACAAAGAAACCCTGTCTGGTTTTGACCTTAATTTTCTTTCCGTCCCCCAGAGAAGGTCCCTAATTAGCCATGAAATAGCCTAAGGCAGAAAAAGCTAGGGGCTTCTTTATGGTGAACATCCACCAAACAAGGGAATCGGCTGCGGCCTCCGAGTCGGGCAGCAGCCCTGGAAAGTGGCTAGCTAAAGTGGATACAGAGATGAGGAGGGGAAGGCGAAGGAGGGGGCGGGGATGAGGATGAAGGCGGAGGGAGGGAGTCGGGTGGACGAGGAGGAGGGAAAAGGTCCAGGCAACCGAAAGCTAGAGGATTGTCCTCCTCTTTCCTCGTTCCCTCCCCGGGTGATAACGAGGCTCCGCCCTCACTCACGCCCCCTGACTCGGGTGGACAAATCGTTGACCTTGATCTCCTTATTGAAGCGGGGGCGGTTGGCAGGAAGACGAGGCTGGAGGATACGAAGGCAGCGGGGGTCGGGCTGTGGAGAGACAGAAGGAGGTTACAGGGCGGCCCTGGGGGGTCCCAGGAAGGGGTGGGAAATGGGGCCTTCAAGGAGAGGGCGCGGGGTCATCCCTAGGCCCAGGGCAGATGCGGTGGCCGTGAGGCGCCGGACCTTGGTGGTACCTGCTTTGACCGTTGTGACCAATGCTTTCGATTCCTTGGAAACGCTCCCTTCCGGTGGCCGGCCATAGCCCGCCCCTCTTGCTCGGCAATGAGCATCAGTTGACCCCCCCAAAGAAGAATTCCTCCTCTCTCTCCCCTGAAAGGACGAGATTCCGCCCTTAACCCCGTTTTCTGGATGGGGCGGGAAACTCGACGCCCGGGGTCTCCTCAAAGGAGACGGCCAAGCGGCCTGAGGGGAATGAGGGACGGCTTGTCTGTCCCAAGTAGGAGGTGGGGGTCCTCAATGGAGACGGAAAAGCGGCCTGAGGGAAATGAGGGATGGACTGTCTGTCCCAAGTAGGAGGTGGGGGTCCTCAAAGGAGACCACAAATGGCCTGAGGGAAATGAGGGACCGGACTGTCTGTCCCAAGTATGAGGTGGGGGTCCTCAAAGGAGATGGAAAATTGGCCTGAGGGAAATGAGGGAGGGATGGACTGTCTGTCCCAAGTAGGAGATGGGGGTCCTCAAAGGAGACCACAAACGGCCCGAGGGAAATGAGGGACCGGACTGTCTGTCCCAAGTAGGAGGTGGGGGTCCTCAAAGGAGATGGAAAATTGGCCTGAGGGAAATGAGGGACAGACTGTCTGTCCCAAGTAGGAGGTGGGGGGGTCCTCAAAGGAGATGGATAATTGGCCTGAGGGAAATGAGGGACAGACTGTCTGTCCCAAGTATGAGGTGGGGGTCCTCAAAGGAGATAGACAAGCGGCCCGAGGGAAATGAGGGAGGGGCGGACTGTCTGTCCCAAATAGGAGGTGGGGGTCCTCAAAGGAGACCACAAGCGGCCCGAGGGAAATGAGGGACGGACTTTCAGTCCCAAGTAGAAAAGCAGCGTGGCTCAGTGGAAAGAGCTCGGGCTTTGGAGTCGGAGGTCATGGGTTCAAATCCCGGCTCTGCCAACTGTCCGCTGTGTGACTTTGGGCAAATCACTTCTCCGTGCCTCAGTTACCTCATCTGTAAAATGGGGATTAAAATTGTGCGAGCCCCCCCGTGGGACCACCTGATCGCCTTGTAACCTCCCCAGCGCTTAGAACAGTGCTTTGCACATAGTAAGCGCTTAACAGATACCATCATTATTAAGTAGGAGGTGGGGGGGGGGCCTCAAAGGAGATGGACGATTGGCCTGAGGGAAATGAGGGACGGACTGTCTGTCCCAAGTAGGAGGTGGGGGTCCTCAAAGGAGACGGACAATTGGCCTGAGGGAAATGAGGGACGGACTGTCAGTGCCAAGTAGGGGGTGGGGGTCTCTGGAGAAATGGGGGCGGCTTATCCCTCAGCAGGTAACTTGGCGACTCTACTGTCGTTACCTCAGGCCCCCGCCGCCCAGCACCCTGGTATTGTCCACTAATGGCCGTCGGGCGTGCCCTCCCCCCCTTATTTAACTGCGTGGGGATGGCCTTTTCCAAAATTCTCCTCAGCCCTTCTTCCAACGCCACCCCTCTGGGGAGAACGAGGCCCTGCGCTTAGCCCCCCTACTTCGGTTTGGGTGGGAAACTCAACGAAGAGGTCTTTTCGGAGGAGAAGGGAGGACAACCTGAGGAGAAGGAGACGCAGAATAGCTGCTCCAAGGTGTGTGTGTGACTGGGGTCGGGGCCTGAGGAAAATGGGGGACGGTGAGAGGAGGCGGGGGCGACCTCCCCCGCCTCCGCCTCGAGCTCCCTGGCAACGCTCACTTCCGGCCGCCGAACGCGCCCCCGCCCCCTCGAGTGCGGAGCAACGCGCATGCGCATTCGCTCCCGGCCGGAGCGAGGACGAGGCTCCGCCCTGCTCTCCTCACCTTCGTTTGGGCGGGAAAAGTCGGCGTCGAGTTGTGGCGGGCCCCTCAGGGAGGGCCGCATCAATAGGATGTATTGAAGGTTTACTGTGTGCCGGGCACTGTACTAAATCAATCAATCAATCAATCAGTCGTATTTATTGAGCGCTTACTGTGTGCAGAGCGCTGTACTAAGCGCTTGGGAAGTCCAAGTTGGCAACATATTCAGACAGGCCCTACCCAACAGTGGGCTCACAGTCTAAAAGGGGGAGACAGAGAACAAAACCAAACATACTAACAAAATAAAATAAAAAGAATAGATATGTACAAGTAAAATAAATAAATAAATAGAGTAATAAATACGTACAAACATATATATATGTATATGTATGTATATATGTATATATATATATATATATATATACAGGTGCTGTGGGGAAGGGAAGGAGGTAAGATGGGGATGCAGAGGGGGACGAGGGGGAGAACACTGTACAGTGCTAGTACAGTGCGCTTGTGCACAGTAAGCACTCAATAAATCTGATTGAAACTGTACCAAGCGCTTCGGAGAGTACACTAGGGAAATAGTGTGGACTAGTGGAAAAAGCACAAGACCTGGGTTCTAATTTGCACCATTTCTTGCCTGTGGTTTGGCCTTGGGCAAGTCACTTAACTACTCTGTGCCTCATCATCGTCATCATCATCAATCGTGTTTATTGAGCGCTTACTGTGTGCAGAGCGCTGTACTAAGCGCTTGGGAAGTACAAATTGGCAACATATAGAGACAGTCCCTACCCAACAGTGGGCTCACAGTCTAAAAGGGGGAGACAGAGAACAAAACCAAACATACTAACAAAATAAAATAAAAAGAATAGATATGTACAAGTAAAATAAATAAATAGAGTAATAAATATGTACAAACACATATATATATATATGTGTTTGTACATATTTATTACTCTATTTATTTATTTATATATATATAACAGGTGCTGTGGTGAAGGGAAGGAGGTAAGATGGGGATGCAGAGGGGGACGAGGGGGCGAACACTGTACAATGCTAGTACAGTGCGCTTGTGCACAGTAAGCGCTCAATAAATACGATTGAAACTGTACCAAGCGCTTTGGAGAGTACACTAGGGAAATAGTGTGGACTAGTGGAAAAAGCGAAAGACCTGGGTTCTAATTTGCACCATTTCTTGCCTGTGGTTTGACCTTGGGCAAGTCACTTAACTACTCTGTGCCTCAGTTACCTTATCTGTAAAATGGGGATTAAATCGTTCTCCCATTGATTTAGATTGTGAGTCCTATGTGGGATAGGGACTGTGTTCCACCCGATTAACTTATATCTGCCCCAGCACTTAGAATAGTGCTTGACACGTAGTAAGTGCTTAAAAAATACCATAAAAAATACCACAAATGATGATGATGATGATGGTATTTGTTAAGCCCTTACTATGTGCCAAGCACTGTTCTAAGCAATGGGGTAGATACAAGGTAATCAGGTTGTCCCACGTGGGGCTCACAGTCTTAATCCCCATTTTACAGATGAGGTCACTGAGGGACAGAGAAGTTAGGTGACTTGCACAAAGTCACACAGCTGACAAGTGGCAGAGCCGGGATCAGATCCCATGACCTCTGACTCAAGCCGCGTTTTCTCTAAAGAGCCAGTATGTTCCCTGTCCACAGCGAGCTTACACCCAACATTTATTTACAATTAAAATTCATTAAAATGGGCCATCCTGACGGGGAGGGAGGGAGATTGGGGCTATTGTCTGGGTAGGCTGAAGGGAAGGGGACCAGAGAGTGTGTGAAGGGTCTCTCCTCCCCACCCAGTGCTAGTCTGCTGGCCCCCCGCCCCAACCTGTGCCAGCTGCAGCTACTGGGTGGTGCCAAAGGACTAGGAAGAGATCTTGAAGTTGGGGCTGTTTGGACCACATTTTGCTTCTTCATGGGCATCCAACAGTTTGCTGCTGAGCCCAGAGCTCAGTCACTTTTTGTCAGAGGACATCAAGGGATATGTGTGTTCTGAGAGAATGTTTCAGGAAGATCAGTCAATCAATCCATATTTACTGTGCACTTAATTCATTCAATCATATTTATTGAGCGCTTACAGAGCAGAGCACTGTACTAAGCGCTTGGGAAGTAAAATTTGGCAATATATAGAGATGGTCCCTACCCAACAGAGGGCTCACAGTCTAATGTTTGTGCAGAGCACTGTACTAAGCGCTTGGGAAAGTAAAATACAACATTACAACAGAGTTGGTAGACACATTCCCTGCCCACAGTGGGTTTACAGTCTAGTGGGGGGACACAGACATTAATATAAATAAATAACAGTAATGTACATAAGTGCTGTGGGGCCAAGTTGGGGGAGTGAATAAAAGGAGCAAATCGGGGCAACGCAGAAGGGAGGGGGAGAAGAGGAAATGAGGACATAGTGAGGGAAGACCTCTTGGAGAGGCTGTGCCTTCAAAAACGCTTTGAAGGGGGAGAGAGTAATTGTCTAGAAGAGAAGAGAAGAGGGAATTAATTTGGGCCTGAGCTGCCCAATCTGGACCATGCTCCGGGAAGAGAGGGAGGCTTTCCAGTCTCGATGCATGCTGTTACCGAGAAGACAATAACACTGCGCCAGTGCGGCTTTCCCCTGGAGTCCGGGAAGTGCCAAGCATTGTTGCTTTGAGGTCATTGGAGGGTATTTAAAATGACAGATGAAATACAACAAAACAAAAACCCCCACAAAAAACCCCAAACAAAAGAAAACTAGAAATAGAAACCGACAAGCTCTCTCCAAACTCAAGGCTCTCAGTTTATCACCACTCCTTCAGGACTGAGCCAGTGGAGTGGCTGTCAAGGGTTGGGGGTGGGGGAGAGAGGGAAGGGTCTGGGGCTTATTCCCCCACCCCAATCACCTTCGAGTACTTAAGGTTTTCCCGACGTCAGGGTTTAAACGGCAATAATCTTTTTGAAATTGTTGACACTGCTACTCGGTGACCCACAAGTGCTATTTATTCAGCTCCCCGCAGATTGAAATTTCTTGAGAAAGGAGAGCTGAAGGAGAAAAAAAAAATCACCAAAACCCAATCCCTCGATAGGCTTCATTGAATTCGGTAATGTCCTGTCAGGGTGACAGCATCGTCAGCCGATAAAGCTACAGCATTAAGACTCTCCCGCTTTCAGAAACCACTGGACCTGTTTTTCTGCAGGTTTTGTTGGGTTTTTTAAAAATAAAAATGCTGAGAGTTTCTGTCCTTGTCTGCCTTCTTCATCCCCAGAAAACTCGATGCCTGGTGGAGCTAATGTCCACCCTGAGCTAGCTTTCAGACTGGTTTGCCAGCTAGATTGAATAATGGGTTAAAAAGAAAAAGGGAGGTGGGGGCGGGGGAAAGAGGGCCACTGACTTCTATGCAGGTCATTCAGAAGCTAGCAGAGTGTCTGGTATTAGGTCCTAAACCCAAGTTGATTATTCTTGCCTCAGGCTCTGCTCAGATTTGTCTGCAAATTGAAAGTCCTGGCTTTGGAATTCATTAACATCCCCAAAAGTGGGCACCCAAAAGGCCCTTTTCCCACCACCCCTGGCTGTCTCAGCCCCCTGATTCAAGAAGGGGGAGACAGACAACAAAACAAAACATGTGGACAGGTGTCAAGTCATCAGAATAGAGATAAAGCTAGATGCACATCATTAACAAAATAAATAGAATAGTAAATATGTACAAGTAAAATTGGGTAGGGACTGTCTCTATATGTTGCCAACTTGTACTTCCCAAGCGCTTAGTACAGTACTCTGCACACAGCACTCAATAAATACGATTGAATGAATGAATGAATGAAAGTGGGAGAGCAGGGGCAGATCTCCAATGAATCAGTCGTATTTATTGAGTGCTTACTGTGTGCAGAACACTGTACTAAGCACCTGGATGAGTACGCTTTACCAGAGTTGATAGACACATTCCCTGCCCACAACGAGCTTACAGTCTAGAGGGACTCTCCAGTAGGTTAGGAAGCCGTCTGGACCTTGGGACTGAAGGACCGGGTGAGCCCAGAGTCCCAGACACAGTCCATCTTTCTGAAACCATACCAACACCAGCTCCGAGTTCCAAATTTGCAATTCCAACTCCATATTCTTGATCCCTGATCTCCCTCCCTCCCTTCCCACTGGGCCCATTCACCTGCTCTCTGAAAAGATTCCAAGGGAGCTTGAACATTAAAGGTTGTGCTGAGCTGCTGCAGCTGCAGCCAGGGAGAGGGAAACTCCAGCAAAGCCAGTTTTTCCACTTCAAGCTAGGAGATAAACCTGGAGAGGGATTCAGCTCTGCGGCTGAATTCCAAAGCCAAATAGGAAAAGCTCTGATTGTCTGGCATCAGCCCCAGTGCTTAGCTCAGTGCTCTGGCACTCAGAAAGCGCTTTTAAAATGCCGCCATGAGATCTGATTTCTCACAAGTGCAGCATCAGAGGAAGCAGTTTTACTTATTTTTGTCATTGTACTTAAGAACTTACTATGTGCCAGATGCTCTACTAAGCACTGAGGCTTATGAGCTAATCATGTGGGCACAGTCCATGTCCTACATAGGGTTCACAGTCTTAATCCCTATTTTACAGGTAAGGTCACTGAGGCACAGAGTAGTTAGGTAATTTGCCCAAGGTTACACAGCAGACAAGTGGCAGAGCTGTGATTAGAACATAGGTCCCTCTGGCTCTCAGGCCCATGCTCAATCCACTAAGCCATGCTGCTTCTGAGGTAGCACCCAGACTGTAGAATCCAGATGCCTCCAGATTCTCTTAGGCAGGGATGGCTTCAACCAACTCTATTGTATTGCACTCTCCCAAGCACTTAGTACAGTGATCTGTACACAATAGGTGCTCAATAAGTACACTGATTGAAATCGAAGATAGTGTGGCCTATTGGAAAGAGTTTGAGACTGGAAATCAGAAGACCTGGCTTCTAATTCTGGTTCCACCACTTGCCCTCTGTATGACCTAGGGCAGGTGTTCTAACCTCTCTGTGCCTGATTCCTCACCTGTGGGATTCAATACCTATTCTCCCTCCCTCTCAGATCAGGGGCCCTTGAGGGACAAGGATGGTGCCTGATCAGAGAAACAGTAAGCACTCAACAAATAACACTTAACAAAGCCTCCTCTCTGATCTCCCATCCTCCTGTCTCTCCCTGCTTCAGTCTATACTTCACTCTGCTGCCTGGATTATCTTTGTACAGAAACACTCTGGGCATGTCACTCCCTTCCTCAAAAATCTCCAGTGGTTGCCTGTCAACCTACGAATCAAGCAAAAACTCCTCACTCTCGACTTCAAGGCTCTCCATCACCTTGCCCCCTCCTACCTCACCTCCCTTCTCTTTTTCTACAGCCCAGCCCACACCCTCCCCTCCTCTGCCGCTAACCTCCTCACTGTGCCTCGTTTTGCCTGTCCCGCCATCGACCCCCGGCCCACGTCCTTCCCCTGGCCTGGAATGCCCTCCCTCCACACATCCGCCAAACTAACTCTCTTCCTCCCTTCAAAGCCCTACTGAGAGCTCACCTCCTCCAGGAGGCCTTCCCAGACTGAGCTCCCTTTTTCCTCTCCTCCTCCCCATTCCCCACCTCTGCCCTACCTCCTTCCCCTCCCCACAGCACTTGTATATATTTGTACAGATTTATTACTCTATTTTACTTGTACATATTTATTATTCTATTTATTTTGTTAATGATGTGCATATAACTACGATTCTATTTATTCTGACTGTTTTGACACCTGTCTACATGTTTTGTTTTGTTGTCGGTCTCCCCCTTCTAGACTGTGAGCCCGTTGTTGGGTAGGGACCGTCTCTGTATGTTCCCGACTTGTACTTCCCAGGCGCTTAGTGCAGTGCTTTGCACATAGTAAGTTCTCAATAAATACGATTGAATGAGTGAAATGCTATTATTACTCTCTCCTCTCTGAAGCAGGGAGGGAGCACTTCTGCCCTGCTCAGAGTTCAGGTGTGTTTTCTCACAGAGCAGATGCAAAACCCATCATGAAGAGTCCTGCAAGGGGATACGTGGCCAGGAGCAACTAAGAGATGCTTGAGATGACTGTGACCTCCCCGCTTCTCACCTCCCATAGGGGCCTCACAGCTGCCTGGGGACTACTCACACAAAAGGCCTTCTGGAGACAGAGAGCAAACCGCAGCCCAGCTAAAGCTCTGGAACCAATGGATTAAACATTGGTTTGCCTCTGACGCTAAACGATTCTCTATCCCACTCACCCACTGTGGATGGGGGATGGAAACCACAGGCTCTTCACTTTGTTTCCAGCAAACTATCCTGCGGTGGGGGAAGGCAGGCAGGCCTTGGAGCTGTTTCCTAATAATAATAATAACAATAACAATAATGTTACTTGTTGAGAGCTTACTACGTGCCAAACACTGTTCTGAGCACTGGGGTAGATACAAGTTAAACAGGTTGGTACAGTCCGTCTCCCACAGGGGACTCGCACTCCTAATCTCCATTTTACAGAGGAGATAACTGAGCCAGAGAAGTGAAGTGACTTGCCCAAGATCACAGAGCAGACATTTGGCAAAGGCAGGATTAGAACCCAGGTCCTTCTGACTCCAAGGCCCGTGCTCTATCCACTAAGCCATGCTGCTTCTCTAATCACAGTCCTCTCAGGTGTTCTTGACGTGACTTTTCAGAAGGGAAGCAGTGTGGCTCAGCAGAAAGAGCCTGGGCTTTGAAGTCAGAGGTCATAGGTTCAAATCCCAGCTCTGCCACCAGTCAGCTGTGTGACTTTGGGCAAGTCACTTCACTTCTCTGGGCCTCAGTTACCTCCTCCATAAAATGGGGATTAAGACTGGGAGCCCCACGTGGGACAGCCTGATCACATTGTAAATTCCCCAGCGCTTAGAACAGTGCTTTGCACATAGCAAGCGCTTAATAAATGCCATTATTATTATTATTATTATTATAAGGAAGAGGGATGCTGAGAGCTGTGCCGATGACAGGATAGTCTGACAGGGACCTGGCCTACCCAAGTCACCAAATCAGTCAGTGAGTGGTATTTACTGAGCACTTGCTTTTGTGCGGAGCACCACACAAAGCTCTTGGGAGAGTTCAGTACAACAAAGTTGGCAGACACGAACCTGACCTACAAGGAGTATACAGTCTCAGGGGCATTTGGTGTAGTTTCAAAATGCTGACACTAATTGAGAGAAGGATGCATGTGAGTCTCAGTGAAGATGGAGGCCAAAGAGAGATCGCAACGATAGCTGGATTCCGGAATTGGCTGTTTTCTCAACAGCCCGAGGCGGCACTGATATCCTTGCCAGGAATTGGATTGGGGAGTGGTGGGGGAAGAGCCTTACCTTCAGTCTCGACCTCTCTACTTTAATTTGGCATCAGAGATCGCTACTGGAGTCGGACAAGGTAGAAGAGTCTGAAGAGAATTGCCAAGCCAGGCACCAAATGTCTTCCCTTCAGCATGTCCAAATGACAAACACTTGGATTCTGTCCCCTGTCCTCAAGGTGCTTATATTCATACCGTTATATTCGATCATTCCCCTTACATCTAATTTCTTTAAGTGTCCAACTCCCTAGAAAGACTGTAAGCTCCCTGAGGGGAGGAATCATTCCCGCTAACCATACTGAACTCTCCCAAGGGCTTAGAACAGTATTCTGCACACAGTACTGATAAATATCATTAAGTTCTGACAACTCCCTGAAGCCCTAATGTACATATTTTATGATCCTCTATTACTTTTTTCTGTTTTTAGTTTATTTTAATGACTGTTTCCCCCACTAGAACATGAGCTCCTTGAGGGAAAGGGCCATGCATACTAATTAATAATTAGTGACTCTGGGCAAGTCACTTTACTTCTCTGTGCTTGTCACCTCTTCTGTAAAATGGGGACTAAGACTGTGAGTCCCATGTGGGACTTGGACTGTGTCCAACCTAATTAGCTTGTATTTGCCCCAGTGCCTGGCACGTAGTAAGCACTTAATACCATATAGAAAGTTAAAAAAAATTGTGGTAGTTGTTAAGCACCTACTCTGCATTGTACTAAGCACTGGGTTAGGTACAGGTTAACCAGATGCCACATGGAGCTCCCAGTCTAAGTAGGAGGGAGAACAGGTATTGAATCCCCATTTTTGCAGATGAGGGAACTGAGGCACAGAGAAGTTAAGTGACTTGTTGAAGGTCACACAGCAGGTACTTGATGGAACTAGGTTTAGAACCCAGGTTCTCTAACTTCCAGGCCTTTCATTAGGCCGTGCTGCTTCTGCTAATTGTATTGCACCCTCCTAGCTCTAATTCTATTGGGGAAGCAGTGTGGCTCAGTGGAAAGAGCATGGGCTTTGGAGTCAGAGGTCAGGGGTTCAAATCCCTGCTCCGCCAGTTGTCAGCTATGTGATTTTGGGCAAATCACTTAACTTCTCTGGGCCTCAGTTACCTCATCTGTAAAATGGGGATTAAGACTGTGAGCTCGCCGTGGGACAACCTGATCACCTTGTAACCTCCCCAGTGCTTAGAACAGTGCTTTGCACATAGTGAGCACTTAATAAATGCCATCATTATTATTATTATTATACTGATGTCTGTTTACTTGTTTTGATGTCTGTCTCCCCCCTTCTAGACTGTAAACCCGGTGTGGGCAGGGATTGTCTCTATTGCTGAATTGTACTTTCCAAGCGCTTAGTACAATGCTCTGCACACAGTAAGTGCTCAATAAATACAATTGAATGAATAAGAATTTAATTCAGTGTTCTTGCCCATAGTAGATGCTCAGTTGCTGCTATTAGTGTTCTTTTTTGGTGTTTTTCAAGTGCTTACTATGTGCCGGGCACTATACTAAGCACTGGGGTAGATATAAACTAATCAGATTGGAAACAATCTATGTCCCACATGGAGCCCACAGTCTTAATCTCCCTTTTACAAATGAGGTAACTGAGGTACAGAAAAGATAAGTGACTTGCCTAAGGTCACACAATAGACAAGTAGAGGCAAGTTATTAGTTCATTCAATCGTATTTATTGAGCACTTACTGTGTGCAGAGCACTATACTAAGTACTTAGTTGGAGTCTTTGCAAAAATTTTAACCAAAGCTGGAAATCTGGTCCCTCAAACCAGAGCTCCTGGTCAGTTTCCATGTGTCCAGATTGCCCAGTCAGTTGTTTGCCATGGCCAGCCTCAACCTCTACCCCAGATATTAGTACAGTGCCTGGCACATAGTAAGCGCTTAACAAATACCATAATTATTATTATTATTCACTCATCTCAGTGAATGCAGAGGATGACCAATCAGTTAATCAGTCAATTATATTCATTGAGCATTTACTGTGTGTGGAACACTCCGGAGCTTACACTATAATAGAGTCAGTAGCCACATTCTCATAGCCATCCCCACAGCCACATTCTCTGCCCACAGAAAGCTTATAGTCTAAAGGGCCTAGGCTAGAAAAGATGTTGAAAACAGTCTCATTCCTGTTGGGGAACTTCAACAATAGTATTGAGTGCTTTCTATGAGCAGAGCACTATTCTAAGCTCCTGGGAAAGCACAGTACAACAGATTTAGTAGACATTCCCTGCCCATAAGGAGCTTATGGTCTACAGGGGGACACAAACATAAATAAATTACAGCTACATACCTAAAGCCTATGCAACTAAGGGTAGGGTGAATATCAAGGCTCAAAGGGTGAAAATTCAAGTTATTGATATGGATGTGCTGTGAGCTAATAGTGTTATTTGTTTAATACAGTGCTAAGCACTGGGAGAGACAGATAATCAGGTCAGAAGCAGCATGGCCTAATGGAAAGAGCATGGGCCCGGGAGTCAGAAGATCCGAGTTCTAATCCTGCCTCTGCCAATTGCCTGCTGTGTGACCTTCAGTGCCTCAGTTTTCTCAACTGAAAAATGGGGATTCAATATCTGTTTTCCTTCCCACTTGAATTGTGAGTCCCATGTGGGATAGGGACCCTGTCCTAATTAACTTGTATCTACCCCAGCACTTGGAAAAGTGCTTGACTTATAGTAAACACTTAAATACCATAAAAAATCCCTATTCTGTATGGGACTCAAGGTCTAAGCAAGAAGGAGAACAGGTATTAAATCCCCATTTTGCCAATGAAGAATCAGGCACAGAGATGAGTGACTTGCTCAAGGTCTCCCAGCAGGCAAGTGATGGAACTGGAATTAGAACCCAGGGCCCCTGACTAGGTTCTAATAGCAACCTGAGCGGGCCTGCCTGTCCATTTCAGTAACAGAAGTTGTGGCTTTTCTACATCATCACTATTCAGGCTAGCAGGAGTCTAGCCCTCCTGCCCCAGCACAGGCAAAAAAGCCCCCAAATATGTAACTCTTTGTGTCATGGGGAAAAACAAGCTTTATTATTTGAATCACAATTATTAATTAAAAAACCATAAAATACCAAGAGCGGCAAGAATTAAAATGGTTAACAATACCTAAAATGTAACCACTGGGAGGCTACAAAAAATTCCTTCAGAAGTAGTTTTAATAAAAGGCTTGTTGTTCGGGTGGTTGGGGGAGGGGGAGGGAAAGAAAGGAAAAAAAAAGAAAGAAAAGAATTGAGAGTTTAAAACGTTTCTTTCTCTTCTGGCTTGTTCTCAGTTGGTAGTTTCTGGCCATATCCTCAGAAGAACCTGGGGAGAGGAAAAGAGAAAGAATAGAGGATAAGGCAGTTTTTTGAATCCCACTTTGTCAAGTGTTACAGCAAGTGCGTAAGAGGATTGAGAATAGTGCTGTAGTTAGAGGTCCTGAGAGTTCTTTCATTGCAAGTCTTGAATGGCAGGAGGAAAAGCAATGTGCCCTAATGGAAAGAGCACAGGCCTGGGAGTTAGAGGACCTGGGTTCTAAATCTCAGCTCTGCTAATTGATTGCTGGGTGATCTTGGGCAAGTCTCAACTTCTCTGCGCTCCAGTTACCTCACCTGTAATATTAAATTCTCATTTTATATGAGAAGCAGCATGGCCTAGTGGCTAGAACATGGGCTTGGGAGTCAGAAGGACCTTGGGTTCTAATTCTGACTCTACCACCTGTCTGCTGTGAGATCTTGGGCAAGTCATTTCACTGTGCTTTAATAATAATAATAATGATGATGACATTTGTTAAGCGCTTACTATGTGCAAAGCACTGTTCTAAGCACTGGGGAGGTTACAAGGTGATCAGTTTGTCCCACGGAGGGGGGTCTTAGTCAATCCCCATTTTACAGATGAGGTAACTGAGGCTCAGAGAAGTTAAGTGACTTGCCCAAGGTCACACAGCAGACAATGTGGTAGAGCTGGGATTCGAACCCATGACCTCTGACTCCAAAGCCCGGGCTCTTTCCACGGAGCCACGCTGCTTTAGTTACCTCATCTGTCGGGTGGGGCTTAAAACTGAGCCCTACATGGGACATGGACTATATCCAACTTGATTAGCTTGAATCCACCCTGGTGCTTAGTTCAGTGCCTGGTATATACTAAGCATTTAACCAATACCACAGAAAAATTTCCTCCCTCCAATTTAGACTGAGCCCCATGTGAGACAGGAATTGTGTCCACCCTGATAAACTTGTATCTATCCCAGCACTTAGAACAGTGCTTCACAAAAACTCTAAAAAAAAAAATAAGTGAGAATTGAGGGTAGATGTTTGGGTGAGCCCAGAGATGAACTAGGCTACAGATTCTTCCTTCCAGGTCACCAACTCAGTCTTATAAACCTCCTCTGGCATTTTAAGTCAGTGGTATTTGAGTGCTTACTATGTACAGAGCACAGCACTAAGCGCTTCGAAGAGTGCAAGCAGCTTGGCCTAGTGGAAAGTTCACAAGCCTGGGAGTTGGAGGACGTGGGTTCTAATCCCTACTCCACCACATGACTTTTGTGTGACCATGGGCAAGTCACTTTACGAGGTCTCAGTTACCTCATTTGTAAAATGGGGATTAAGACCGAGCACCCCAGGAGGGATAGGGACTGTATCCAACTCACCTACCTTGTACCTACACCAGTGCTTAGAACAGTGCTTGGCATATAGTAAGCACTTAAATACCACAATTACTATTGTTACAATATGGTGTTGGTAGAGATTCCTGCCCACAAGAAGCAGTATGGCCTAGTGGATAGAGCCTGGGTGCCAGAGGACTTGGATTCTAATCCTAGCTCTGACTGCTGTGTGACCTTAGGCACTTAACTTCTCTGTGCTTCAGTTTCCTTCAACTGTAAAATGAGGATTCAATACTTTTTCTCCGTCCTACTTGATTGTGAGCAACATGTGGGAAGGGGCCTATGCCCAACTGATTAACTTGTGTCTTCTTCAGTGCTTGAAGCATTGAAAGTACTTAAATACCATAAAAAAGGAGCCCAGTCTAGAGGAGGGAGACAGACATTAATATAATTAAAATTAGGGACATATACATACTTTACCCGTTAGTTTACATATTAACCATTTGACCTATTCCTCTTCCCATTACACTTTAGATTTAAGCTTGTGGGCATGGAAGGTGTCTGTTGTTGTACTCTCTGAAGGGCTTAGTACAGTTCTCTGCACACAGTAAGCACTCAGTACAATGGAATGGATGAATTAGCCATCAGACATCAGCACTTCCTGATCTTCAAAGCCCTTCTGAAATCCCACTGCCTCCAGGCCTTCCCTGATTTTCCTCTCCCCAGACACCTATAACGTTTTTGCACTTTCTCCTCTTTGAATATCTATGTTTCCTTCACTAGGCTGTAAGGTCAAGGATCATGATGGAGTATTCTCCAAAATGCTCCATCAGTACTACTGACTGATTCCTTTGAAAGAACACTGTGTTTGGTATTTGAGCAACACAATCTTCAGGTTTGAGTATTGTGCATGTTTGGCTTTAAAAATAAAGGCATAAAATGGTATTTGTTAAGCACTTACTATGTGCCTAGCACTGACCTAAGTGTTGGAGTAGAGAGAAGATTAGGTCAGTCCTTGTTCCACAATTTGAGGGAGAACATATTTAATTCCTGTTTTACAGAAAAGGAGACTGAGGCCCACAGAAGTCAAGCAACTTGCCCAAGGTCACCCAGCAGGCAAGTGGCAGAGCAAGGATTAGAGCCCAGGTTCTCTTTCCACTAGGGCTTGCTGCCTTTCTTTAAGGAACTGAGCCAGTTTGAGAATGGCCTGGTAAGCTAACTCTTCCTCGTCCCTGCCTCAGTGACCCACTCTGCTCTTGCGGTCCCCTTCCCCACATCTTGGAAGGGATGACTCACCAATCGCTGGTTGGGCAGTCACAAGTTCTTCTCCTGCTTGGCTTTCTTGCGCCGGTTTCGACGGCCCTTCTGGGGGTCCTCTTTTTTTTCTGAGTTTTCATCACTAGGAAGGAGGAGGTCAATCTGCATATTAGGTCCCAAGCCCACCACCCACTTGGCCTTTAATCCAGGTCCTAGGAGTGAGTTTGCCAGATCATTGCAGCCTGAGAAGGACTGGAGCCGGGCCAGTCTCCCTCTAGCCTTCTCTAGAGGAGAGGTAGGTAACTGGGCCAGGAGAGCATCTTAGAGAAGCTCCCTTTATTAACCTTCCCCCTTTCCAGCCCCTACAACACTTATGTACATATCTTTAATTTATTTATATTAGTGTCTGTCTCCCACTCCAGATTGCAAGCTTACTATGGGCAGGGAATGTGTCTGTCTAGTGTTATATTGTACTCTCCCAAGCACTTAGTACAGGGCTATGCATACAGTAAGCATTCAAATGAATTGAATGAATGGAGAGGGCTTAAGCAGATGGAGAGGTCAAAAGTTAAGGACATTTTCTTCACAGGGTTTGCTTTGCTGCTGAAGCTTATGGGTTTTTAACCACAAGAAGCCACTTAAGGACTAGCTTCCCCTGCTCTGGCCCTAAAGAGCTTGATGATTCCAAGCCTTGAGGGCTTATCTCCTCCAAGAGGTCTTCCCTGACTAAGCTCTCATTTCCTCTACTATCTCCTTCTGCATCACCCTTGCATTTGGATTTGCTCCCTTTATTTACCCCTCCCTCAGCCCCACAGCACTTAAATTATGGATATATACCTAATTTATTTTCATTTCTGTCTCCCCCACTAGACTAAGCTTATTGTGGGCAGGGAGCACGCCTACCAACTCTTGTTATATTGTTCTTTCCCAAGCCACTTAGTACAGTGAATCAATTTTATTTATTGAGCACTTACCGTGTGTAACACTTTACTAAGTGCTTGGGAGAGTAGTATAACAGAGTTGGTAAGCATGTCCCCTGCCCACAATAGGCTTGCAGTCTAGGAAGGTAGACAGTACAGTGATGGGCACACAGTAAGTGATTCCTTCCCAGAAGGCCTTTCAGGGGCTGGGGAGAAGGGGCATGTTTGAAACAGACTTGTTTTCCCCAAAAGAGCTCATGACTTTTGGTGTGGAGTTGTAAGGGGTGGGAGTCCTACAGAGACTCAGAAGCAGGAGAACCTAGAACTAACTGTCATCTCAGCCCTTAACTTCCCACAATCCCCTGGGGAGTTACGTACATATCTTGTACATTCCATCACTCCCCTCTAACCTTCATCTCCAATCTGTAATTTGCTCTAAGGATTTGTCTTCTGCTACCGTAAACTTAAGGGAGGGATCATATCTAGTACACATATTTGTTAAGAGATTACTATGTGCCAAGTAATTGGGTAGGTACAAGATAATCAATATCTGACAGTCCCTGTCCCTCAAGGGGCTCACAGTCAAGTTAGAGGGAAGACAAGTATTGGATACCCATTTTACAGGGGGGGAAAGAAGCATAATAATAACAACAACAATAATAATGATGGTATTTGTTAAGCACCTATTTTGTGCTAGGCACTGTACTAAGCACTGTGGTGGATACAAGCAAATTGGGATGGACACAGTCCCTGGCCCACGTGGGGCTCACAGTCAAGTTGAAGGGAAGACAGGTATTGGATACCCATTTCACAGAGGGGGAAAGACGCATAATAACCCATTGTTGAGCAGGGACCGTCTCTATATGTTGCCAACTTGTACTTCCCAAGTGCTTAGTACAGTGCTCTGCACACAGTAAGCAATCAATAAATATGATTGAATGAATAATAATAACAAATAATAATAGTAATAATAATGGTATTTGTTAAGCACCTATTTTGTGCCAGGCACTGTACTAAGCACTGGGGTGGATACAAGCAAATTGGGTTGGACACATTCCCTGTCCTACGTGGGGCTCACAGTCTCAATCCCCATTTTACAGATGCGGTAACAGGCACAGAGAAGTGAAGTGACTCGCTCAAGGTCACACAGCAGACAAGTGGCAAAGCTTCTGAGCTTCTGAATCCCAGGCCTGTGCTCTATCCACTACACCATGCTACTTCCTAGAGAGAAATAAAAGAAATTGAGCGGTAGATCTGGGGTTAAACCCATGTCCCCTGACTGCCAGATCCATGGACTTTCCTATAGGCCACACTTCTCCTTAATAATAATAATACTAATAATAATGATGGCATTTATTAAGCACTTACTATGTGCAAAGCACTTTTCTAAGCACTGGGGAGGTTACAAGGTGATCAGGTTGCCCCACGGGGGGCTCACAGTCTTAATCCTCATTTTACAGATGAGGGAACTGAGGCACAGAGAAGTGAAGTGACTGGCCCAAAGTCACACACCTGGCAGTTGGCGGAGCTGGGATTTGAACTCGTGACATCTGACTTCAAAGCCCGGGCTCTTTCCACTGAGCCATGCTGCTTCTCATCGGCCATGCTGTTTCTCATCAAGACTTCCTTATGAAGTCTTTCTAGGTCTGAGAGGAATCTCACCTCTGGCAGGTCAAAGCCTTGGGGGCCCAGGCACCAAAAACAAAAGGAGCTGCTGTAGATTCTTCAGCCTCATCTAGGAAAAAGTGGGGGAAGAGAGGAAGAGAGGGTCAGTCCAGGCAGGGAGGAGGGGGAGTGGGTGGGCTCAACCATCTTCCGTATAGACTTGCTGCAATCCCTCCCCACAGACCCACCCACCACCAGGTGAAGACAGCTGCCTTCCTCTGCTTCAGGCCTCCCTCAGGGAAGGGTCATTCAGGCACTGAAGCTCAGAAAATCAGGAGGTGGATTAAATAAGTCATTGCTAGATCGTAAGCTCCTTGAGGTCAGGGATCATGTCTTCCAACTGAACTCTTCTAAGAAAGCATAAGATATTATCATACCAGTAATATCAAATTGTATCTCCTCTAAAACACCTTCCCTGACTAACCTCTTCTTTCCCCCCATCCTATCTGTCCTCCTTTCTGCATTACCTCTGCACTTAGGCCTTTACCTCAAACTCTTTGTTGCTCACCCCATCCCCACAGCACTTTTGTACATATCTTTATACGCTACTCCCATCCCTGTGCTCTATCCACTGGACCACACTGCTTCTCTGCACACAAGTTCATTCATTCATCCAGTAGTATTTATTGAGCCCTTACTGTGTGCAGAGCCCTGTACTAAGTGCTTGGAAGTACTCAAAGAACTTACCTGGTTCCCAGTTCTCTTTTGGAGGGGGGGCCTGCCAGGAGCTGAGCGCTTTATTCTCCTCGCTGGTAAGGAAGGACTCTAGAAGCAGCAAGGAGAGCCTGAAGATCATATATTGTTGCCAACTTGTACTTCCCAAGTGCTTAGTACAGTGCTCTGCACACAGTAAGCGCTCAATAAATACGATTGATTGATTGATTGATTTATCAGCCCCCAGGCCTCTTGCAAGGGGGGGCCTGAGGTAATTGCCACCTTTGGGGGACCATCCTCACACACAGAAAGGGGCACTGAGCAGTATACCAGGGAAGTGGCTGACCTTATCAGATTCCCCAGTCCATGATGGAGACCTTTTAGGAGCCCCCCCCCACCAAGATGTCCAACCCCATCTGGGTTTCAGGCTTTATCCTTACCGTTGTGTCCCAAATCTCTGCTCCTGTCCGGACACTCGCCCATGTGTCTTCCCATTTCTGCTCTGTAGGTCACGTGGCATGCGTTAAAAGGACAAGGCAGCTTTCCCCTTGCTGTGTCCGGATTGTTCTGGTGGGGCAGGACAGAAACTGCCAAAGTTATTAGGTTGCAGACTAAACTGACTGCATCTTACAGGTCCCATTACAAAATAATATAGTAACAATAATACTTGTAAACTCTGAGAGTAGGGATCACATCTACTTTTATAATGGCATTTAAGTGCTTACTATAGGTCAAGCATTGAGGTAGAGGATAATAATTATAATAGTAATAATAATAGTATTTGTTAAGCACTTGGGCCAAACACTGTATTAAGTGCAGGGGTGGATACAAGATAATCAGGTCCCACACAGGGCTTACAGCCTAAGTAGGAGGAAAACTGGTATTGAATCCCCATTCTACACATGAGGAAATGTAGGCAACAGAGAAGTGAAGCGACTCGCTCAAGGTCTCCTAGCAGGCAAGTGAAAAACGGCATGGCCTAGTGCATTGAACATGGGACTGTGGGAGTCAGAAGGACTTGGGTTTTAATCCTGGCTCGGCCAACTTGTCTGCTGGGTGATGTTGGGCAAGTCATTTAAGTGCTCTATGCCTCAATTCCCTTCATCTGTAAAATGGGGATTAAGACCATGATCCCCAGTTGGGACATGTACTGTGTCCAACCTGATTAGCTTGTATCTACCCCTGTGCTTAAGTACAGTGCCGGGCCCTGGTGGTCAAAGATCACAAAACCTTTCCCCTATCTTCAATTACCCCGATTTCTTCTATTTCCCCCATCTTCCCAGTCTCTCCACCATTTTACAGAGGGGGAACTGAAGCCGAGAAGCCAGTAGTGGAGCTGTCCTCTGCAGGCAGGAGGCTCACAAGTAGACCGGGCTCTTTGCCTGCCATCAACAGTGGAGATCAGAGCCTGCTAAGGTGGTAGAGGCAGTTCGGGAGCTGTGGGATATTACATTGGGGGCTAGCAACCTAATCCTGGTCTCCAGGTAAGGGGGACGGGGGAGATCCTCCAGGACCCAGGGGCCAGGATGACTCCTTTTGCTGATCCAGAATTAACAGGTGAACACCACATGCAAGTGTGATAATAATAATAATAATAATAATAATAATAATAATGGCATTTATTAAGTGCTTACTATGTGCAAAGCACTGTTCTAAGCACTGGGGAGGGTACAAGGTGATCAGGTCATCCCACGTTGGGCTCACAGTCTTAATCCCCATTTTACAGATGAGGTAACTGAGGCACAGAGAAGTTAAGTGACTTGCCCAAAGTTACACAGCTGACAAGTGGCAGAGCCGGGATTTGAACCCATGACCTCTGACTCCAAAGCCCGTGCTCTTTCCACTGAGCCATGCTGCTTCTCTAAGCAATGGTGATGCAATGATGTTACAGGGAGCCTTTTGAGCCTGTTGCATGGAATGGCTGGACATGGATGAACACTGATTGCCAGAGTCTCCTCCCCACTCTCAAGACACCCCCTCCTCCCTAAACCAAAGACCACGATGTAGCACTTACCTCTCTGCATTTGGCCAGATGGTACTGCATGCGGCTTGCACGGATTTTGTGGTTTTTGTCATAGGGGCACTGCAGCATCTGTTCCATGACGACTGGTGGGAAGAGTCACCAAGGCAGGCTTAGTACAATGTAGACCTGAATGCTTCCATGCTTTCTGCCACCCCAACCCACCTCTTCCACCTCAGTACAGCAGCTCAAACCACTACTGAGCAAGCACCTATGTCTACTAATGACAATGAATGCTCCCAAGAGCCTCAGTGCAGTACTCTGCTCACAATAGGTGCTCATTGAGTACTGCTGATGGATTTGCATAACCCTGGCATTGGCCACTGGGCAGCTGGCCCCTGGCCCATAGCCCTCACTTTTCTGTTTCTGCTGGGCCGAGGTAGCCATTGCTTCAGAGAGGGCAACGGAGCAGCATTGCCTAGTGGCTAGAGCACAGTACTGTGAGCCAGGAGGCCTGGACTCTCATCTCAGCTCTGCCACTTGCCTGCTGGGTGACTTTGAGCAAGTCACTTGACTCCTGTGCCTCAGTTTCCTCATCTGTAAAAACATGTTAAATCTTAAAATTGTAAGCTCCTCAAGGGCTAGGATCATTTCCGCCATCTCTACTGTATTCTCCCAAATACTTTAGTGCAGGGCCCCAGGCAAAGTAAGCATTCAACTACCACTGATTGATTAAAGTGGGGGAGTAAATACCTGGTCCCCCTTCCTCTTAGACTGTGAGCCCCTTGTGGGTCAGGGGCTGAGTCAGTCCGATTATCCTGGTTCTAGCACAGTGCTTGACACATAGTGAGCCCTTAGGTATCACAATCATTATTATGACATAGACAGATTCCCTCCCCTGAACTCTGCAGGGACCCAGGGTTCACACCTGAACCTCACAATGGTTCCAGTGGCTTGTTTCTGGGAGTGGCAGAGAGAAGGTGCCAGAGCTTTCTCTGCCTGGAACTCTCCCTCAAATCCCATCTTTACCATGTCCAGGTGGCCTTCTCCCGCTACTCATCTCCCCATCCCATATCTCCGACTGCCACTTCAGAACTTCTGTGCTACTTAAACGATTGAGCATTCCCAACTGACAAAGTGTTTCAGTCCACATCTTACATACTCCATTACATACAAGCACTGAACACTCGTGCCCTGTATATATGTTTGTACGTATTTATTACTCTATTATTTTATTTGTACATATTTATTCTATTTATTTTATTTTGTTAATATGTTTTGTTTTGTTCTCTGTCTCCCCCTTCTAGACTGTGAGCCCGCTGTTGGGTAGGGACCATCTCTATATGTTGCCAACTTGTACTTCCCAAGCCCTTAGTACAGTGCTCTACACACAGTAAGCGCTCAATAAATACGATTGAATGAATGAATGAATGCCCACTCCTTCTTCCTTCTGTTTTTTAATTCATAATAATAATGATGGCATTTATTAAGCGCTTACTATGTGCAAAGTACTGTTCTAAGCACTGGGGAGTTTACAAGGTGATCAGGTTGTCCCATGGGGGGCTCACAGTCTTAATCCCCATTTTACAGATGAGGGAACTGAGGCCCAGAGAAGTGAAGTGACTTGCCCAAAGTCACCCAGCTGACAATTGGTGGAGCCTGGATTTGAACCCGTGAACTCTGACTCCAAAGCCCGGGCTCTTTCCAGTGACGTTGCTTCTCCAATTCATGTTGGAATTGGTCTCTCCCACTTAAACTGTAAGATCCCTGAGGGCAGGGATCACATCTCCTAATTCTATTGCCTTCTTTCAAGTGCTTAAGGCTGTTCCAGACAGGTGTCCAAACAATAGAATCGACTAATCTGACTGAACTCGAGCCAGCTCTGCCCTTGTCTGAAACACATTGGTAAAATAACAGTATTTGTTAAGCGCTTACTATGTGCCCATTGCTGGGGTAGATACAAGATAATCGGTTGGACACAGTCCCAGTCCCACATAAGGCTCACATTTTACAGATGTGGGAACTGAGAAACAGAGAAGTGAACTGACTTGTCCAAAGTCACACAGCAGACTCATGACCTTCTGACTCCCAGGCCTGTGTTCTATCCACTAGGCCATGCTGCTTGTCACTTAAGCACTTACTGTGTGCAGAGGCACTGTACTAAGCTCCTGGGAAAGTATAACAATAGAATTATATATTCTATTCTATTCTAACAATAGAATTGTTATTTATTACAATTGACTAGAATTGTTATTTATTATTATCTATTCTAACAATAGAATACATATTTATTACTCTATTTATTTATTTATTTATTTATTTATTTATTTTACTTGTACATTTTTATCCTATTTATTTTATTTTGTTGGTATGTTTGGTTCTGTTCTCTGTCTCCCCCTTTTAGACTGTGAGCCCACTGTTGGGTAGGGACTGTCTCTATGTGTTGCCAATTTGTACTTCCCAAGCGCTTAGTACAGTGCTCTGCACATAGTAAGCGCTCAATAAATACGATTGATTGATTGATTGATTGAATTAGACAACTCCTGCCCACAAGGTGCTTACAGTCAAAAGGGGGAGAGAGACATTAAAATACAGCAAGACTAGATAGGGGAGAGGTGTCAGGCAGTAGCAAGGCTATGTGAAGAAATAATTATTATTATTAAGCACCTATGTGACAGACATCATGCTAAGCACTGGGGTAGATCCAGGATAATCAGATGAGACAATCTCTCTCTTACCCAGGGCTCACAGCCTAACACAGGGGAAGACTAAGCATCAAATCCCCATTTTACAGATGTTAAATGACTTGCCCAAGGTCACAAAGCAGGCAAGTTGCAGAGCCAGGACTATAACACAGGTACTCTGTCTCCCAAACCTGGGCTCTTTCCCGCAGGCCACTCTGCTTCTCAGGGACAGTATGATGGACAGCAGCATCTCATGAGTCTCAGACTTTAGAGCGTCATCTCACCAGACCCAGATCAAATCGAGATGGAGATTAGGTAGGGCGGGGGAGTGGAGGCTGCCAACCTTCTAAGGAGCCCTGTTCCGCTTCAAAGACTCCCCTGTTGCCCAGGCAACAGCTGTAGCCAAGCAGAAGCCTCAAGTGGACAGGTGATGGGGGGAGGGAGGAAGTGGTGGGTGGTGGGGGTGGGGGAGAAGAGGGAATTCCTTCCCGGCCAGGGGCTCAATTGCTCGAGAGATCCTGACTCTTTGGGGACACTGGCCCACCCAATGTGAAGTTGTCTATCTGCCAGTCAAGCCATAGGAAAGTGATGGGAAGAGGAGGGGGCAGGAAAGGCAATTTTAGGTTCAGAGATCTCATTACACATCTAGTTTTACCCACAGTCCCCCATTCCCCCTGTGAGACAAGTGTTCTCCCCCATTTTCAGGGGAATTCTGAGGCCAAGGGACTTACCCCTTCCCAGGAGGAAGTTGGGGGAAGACCAAGACCCCCCAGAGACAGATACAGACCCAGAGACAGACTGCGTGTGTGCGTGCGTGTATGTATGTGTGTTTGCACCTATCCAGACAGAGGCAGGACAGTATAGTTCAAAACTACTTCGTAGTGATCAATAAAAAACCATGAACTGATCAATTGTATTTATTGAGCACTTATGTGCAGAGCACTGTACTAAGCATTGGAAGAATACAATAAAACAGATTTAGCAATTTCCCTGCCCATAATGAGCTTACAGTCTATAGGGGAAGACAGACAATAATATGAATAATTTATAATATATAATTTAAAGATATATACATAATTGCTTTGGGGATGGGGTGAGTATCAGATGTCCAAAGGTCACAGATCAAAGTGCACAGACACAGAAGAGTAAGCCAGGGAAAAAGAGGGCTTAATCCTGGAAGGCATCTTGGAGGACCTGGGACCTTAATAATGCTTTGAAGGTGGAGAGAGTGGTGCTCTGATAAATATGGAGGGGGAGGGAGTTCCAGGATAGGGGGAGGATGTGGGAAAGGGGTCAGTAGTGAGATAGATGACATAAGGGCACAGTGAGTAAGATAGCATTAGAAGAACAGAGTGTGTGGGCTGGGCTGTAGTAGGAGATCTGTGAGGTGAGGTAGGGTGGGGTGAGCTGATTGACAGTTTTAAAGCCAATGGTAAGGCATTTGTTAGATGCAGAGGCCGATGGGCAGTCACTGGAGGTTCTTAAGGAGAGAGAGAGTGTGTGTGTGTGTTGGGGGGCGAGAAGGGCATGAACTGAACATTTTAGTTGATAAGTGATCCATGCAACAAAGTGAAGGTTGGATTGAATGGAGGGAGATAGAAGGCAGATGCAGTAAAGGTGGGATAGGATAAAGGCTTGGATTGGCGTAATAGCAGTTTGGATGGAGAGAAAAGGGTGAATCTCCTCACTCTCAGCTTCAAGGCTCTCCATCACCTTGCCTCCTCCTACCTCACCTCCCTTCTCTCCTTCTACAGCCCAGCCTGCACCCTCTGCTCCTCTGCTGCTAACCAACCTCCTCACTGTACTGCGTTCTCGCTTGTCCCACCGTCGACCCCCGGCCCACATCCTCCCTCTGGCCTGGAATGCCCTCCCTCCACACATCCACCAAGCTAGCTCTCTTCCTCCCTTCAAAGCCCTACTGAGATCTCACCTCCTCAGGGAGGCCTTCCCAGACTGAGCCCCCTTTTCCCTCTCCTCCTCCCCATCCTCCCCACCCTACCTCCTTCCCCTCCCCACAGCAACTGCATATATGTTTGTACAGATTTATTATTCTATTTATTTTACTTGTATAGTACATATTTTCTATTCTATTTATTTTGTTAATGATGTGTATCTAGCTTTACTTCTATTTATTCTGACGACTTGACATCTGTCCACACGTTTTGTTTTGTTGTCTGCCTCCCCCTTCTAAACTGTGAGCCCTGTGTTGGGTAGGGACCTTCTCTATATGTTGCCAACTTGTACTTCCCAAGAGCTTAGTACAGTGCTCTGCACACAGTAAGTGCTCAATAAATACGATTGAATGAATGAATGAATGAATTTTAGCAATGTTGTGAAGGTAGAACCGACAGGATTTGGTGACAGATTGGATATGTGGATGAAATAAACGATGAGGTGAGGATAATGCCAAGATTACAGGTTTGAGAGATAGAAGGATAGTGGTATCTACAGTAATGGGAAAAACGGGGGAGGACAGGGTTTTGGGTAGCAAGATAAGAAATTCAGTTTGGACATTTAATTTGAGGCATCAGTGGGACATCCAAGTTGATTACAGCTCCCATTCCTCAACACCCTTTGTACACCTTCCTTCAGTTCTGCCCTCATCTCCAGCATCTGCCTTTTCTTCTCCATCCAAATATTAGTGTCTGTCTCCTCCTCTAAAATGTATGCTCACTGTGGGGAGGGAACATGTCTACCAAATCTCTTATATTGTACTCTCTCAAGCGCTTAGTATCGTGTTCTGCAAACAGTAAATGTGATGGATTGAAAGGCTGCTCAGATATGTGATTTTAATAAGGCTTTGAAAGTGGGGAGAATGGTGGTCTATCATATATGAAGAGGGAGGGCAGTTCCAGGCCGGAGGGAGGACGTGAGCAAGCGGTCGGCAGTGAGATAGACAATGACAGACAGTGATTTGGCAGTAGGGGAGCAGAGTGTGCCAGCTGGGTTGTAGTAAGAAGTCAGCGAGGTAAGGTAGGAGGGGGAAGAACTGATTTAGTGCTTTAAAGCTAATGGTAAGGAGTTTCTGTTTGATGCCAGAGGGTTATGGGCAACGACTGGATGTTTTTGAGGAATGGGAAAAGACAGACTGAACTTTTTTTTTAGAAAAATGATCCAAGCAGCACAGTGAAGTATGGACTGAGTGGGGAGAGACACAAGGCACGGAGGTCAGTGAGGAGGTAGACACAGTGGTCAAACTGTAATACACATGCTTGGATTAGTATAGTAGTGGATTGGGTGGAGAGGAAAAGGGCAGATTTTAGTGATGCTGTGAAGGTTGAACTGACAAGATTTAGTGAGATTGAATGAGAGATGAGCCAAGGATAATGCTAAGGTTACAGGCTTATGAGATAGGGAGGATGCTGGTATTGCATTCATTCATTCATTCAATTGTATTTATTGAGCGCTTACTGTGTGCAGAGCACTGTACTAAGTGCTTGGGAAATACAAGTTGGCAAAATATAGAGACGGTCCCTACCCAACAACAGGCTCACAGTCTAGAAGGGGGAGACAGACAACAAAACAAAACATGTGGACAGGTGTCAGGTCACCAGAATAAATAAAAATAAGGCTAGATACACATCATTAACAAGTGATGTACTTGCTACACCACTTATATACATGTTGTTTTATGCCCACATTTTCTCTATCTGGAATTTATTCTGTTTCCTCTATTTAGAATGTAAGCCCCATGTGGGCAGAGATAGTGTCTAAACTCTTTTGCTGTATTCTCCCAAGCATTTAGTACAGTGCTTGGCACACAGTAGGCACTCAAATACAATTGACTGATCACACCACCTTCCCTGCATTTTTAAAATATTCCTTAAGCACATACTATGTGTCAGGCACTGTACTAGTCATGGGAGTAGATAGAAGATAATCAGGTTGAACACAGACCCTGACCCACATGGGGCTCACAATCTCCAGCACTTAGTACAGTGCCTGGCACATAGCAAGCACTTAATACCACAATTATTATCATTTTTATTATTATTGTTAATTTACAGATAACAGGCACAGAGAAGCCAGATGACTTGCCTAAGGTCACACAGCAGACAAGTGGTAGAGGCAGGATTAAAACCCAGATCTTCTTCCAGGCCCATGCTCTTTCCACTAGGCCACACTGCTCCCTGGCTAACTTTCCAGGGCCCCTCCCACCAGAAGACTGAGGAACCCAGGGAGAGGATGTGTAGACAGAGGACTCAGCTGGGCAGGAAGATGCCAAGAACAGCCAAGAACATTTCAGCCTGGCCTTCAAGGGCAGGTCCTAAGCTGGCTCAGCAAGCCTGTGTTTGGACAAGCAAGTTAGGGGTCCCCTTCATTTGTGAGGAGATGCCCTCTATTCCTCTCAAATATCAAGTCACTTACCAGGTCAAATAAGCAGGAGTAACAACTGTTCCAGATCAGGACTAGGGAGAAGTAGCACTCAGGAGAGAAATCCTTCAAGGGAACAAAGGACTGTTAGAGAAAAGCCCACACAAAGCCCCTCCTCTCATTCAATCGTATTTATTGAGCGCTTACTGTTCCCACATCTTAGATCAGCTCTGTCAGGAACCTGTTTTGGGTGTTTCCAAGACCCAGGCCTCACAACAGGAACAGACCCCAGTCCCCTCACTCAGCTCAAGCAGCCTTAGCCAGGCCCAAATGACCAATCCAACTCAACCCCAACCCCCAATTCCACTTCAGGTTTAGTTGAACCAATACCAAGGCCCTCTATTCCTCCGCCTTCTTCACTGTGGCTCCAACTTGATGCTGCATTGTCTGCCTGGACCCCTTCTCAGAATGCTCACTGTTTTGAAACAAAGGGCACATCACAGGGCAGAGCACACTCTACCTCTCAGGAGGCCCACAGGACTCCCTCTTACTCCCCACCCCCAGTCATCAATCCCTTATACTGTACTCTCCCAAGCACTTAGTCCAGTGCTCTGCACACAGTAAGCACTCAATAATACAGTTGCCTGACTGTGTCACATGGAGGCTCACTTTCCCAACACCTAGAAACAGCACAGGGTTATCCAGCACTCACCTGTTTAAAAACACATTAAAAGGTCACCGGCTACACCCACACTGCTACCAACTTCCAGTCCTTTGTCTGCTGGCTCCTGCCCTTTTATGACCTTACCCCCTTGGTGCCTGGCCAATGAGAGCCCTGCTGCCTCTCCCATGAGACTGCAATCTCAAAGTGCTCTCAGCTGCACCCTCTCTCCCTTCCCCCCACAACTTTCGGACCCGAGAAACTGGGAAGGAGCCGAGGAAGGGGACTGGGTCCCTCCTGGGATGGGAACTTGGAATTTAACTACCACGGTCAGAGGGTGGTTGGGAAGAATCCCCTAGGCTCACACTCTCTGTCCTCAAAATCCCCTTCAGAGAGAGGCTTACCCTGAATAGACTGCCTGTTGCCCCATAGATGGGAAATTTTCCCCCAACCTTTTAACTTCTCTGTGCCTCAATTACCTCATTTGTAAAATGTGGGTTAAGACTGTGAGTTCGGCATGGGACATGGACTGTGTACAAACTGATTACTTTGTATCTACCCCAGCACTTAGAACAGTACCTGGCACATAGTAAGCACTTAACAGATGATATAAAAAACCCCCAAAAAGCCCTTGCCATTCCACCTCCCTTCCCAATGGAAGGAATCTTTTCCCTCCTGCCAGACCACCATGCCATCAAGCAAACAGTGCCTGAAACATAGTAAGCACTTAACAAATACCACAATTATTATTATTATTGTTGAGCGCTTACCCTGTGCAGAGCACTGTACTAGTGCTTTGGGAGTACAATACAGTGAAAAACAGCGTGACCTAGGGGAAAGAGCACAGACCTAGGAGCCGGAGGACCTGTTTCTAATCTCGGCTCCACTGCTTGTCTAGCAACTCTGTTATATAGTACTCTCCCACGACTTAGAACAGTGCTCGGCTCACAGTAAGTGCTTAATAAATATAATTGATTGATTGCCTGCTCTGTGGCCTTGGCAAATCACTTAACTTTTCTGTGTATCAATTACCTCAGTAAAATGGGAATTAAGACAGTGAGGCCCGTGTGGGGCAGGAACTTTGTCCAACCTGACACTGGTATTTACCCCAGTGCTTAGAACGGTGTCTGGCACATGGCAAGTGCCTAACAAACACCACAAAAAAGTTAATAGATACAATTCCTAACCTCAAAGATTTTATAAACTACTGTGTGCAGACCATTATTCTGAATGTTTGGGACACTGTAAATTCTGTGAGGGCAGGGATTATGTCCACCAACTCTACTACATTTAGTCTCCCAAGCATATAGTATACTGTTCTGTACACAGATAGTGCTCAATACATCAATCAATGATACTTATTAAATGCTTTTGTGTGTGTAGAGCACTGTACTAAGCAGTTGGGAAGGAATATACTACTAAAGAATTTGTAGACACATTCCTGGCCCATAACGAGCTTACAGTCTATAGGTAGAGACAGACATTAATATAAATAAATAATTTATAATGTAAAATATATAGATAGGTACATAAGTGCTCCAAGGCTGAGGGTGGGCCAGAGACCAAATGCCCAGTTCTATTGATTGAGAGTACAATTCTATTGATTTATCCCTGCCTTCAGGGAGTTTACAATCTACTGTGTGCAGAGCACTGTACAGAGTGTTTGGAAGAGTACAACAGAGCTAACAGGTGCAACTTCTACCCTCATGGAGTTTACAATCTAGGTGATCCTAGACTGTGAGCCCATTGTTGGGTAGGGACCGTCTCTATATGTGGCCGACTTGTACTTCCTGAGTGCTTAGTACAGTGCTCTGCACACAGTAGGCGCTCAGTAAATACGATTGAATGAGTGAATGAATCCCTCCCAGGTCAGGTCAGATGCCTCCTCAGCCTTCCTCTTCCTGAGCTCCTTCAATTCAGCCCCCCGGAGACTCCTCCTCCATCTTCTGGGCCCTCTCTGGCTTCCCCCCCAGGATGGCTGGGGCAGGATGGAATAGATGGCTGGTGACCATCTATCTCCCTCACCCCACCCAGATTCAGCAGATGGGCCGGTACCATCCCTATATCTAGTTCCCTGTGTGTGTCTTCTCCCCACCCCCAGCCGCCCCACTGCCCGAAAGAGGAAGTCCGGCCTTGGCGGAGTCGCTGAGAGGAAGTTCAAGAAGAGAACTTGCAAGTCTTCGTTGCGCCTGCTCCACCTCTCGGGGGGCCAATCACAGTACTGATGTGCCCGCCCTGGACGGCCCCCCGCTGACTGCCTGACTTGGGCAGGAAGTGGGCCCAGTCCCTCGGGCCTCTGGAGACTCGGGTGTTATCACAGGGTGGCAGAGAGCCACTGGTGGGCACCATGTCTCTGGCCTCTGCGTACCAGCACAAACTGGCAGAGAAACTGACCATCCTGAATGACCGGGGCAGGGGTGTCCTTATCCGGATATACAACATCAAAAAGGTAGGTGGGGCGGGGAGGTGGCTGGTTGGGAGGACTCCCCCAGGAGGGGCTGCTAGGGAGAGTCTTGGGGCTAAGCGGCTGTTGGGGAGGGGTCCTGAGGCTAGGGGCCTTTGGGGAGGGACTGCTGGGAGGGCAGTTGGGAGGGGGTCCTGAGATTGGCCTCCCAGGAGAGGCCTCTGCGGAAGGGCCCTGAGGCAAGGGGCAGTTGGGGAGAGGTCGTTGGGGAGGGGCCGCCCCACAGAGACTGCTGGGAAGGGGGAGCTGGGGGGAGGAGCCAGGTGATGAGGCTGGGGGCCCCTGGGGAGCTGGGCAGGGTGAAACCCACCCCTGTTGTCAGCGGTGAGGGTCAAGGAATGGACAGAGGTCAATAGAGAAGGCCGCTGACTGACAGGTCTGCCATTGCTTGGAGATGGGACCCCTGGCAGGAGACCCCGAGGGGCCGTTTGAATTAGAAGCCAAGGCCCTAAGGCCGAAATAGTTTGGGGCAGCTTCTTGGGGAGGTGGGGAGTCTCCAGGAAGGGGCTGAGGGCTGGGGAAGGGGTCTAAAGGCTGTTTTAGGCCTTTAGAGTGAGTCCATCCTGAACAAGCCCAACCCCCCGCAATGGAGCCAAACACTCTGAAGCTCTGAGGAGGGACCCTGGGAGGGGTCAGAGACTCTTTAGAAAGGGGAAGGGGGTTAGGGGTGGGAGGGCTATTGTTATCCCTGGAGGAAGAGGGCCAGAGACCCTAGAAGAGGAGAAGGAGGAGGAGGTGGGAGGAGGCTGAGGAATTTTGGTGCTCTTGTCCATACTGAATACACCAGCAAAGGGGATTGTGTGGAGCCTCTCAGTCTTGGCCTCTGACTCTGGCCCCAGTCTCCCCTGGGGCAGTTAGGGAGTCGGGGGGGGGAAAATGGGGTAAAGTTGCATTGTAGGGGTGGGTGTTAAACAAGTTCATCAGAGCCCCTTCCCTGCTGGTTGGGGGGAGGGGAGGGAAGGGAAGGCAGAAAGAGGAAGCTGTGGAGAGCAGGTCACACTGTGGAGCCCAGGGACCCAGACCGCCCTGCTCCCATCCCCTGGGGTGCAGCTGAGAGCGACTGTTAAGTGCTTTGAGATCCTCAGGCCTAGAGAGGGTTTTTTTGTGAGGGGCAGGAGTTTTGATGGTGGGGGGTGACTCTGTGATCCACTCAGACATGCTCGGACCCCAAAGGGAAGCCGCCCTTCTTCCTGGAGAAAGCCATGGAGTCGTCACTCAAATACATCAACAAGAAGTTCCCCAACATCGATGTCAGAGGCAGCACAGTGAGTCCCGCTCCCCTCCCCACCTCCCCCCGACCTGATTCCTTGTGAGCCCCCACAGGAGAGGTAGGATCTGCACCCCAACAGAGCAGAGGTCAGGAGGTCAAGGGTCACCTGGCCTGCTTCAGAGCCGCTCTGTAATGTGGGCTCCTCAGGCCCCAAAACCACTCCCTGTTCATGGGCCGGAGTTGGGGGGTGGGCTTCAGGGAGGTTTGGAGAGGTGGGGTTGGGCACAGCGGGAGATGCTGCCCCCACTGTGAGTTGACTGAGTGAGAAAAGCATGGAACTGGAAGTCAGGAAATCTGGGTTCTAATCCTGGCTTGGCCACCTGTCTGTTGTATGACCTTGGGCAAGTTGCTTAACTTCTTTGGGCCTCAATTTCCTCCTCTGTAAAATGGGAATTCAATACCTGTTCTCCCTCTTAGACTGTGAGCTCCATGTGGGATAGGATCTGTGTTGGATCAGACTGTACTGTATCTACCTCAGTGCTTAGTACAGTACATGCATGGTACATAGTAGGTGCCTAATCAATCCATCAGTGCTATTTATTGAGTGCTGACTATATGCTGAGCAGAGCTCAGCAAATACCGCTATTATTATCATGATGATGATTTGTTCTGGTTCCTCCACTTGCCTACTGTGTGACCTCAGGCAAGGAGGACCATCTGTAAATTAGGGAGAAGATCCTCATTCTCCCTCCTTCCATTGTGAGCCCCATTTGGGGCAGGAACTTGTATCAGCCTTGACACTCTGGGTGGGGCATGGCACCTCATAAGTGGTCAATAAATATCATCATTAGTATTCTGGATTCTTCCCAAGGACCCTCCCAGATCCACCTCCTGGAAGTCTTTCTTTGAGTCTAACCTATCCATCTTGCTGCGATCTAAGCCCCTTTGCACTTCAGTTGAACTGTTCTGTGCTTTCCCCCAGCAACACTTGGGCCCAGTGCACCGGGAGAAGGCTGAGATCATCAAATACCTCACCAACTATTACCAGTCATTTGTGGACGTTATGGAGTTCCGGGTGAGCTGCCCCCAGCCCGCCATCATCCCCTGTATTCTGTGGTTGGGGTGTGGGGAGGGGGCTTTCCCTTTTCCCAGGCTCCTGAGCCCTGACCCTTCCTTCCCTCCACAAAACCCGAGGACACCCAACTCTGCTAAAACAAGTTTTAATTTCAAGCTCTGGAGAGGAACTACCACCTCCACTACTTGGAATTTATTTTAATGTCTGATTTCCCCACTACATTGTGCAGCACACTTACTGAGCGTTTGGGACTGTACGATAGAGTTAGAAGATATGATTCCTGCACTCGATAAGTTTGCAGCCTACCATGTGCAGAGCACTGTACTGAGCACTTGGGAGAGAGTGCAATAGAATTAGTAGATTTGATCCCTATCTCAAGGAGCTTACAGTTTAATGTGTACAAAGCACTAAGCTAAGCACTTGGGAGAGTAGATTAGAAAGAATAGACATGATTCCTGCTCTGAAGGAGTTAGCAGTCTACTGTGCGCAAAGCACTGTACTGAGCATTTGATAGAGTACAATGGAGTGAGTAGAATTGATTCCTTCCTCAAGGAGCTTACAGTCTACTGTGTGTCTAAAGACCTGTACTGAGAGCTTTGGAGAGTATACTAGAATTAGTAGATGTGAACCCTGTTCTCAAGGACCTAACAGTCTACTGTGTGCAGAGCACTTTATTGTTGTGATGTACTTTCCCAAGCACTTGGTACAGTGCTCTGCACACAGTAAGCTCTCAATAAATATGATTGAATGAATGAATACTTGGGGGAGTTCAATAGAGTTAGTAGACATGATCCTTGTCCTCCAGGAGTGGATAATCTCACTGGGGAGTTGGATGGAGGCTGAAATAGATGTAGCATCTTTGAGACAGCTACTCCCTAGTTCATTCGTTCCTGTTGATTGGGTGATTTCATTCATTCAATCATATTTATTGAGAGCTTATTGTGTGCAGAGCACTGTACTAAGCGCTTGGGAAAGTACAACACAACAATAAACAGTGACATTCCCTGCCCAAAATGAGCTTGAATTCTATAGCACAGTTTTCCCATGACCTAGGGACCACAGCAAATGGCTGTTTGCCATGTCCACTGGTCGGGAGAAAGATCAGAGACCCCCATCTTCTGTTTTAAGGGGTCTGGTGAGGGAGTGGGATGCTTCTACAGTTCCCACCCCTGGCCATCTCTCTCTCTGTTTGCCCTCAGGACCACGTGTATGAGCTTCTCAACACCATCGATGCCTGCCAGTGTCACTTTGACATAGTAAGACCCCTCTGCCCTGGGGAGAGGGTGGGCCGGAAGCACATCTGGTTGGGGATTGGTGGGGAAAAGAAGTTGAACCCCTCGGCTCAGGACTATTTCTGAAGAAGCAGAAGCTGTTCACTCACAGTAGGACGCTGGCCAGCACTGGTCCTTTTAGCAGCCATGTGGCTTCCTGAAGACCTGCCCCAATTCCTCCCACCCTCGGGGCTCCCACACTACTCTGGGGGGCTTCAGGGACACCAAGACTGGAGGGCAGGAAGGGATGGGGTAGGTGGGATGGGATGCTCTTGAGGGGGAATGGAGAAATGGGGTCTCTCGAGGTGAGGGGGAAAGATAGGAGTGTTGGGGGAACAGGAAGGAATGGGGTGCTGGGGGGTTAGAGGTGGAGAATAAGGGGGCTCGGGGAAGCAGTATGTTGTAGTGGATAGGGCACGGGCCTGGAAGTCAAAAGGTCATGGGTTCTAAACCCTCCTCCACCGCGAGTCTGCTGTGTGACCTTGGGCAAGTCACTTCACTTCTCTGTGCCTCAGTTCCTTTATCTGTAAGATGGAGATTGAAACTGCCTCATGTGGGACAGGGACTGTGTCCAATCCGATTTGCTTGTATCCACCCCAGTCCTTTAGTACAATGCCTGGTACATAGTAAGCACTGAACAAATGCCACATTTATTATAATTATAATTACTATTATTATCTGGGGAGGAAGGAGCCAGTGGACAGGTCTGATCTCCATGGCTACCCCACCCTATCTGTCTCCATCCCAGAACCTTAACTTCGACTTGACTCGGAGTTACCTGGACCTGATCGTAACCTACACCTCCGTGATCCTGCTGCTGTCGCGAATCGACGACCGCCGTATCCTCATCGGGGCCTACAACTGTGCCCATGAGATGCTGCAGGGGCACAGGTGGGGCCTGGGGGGTGGCTGGGGTCCCCACGGGGCCCGGGGAGGGGCTTGGTGGGTCAGACTGTGCTCCATGAGCTCGTCCACCAGGGCAACCCCTGCAGGGAAGCAGCATGGCTTATTGGATAGAGCACCAGCCTGGGAGTCAGAAGGTCATGGGTTCTAATTCTGACTCTGCCACTTGTCTGCTATATGACCTTGGGCAAATCACTTTACTTCTCTGTGCCTCAGTTACCTCATCTGTAAAATGGGGATTCCACACCCAAGCTCCCTCCTACGTAGACTATGAGCCCAATGTGGGGCATTATTATCTTGTATATATCTCAGCACTTAGTACAGTGTTTGTCAACACTAACAAAGACTACAATTATTATTATTATTATTATTGAGGTCACACATGTGTGCTCATACATCCGTGTTGCATGAAATGTTCTGCAGCCTTCTCCATCGTGTATTGCTGTGACTGTACTGTGATACCCCCATCCTTACTCTGAAAGGCCTCATCCTCTCATTCATTCATTCATTCATTCATTCAATCAATCAATTGTATTTATTGAGCGCTTACTGTGTGCAGAGCACTGTACTAAGCGCTTGGGAAGTACAAGTTGGCAACATATAGAGACAGTCCCTACCCAACAGTGGGCTCACAGTCTAAAAATTCATTCATTCATTTAATCATATTTATTGAGTGCATCTTACTGTGTGAAGAGCACTGTACTAAGCGCTTGGAAAGTACAATTCAACAATAATGATGGCATTTATTAAGAACTTACTATGTGCCAAGCACTGTTCTAAGCACTGGGGAGGTTACAAAGTGATCAGGTTATCCCACGGGGTGCTCACAGTCTTAATCCCCATTTTCCAGATGAGGTAACTGAGGCACAGAGAAGTTAAGTGACTGGCCCAGAGTCACACAGCTGACAATGGGCAGAGCTGGGATTTGAACTCCACAGCCCGGGCTCTTTCCACTGAGCCATGCTGCTTCTCAATAAAGAGAGACAATCCCTGCCCACACCGGGCTCACACCCCTCCCTGTCAGGGGTCCCAGTGGCCCAACAATCCCAGTTTTGGGGAGGCTGATTTGTAACTTTCTGCCCCCATGGCCCCCCCTCTCATCTTCCCCTCGCCCCTCCAATCCTCTCCCACCGCCCATCCCTTCCCTCTACCCCTCGACCTCCCCGCCGCCCTCAGCGACCCCAGCTTCGCCCGCCTGGGCCAGATGATCCTGGAATACGACCACCCGCTGAAGAAGCTGACGGAGGAATTTGGACCCCACACTAAAGTGAGCACTCCGGGCCTGGGTGCCTGGCCCACGTGGGGCAGGATGGGGAGGGAAGGGCAGGGAAGGAGAGGGAGGACCCCTGCTGACCCCATTCTCTGTTCCCTGCCACAGGCTGTGAGCAGCGCTCTCCTCTCCCTACACTTCCTATTCATCCGCAGGAACCAGGGGGCAGAGCAGTGGCGCAGTGCCCAGCTCCTGAGCCTCATCAGTGCCCCACCGACTATGATCAACCCTGCCAACTCAGATACGGTGAGGCCTCCCCCAAGGCTGGGGTGACGGGGCTGGGAGGGGAGGGTGACTTGGGGAAGCAGAGGGGAAAGTGGACTCAGAATGCTGTGCTTAGACCCACAAGCAGCATGGCATAGTGGATAAAGCACCAGCCTGGAAGTCAGAAGGTCATGGGTCTTAATCCCAGCTCTGCCACTTATCTGCCGTGTGACCCTGGGCAAGTCACTTCACTTCGCTGTCCCTCAGTTACCTCAACTACAAAAGGGGATTAAGACCGTGAGCCCTATGGGGGACAGGGACCGTTTCCAACCCAATTTGCTTGTATCCACCCCAGTGCTTGGTACAGTGTGTAGCACATAGTAAGCGCTTAAAAAATACCATTATTATTATTATTATTACTATTATTAATAAGCCCCAGAATGCCCTCCTGGGAACTACAAGTCCCAGCATGTGCTGCCAAACAGGTTACCCTACTTCTGGAGTGTTGCATTTTGGGACTCAAAGTATGGGTGGGCATGGGGGTGGGCTCCAGAGAAGAGGTGGGAGAGGCAAATGGTGGTAGGGCCTCCATTGGTGGGATGGGGAGGCTGAGGCAGGTGGGACCCTCAGGGTTGAGGTCTCCCTCACTGGGAACAAACTCTCCCGGCCTGGGGGGAGCAGACAGAGTGGCCAAGGCCGCTGCCTCTCTCCCCCATCCCCGGATGGAGCTGTCCGTGGGTGCGGCCTGGCTTTGTCCGGACCCCTGAGCCCCTTGCCCACCCTGCAGATAGCCTGTGAGTACCTGTCCGTGGAGGTGATGGAGCGCTGGGTCATCAGTAAGTGCTGAGGGCCCCGTACCTTGGCCACAAGGGTTGGATGGAGGCAGCACCAGGCTGGGCCCTGGGTCTGGGGTCGGGGGGGGGTCACAGGGGTCAGATATCCCATGTTTCCCCATCCTCTGGAATTCTGACTCCCTCTCACTTCCCTGCTCTGTGCAGGGAGTAGTGCAGGGAGGGCAGATGGGGCAAGGGGCCCATCCTGGGGGTGGGGAGCAGGGGGTAGTCCCGGGTAGGATTTCTGGTCCCCACCCCCCACCTCTCCCCAGCAGTGCTCTGGGCTGGGAGCGGGACAGGGAGGGAGGGTGGAGCAGGGAGAGGAAGTAGGATTCAGGGGTGGCTCAGGGTGGGATTCATAGGACTCCTGGACAACTCCCTGTCTGCCCATCTCTCCCTGACAGTCGGGTTCCTCCTGTGCCATGGCTGCCTCAACTCGAACCCGCAGTGCCAGGAGCTGTGGAAACTGGGGCTGCAGGGCTCGCTGTTCATCACCCTCATCCGGGAGGATGGACTTCAGGTGCACAAGGTCATGGAGGAGCTGTTTAGTGGCCTGAAAGGGTAAGGGGTGCGGGCCCGACCTGGACAGCCACCCCCTCACCACCTGGGGCCCTGCCTACAGAGGGCTGGCTTCAGACACCCTGCGGCGGGGGTTGGACCTGATAAGGGGCCAATAGTATTCACAGTAATAATAATAATAATAATAATAAGAATAATGGCATTTGTTAAGCACTTACTATGTGCGAAGCACTGTTCTAAGCGCTGGGGGGGGATACAAGGTGATCAGGTTGTCCCATGGGGGGCTCACAGTTTTAATCCTCATGTTACAGATGAGGTAACTGAGGCCCAGAGAAGTTAAGTGACTTGCCCAAAGTCACACAGCTGACAAGTGGCAGAGCCAGGATTAGAACCCATGACCTCTGCCTCCCAAGCCTGTGCTCTTTCCACTGAGCCACGCTGTTTCTCTATTCATTCATTCATTCAATCATATTTATTGAGCGCTTACTGTGTGCAGAGCACTGTACTAAGCTCTTGGGAAATACAAGTTGGCAACATATAGAGACGGTCCCTACCCAACAGTGGGCTCACAGTCTAGAAGGGGGAGACAGAGAACAAAACAAAACATATTAACAAAATAAAATAGAGTAAATATGTACAAATAAAATAAATAGAGTAATAAATAGTAGTAGTGATACTGTAGCCTACCCTCGTTGAGGACAGGGAGCGTTATACTGTACTCTCCCAAGCACTTAGTACAGTACTCTGCACATAATAAGCGCTCAATAAATCCAATTGAATTAAATAGTCTTTTCTTTCTCTTTTGCTCTCTTTTTCTCTCTTTCCCTCTCTGTGTGATGCAGTGGAGGTTGTGGTGGTGTGGTAGTGAATGTGATCAGGGTTCCCATGGGTCTCACCTCCCCACCTCCAGCCTCAGAGTCCCTCCCAAGGGGTGGTCCCTGAGTCTCCCCAGTGCCCAGAGCTCAGATGCCCAGAGTCCCTAGGGATTGGACGGAGCAAGGGGAGGTCAGTGAAAGTCCATGGTAGTTTGGAGCTAAGTCACTTGTGGACCTTCGAGAGTGGGGAGAAGGGGATGGTCAGTGAGTCTCCCTGGCAGTACAGAGCTCAGATCCTGGAGCTTCCCCTCGGGGTTAGAGGAAAGGAGTGCTCAGCCAGTCTCCCTTGAAGGATGGAGCTCAGACCCTTGGAGCCCCTCGGGGTTGGAGGCAGGGGGTGGTCAGCAAGTCTCCCCAGCAGGATGGAATTTAGACCCCCAGAGCCTCTCAGGTGTGTGGGGTAGGGGGTGGTCAGCGAGTCTCCCTGGTAACTCTTCCCAGCAGTGAATAACAATAATAATAATGATATTTGTTAAGCACTTACTCTGTGCTAAGCACTGTTCTAAGCTTTGGGGTAGATACAAGGTAATCAGCTTGTCCCACGTGGGGCTCACAGTCTTAATCCCCATTTTACAGATGAGGTAACTGAGGCACAGAGAAGTTGTGGCTTGTCCAAGGTCACTGAGCAGACAAGTGGTGGAGCCGGGATTAGGACCCACATCCTCTGACTCCCAAGTCTGGGCTCTTTCCACTAAGCCACTCTGCTTCTCGAAAGGCATCAGCCTTATTGGCAGGAGTGGGAAGGACAGGACAGGACAGGAGGCTCCTTGGAGGCAGCGGCCCCCTCTCCTCCAGCCCTGCCCCCACCGACCCACCCCTACTCCCGTGACCAGCTGTGTTTCGGTCCGCAGGTATGGGAAGCGGGTGTCAGACATAAAAGAATGCAAGGAGCAAGCAACCGCCAACAGGTGGGTGTCCTCTGGGTGCCCCCTGCTCACAGGGGGACAGTGACCCTAGGATCCCAGCTCTGGCACAGTGTGGTGCCCCGCACCAGTGCCCTCCATGCCCACCGACTCCTTCCCAGCTCTGCCACTGGCCCCCTACCCCCTGCAATGGGGGGGCTGGTTCTGGCTACCTGGGTTGGGTGTTTGGGGGTGGGATTTGAAGGGGGTGCACGGCCTTGATCTCTCTGACACCTTCATTATCCCCCTCCCTGCAGCGGCCAGTTCCATCGGCAACGGCGGCTCTTCCTGCGCAGCTCGGTCAAGGAGCTGGAGACAGTGTTCACCGACGAGCCCGGACTCCTGGGCCCCAAGGCAAGCGTGTGTGTGTGCGCGCTTCTGTGTTCACCTGCCTGCGTGTGATGGTCTCTGTGCGGCTGGACGATTATTCCAGGTTGGGGTGATCTGAGGCTGTGGATGTCAGGGGGTTGGCCAGGGTGGGTGAGCTGTTTGCCAGCGGCGGCTAACTCCCCGCTTCTGCCACCCCCCCCCATCCCACCATTCCCCAGGCCCTCTTTGCCTTCCTGGCTCTATCCTTCATCCGCGATGAGGTCAACTGGCTGGTCCGCCATGCCGAGAATGTCACCAAAACCAAGACACCGGAGGATTTCGTGGATCCGTGAGCTCTAGGGTTGGGGTGGGGGGCTTAGGGAGTGGGGAGATAAATGGGGCTGGAGGGGTTGGGAGGGGGTCTCTAAAGACTGCTCCACATAAGAGACCCTAGACTCTTAGCTCGTTGTGGCAGGGAATATGCCTGTTTATTGTTATATTGTACTCGCCCAAGCACTTAATACAGTGCTTTTCAAACAATAAGTGCTCAATAAATACGATTGAATGAATGAATAAGAGAAGCATCAAACAATCTTGACTGGATGTTGAGGCAGGGGAAGGGACCATTTGACCCCTCAAGGGCCCAACCAGCGTGGAGAAGCAACTGGGCCTAGTAGAAAGAACACAGGTCTGGGAGTCAGAGGGTCTGGGTTCTAATCCCGCCTCTCGTCTGCTGTGTGACTTTGGGCAAATCTCTTAACTTCTCTGTGCTCAGTTCCCTCGTCTCTAAAATGGGGAATGAGATTTTGAGCCCTTTGTGGGACAGGGTCTCTGTCAATCAGTCAATCAATCAATCATATTTATTGAGCACTTAGTGTGTGGAGAGTACAATATAACAGTACAATATAACAGTCCTTCTAGACTGTGAGCCTGTTGCTGGGCAGGGACCGTCTCTATATGTTGCGAACTTGTACTTCCCAAGCGCTTAGTACAGTGCTCTGCACACAGTAAGGGCTCAATAAATACGATTGAATGAATGAATGAACAGAGTTGGTAGATATGTTCCCTGCCCACAGTGAGCTTACAGTCTAGAGGGGAATAACTTGATTGTCTTGTATCTACCCTAATGCTTAGTACAGTGCCTGACACATAGTAAAGTGCTTAACAAATACCATTTAAAAAAATGCCAGATTCTTGACCCCACCCCCTTCTCTGTCCTCCTCCCCTCACCCCTCCCCTGGCCCTTTCACACCCCAACCCTGTCCAAGCAGGAACATAGCGGAGCTGTTGCTGTTACTGGAGGAGATAAGGAGCCTTGTCCGGAGATACGTTAATGTGATCCAGCGCTACCACCTTCAGTATCTGTCCAGGTTCGATGCCCTGGTGCTCAGTGACATCATCCAGGTATGCCCAGGATCAGGCTGGGGGCGGGTGGCAAAGGATGAAGGAAAACAGTGTAGGGATGGAGGGGGAATAATAATAATGAATAATGGTGGTATCAGTGAGCCCGTTGTTGGGCAGGGACCGTCTTTATAGGTTGCCGACTTGTACTTCCCAAGCGCTTAATACAGTGCTCTGCACATAGTAAGCACTCAATAAATACGATTGAATGAAAATGAATCAGTGATAATAACAATATTAATAATGATAGGAGTGGTATTTGTTAAGCACTCACTCTGTGTCAAGCACTGATCTAAGCACTGGGGCAGTTACAAGATAATCAGGTCAGACACAATCAGTATCCCACACAGGGCTCACAATCTAAGTAGAAGAGAGAACTGGTATTGAATCCCCATTTTGCAGATGAGGTAACTGAGGCACAGAGATTTTTTTATTATTATTATAAGGTATTTGCTAAGTGCTTACTATGTGCCAGGCACTGAACTAAGAGCTGAGGTAGATGCAAGTTAATCAGGTTGGACAAAATCCCTGTCCCATATGAGGCTCACAGTCTTACTCCCCATTTTACAGATGAGGAAACTGAGCCACAGAGAAGTGAAGTGACTTGCCCAAGGTCACATAGCAGACAAGTGGCAGAGCCAGGTTTAGAACCCAGGTCCTTGTGACTCCCAGGCATGTGCTCTATCCACTAAGCCACTCTGTGAGTATTTAGTACATTGTTCAGCACTTAGTACAGTGCCTGGCATATTAGCAAGTGCTTAACAAATACCATAAAAAAATCCAGATCCTTTGATACCCAGGCCCGTGCTCTTTCCACCATACCACATGGCTCCTCATTCGTTAAGCACTTACTATGTACCAAGCACTGTGCTAAGTGCTGGGGTAGATGTAAGATCATTTGGCAGACACAGTCTCTGTCCCACTTGGGGTTCCCAGAACATGAGGAAACTGAGGCCCAGGAAAGTGAAGTGTCTTGACCAAATTTACATAGCAGGAAAATGGCATAGGCAGGATTAGAACACAGGTCCTCTGACTCATGAGCCCATGCTCTTGCCACTAGGCCACACCTGGTAACTAAATCCTTGAGTGAGAGCTCTTTCCCTCCTATCTCTACCCCCACTCCCACTGCAAATCATCCCAAACTCATCAAACTGAAGGGGAAGCCAGAGACAAAGAGTACAGAGGCAGGGAGAGGATTGAGAGACAGAAATGCTGAGAGACAGACAGGCTAAGAGAAAGAAATGCTGAGAGAAAGAAATGCTGAGACAGACAGAGGTCAAGACATTAATTGAGGTGGTTCTAAGGTAGGGGAGAGGGACCTGCTGACAAGCTTTCTTCTCTAGTCCACCCCTCCATCCCCCAACTACCAGCATCCTTTCCTGGTGTGACCAGGGCCGGCCAACCCCGGCCCCCTGACCTCTGACCCTGCTTCCAGAACCTGACCGTGTGCCCCGAGGAGGAATCAGTCATCATGTCGTCATTCGTCAGCACCTTGTCCTCACTGAACCCCAAGCAGAGTGAGCTGGCGAGGGGGACTGGAGGCCGGGCTCCCTGGGGGTCAACAAAGGTCTTTTCTCTGAGCCGTGGGGGCTGCTTGGGCTGGGGTGGGGATGGGGAGCCCCAAAAGGGATCCTGCCCCACAGCAGGGGGAGGGACCAGATGACCTCCAGGATTTGGAGCTGCGGCTTGGGATTGGCCTCTTAGTGAGGTAGCCTCATCTCCCCTCCTCTTCCCTGCACAGTCGAAGCCGGGGAGAAGTTTGATTTCTCGGGGCTGAGGCTGGACTGGTTCCGGCTACAGGTGAGCGCGCCTCTTTTCCCCACTTCTCATCCCTGTTTCTGGTCCCCTGGCTTCTGCCCCCTCAATGCCCCAGTTCACCTTGCCTCTCTCCCCACCTTCAGTGCCCCCTGCTCTTTTCCTTCCAGTGCCCCCTGCCTCTCTCCTCCCGGTACCCCCCTAGACCTTTCATGTTCCCTCCCCTCCCCTAGGCATATACCAGTGTGGCCAAGGCACCGCTGCACCTCCACGAGAACCCTGACTTGGCCAAAATCATGAACCTCATTGTGTTCCACTCCCGCATGCTGGACTCGGTGGAGGAGATCCTGGTAGAGACCTCTGACCTGTCCACCTTCTGGTGCGTCCAGCCAGAGGTCCTGGGTTGGGGGACCCCTTGGGTGCTCGCAGTCAGGCCTGGGATATAATAATTATGATATTTGTTAAATGCTTACTATGTGCCAAGCACTGTTCATTTATTCACTCATTAATTCATTCAATCGTATTTACTGAGTGCTTACTGTGTGCAGAGCACTGTACTAAGTGCGTGCTTGGGAAGTACAAATCGGCAACATATAGAGACGGTCCTTACCCAACAACGGGCTCACAGTCTATAAGCGCTTGGACATGGCTAGGGATTTGGGTGTGGGCCAGGGATTGGGGGGGCAGAAGGGAGGTGGGTGTGGAGAGGGGTGGCCGTGACACCCCACCCCCCGCACCTCAACTGCAGCTTTCATCCCCGAATCTTGGAGAAGATGTTTGCTCTGACACTGGAGGAGCCCTCCATGCTGTGCCGGGCCATCGCCTTCCCCCTGATCTGCTCCCACTTCGCTAACTGCTCCCATGACATGTGTCCAGAAGAGGTGGGGGATCCCTTCCCTCCCCTACTTCCCTCCCCATTACAGCCAACCACTGGCCCTCCCCTCCCCCCCATGGCGAACTGCCCAATGGCAGGTCTGGGGGCCATCTGGGGCAACACTCTGGGGGCTGACCACCCCCCGCAAAAAGTGATTCAAGGACTTGTGGTCCCACGGCTGTGAGGACAGTCCAGGTCTGGAGGGTTCCTTGGGACCCCTACCCTGAGGGTTCCAACCTCCAGGTGTACCCCACCCCCTTGCCACTAACTAGCAAGTCCAAGCATTCAGCCACCAGATCCCAATTCCCAAATCCCAGATGCCCAGGTCCTAAATTGCAGATATCCCTAGGGTGCTCTGGACCCAAGGACCAGGACCAGGACCACTGCCCCGGGCATCCCTGTGGGGAGGGAGAGGCTGAGGTGGGCTCAGTGACACACCCTTGCCCCTGTGTTGTCCCCCCTCGCCCCATCCAGTACCCCCACCTGAGGAACCATGCCCTCCACCACTGCAACTCCTTCCTGGAGGAACTGGCAAAGCTGACCAGCGACTGTGTCCTGGAGATCTGTGCAGAGCAACGCAAACTCAGTGAGCAGGTACCTCTGTGTGGAAAGGGGGAGCCCCCCAACTTCCTATGGCCTGCCCAGCCACCCCCTGCCTTCCGGTGACCCAGCCTTGCCTCATTCCACCCCCCCCCCCCCCCACCCGCGACTGCCCCAGCTCCCTGCAGCGAGCTCAGCCCCTCCCAGCTCATCTTTCGGCTTTCATCCCTGTCTGCTCCCACAAGCCACCCAACCTCCTGGGTCTGCACATCTCCATGCAGGCATGCACAGACATGCCCACGCATGTGTTCATGCACCCATGCACACAGACACACACGCAGACCTACTCAGACATGCAGAGACATGTAGGCACCCATGTATACACACATACAGACCGCCCCCCACCACACACACCCTCTCCCCCAGTCAATAAGAAGTCCCAGGGGTCAGGGGTAGTTGAAGAGCAGAGGCCACTGAGTCCATGGAGTAATTGCTCAGAATTTGGGTCCTGCTTTGTCAGCTTGTCCTGTTCCCTCCAGATTGGCAGCCCCTTGAGGTCTCCCTAGAGGAGACCTTGGGGGTGGGGGGGATACAGGGGTTGCAGGGACTTCAGGTGGCCAGTAAAGACTGGGGGCCTGACTGACACACTGTGTGTGTGTGTGTCTTCAAAGTTGCTGCCCAAACACTGTGCTACCACCATCAGCAAGGCCAAGAACAAGAAGGCAAGGAAACAGAAGCAGACACCAAAGAAGGGGGAGCCTGAGAGGGACAAACCTGGGGCTGAGAGTCACAGGAAGAACCGCAGCATCGTCACCACGTAAGGGGTGATCCGGGCAGGGGATGGGGCTGGGGTCAGGCTGGGTGGTCCCAGTAGGGAAAGGGCTGGGGACAGGAGACCCGTGGTCCCTCTATGGATTGTGCCCAGAGCCAGCAGGGGCACACGCCGGGCATCCAGTGCTGAGAAGAGCCCTCCAGGCACCTGACCCTCGGCTCCTCTGCCCCCAGGATGGACAAACTGCACCAGACTCTGACGGAGCTGTCCCAGTCCCTGAACCACGCCACCAGTTTCACCGTGTTTGAGCACACGCTTTATCCGTCAGAGTACCTGAGCAGTCACCTGGAGAGCCGGCTTAATAGGTACACTCCCCCGGCCCTGCCCCCAGCCCCTGTCCACGGGCTGATGTCCGGTCCCAAGGTCAGGCGGGGGAAGGATGAGGGTCAGGAAGGGGGTGGGAACAGCCCCCACAGAGGGGAGGAGGGACCCCAGCCCCGCCCAGCCCCACGGGGGTGGGGGTGAGGGTAGGCTGGGGAGGGGGCGAGGCCCAGGTTTCTAGGGTCCGCCCAAGCACCGTCCACCCCCTCGGCCTGACTCCGCAGAGCCATCGTGTGTCTGGCCGGCTACAATGCCACCACCCAGGAGATCGCACGGCCCTCGGAGGTGCTGGCCGCAGTCAAGGCCTACGTGGGCTTCATCCAATCTCTGGCCCAGTTCCTGGGGGCGGACGCCACCCGGGTCATCCGCAGTGCCCTCCTGCAGCAGACCCAGCCGCTGGACTCGGCCGGCGAGCAGACCATCACCACGCTGTACACCAACTGGTCTGTGCCAGACCTCTGCTGGGGCCGGGGCGGGAGGGGCGAGGCCTGAAGGACAGGCGTCGGCGACCTGACAAATCATGACGCCCCAATTCGGGGGTCTCTTCAGCTCTCAGGAGGCCTTCGAGGCTATTCTGGGACCCTGCCTTGCCTCCGCAACTGGTCACACACCCATGGTTGGATCTGGGAGGGGGCACTGGTCCTTCCATCCTCTTTCTTTTTTCTCCATCTCTCCCACCCCTTCCCCTCTCTTCCCCCTTCCTCCGCCTGCTCCTTTCCCCCTCCCACGTCCTCCCCTCGCCTTCGCCCTCCGTCCACCCCAGGCCTGATCTCTGACCTCCCCCAGGGCTGGGGATGGGGGAGCCTCCAAAGTGGGAAGTGAGGATGGGGCGATAAAGGACCAGTCAGAGAGAGAAAAGGGGACAGGACTCCCTACCTCCCCAGGCCACTTGGTGGCGCTCGTGGTCCAGCGTTAGCGCAGTGGGAGCCCGATGCTCCGGCGAGGGGCGGAGGTGGGTGGGGCTGCAGGAGACCTCAGGTAATAATAATAATAATAATAATAATAATAATAATAATAATAATAATAATAATAATAATAATAATAATATTTGTTAAGCACTTACTCTGTGCCAGGCACTGTGCTAGCGTGGCTCAATGGAAAGAGCACAGGCTTGGGTGTCAGAGGTCATGGGTTCAAATCCCGGCTCCACCAATTGGCAGCTGTGTGACTTCGGGCAAGTGACTTACCTTCTCTGTGCCTCAGTTACCTCATCTGTAAAATGGGGATGAAGACTGTGAGCCCCACCTGGGACAATCTGATCACCTTGTATCCTCTCCAGCGCTTAGAACAGTGCTTTGCACATAGTAAGCGCTTAACAAATGCCATCATCGTTATTACTATTATCATTACTAAGCGCTGGGATGGACCCAAGCAAATCGGACTGGACACAGTCCCTGTCCCACGTGGGGTTTGCAGCCTCAATCCCCATTTTACAGATGAGGTCACTGAAGCACAGAGAAGTGAAGCGACTTGCCCAGGGTCACACAGCAGACAGGTGGTGGAGCTGGGATTAGAGACCATGATCTTTTGACTCCCAGGCTCGTGCTGTATCCACTATACCATGCTGTGTCTCTCTGGACTGTCGCACCAGGAGAGGAATGGAGTCGGGGAAGGGCAGGGTCCTCCAACCTGGAAATGGGGCAGCACTCAGGGGGTCCGGGGTGGAGACGGGTTTATTTTATGTATTAATCATATGTATTGTGTGCTTACTTAGACAAAGCACTGCATTTAGCAGAGTTGAGGCAAAGGGGTTGGAAGAGAGGGTCTGGGGCCAGGGAGCTGGGGTAGGGGGATCAAGTCGGGGCCAGAAGATGCCTGTGTATTTGGGCATGTCTGTGGTGCCCCAGTGCCCACCGAGGGCAGGGGGTGGAAAGGGTGGAGGGGTAGCAGCTTTCTGTTGATTCCCAGGTATCTGGAGAGCTTGCTGAGACAGGCGAGTAGCGGGACCATCATCCTCTCCCCGGCTATTCAGGCCTTCATGAGCATCCCTCCACGCGAGGGCGAGCCCACCTTCAGCGCCGAGGAGTTCTCCGATGTCTCCGGTGAGACCCCCGTCCCCTCCGTCCCCGCTGAGGCGAGTTAGGACCCCAGGTAGTAGGCACAATCCCTGCCCTCAAGGAGCTTATAGTCTAAAAGGGGAGAGAGTCGCTAAAAGGAAGTGTGTTTAGGAGGAAGCAACCGAGTTGAAAGATATGTACAGAAGTACTATAGGGTGTGTGTGCAGGGTGAAAACCCATGTTCTTAGGTGATATGAAAGTGCTGAAGTGATTGGAGGGCAGTGATACGGAGGGGAGATGAGAGATTAATCAGGGAAGACCTCCTGGAGGAGGTGGGACTCCAGAAGAACTTTGAAGATGGGTACAATGGTGGTCAGGGGATTAAAACTGTTACCCCGTGTTAGACATGGCCTGTGTCCAATCTGATTACCTTGTATCTATCCTAGTGCATAGAACAGTGCTTGGAACATAATAAGCACTTAGTAAATACCATTATTCTTATTATTAAGTAAGAACTAGAGTGGGGAAAGACAGAAGACTGGGAGATCAGGAAGGAGGCTGATGCAGTAATCCAGCCGGGATAGGATGAGTGATTATACATAAGTGTTGTGGGGCTGAGGAGAGGTGAGTATCCAGTGCTTAAAGGGTAATGATCCAAGTGCATAGGTAATGCAGAAGGGAGAGGGAGTAGGGAAAACGAGGGCTTAGTCAGGGAAGGCCTCTTGGAGGAGATGTTTTCTAAGGAGAGCCTTGAGGGTGAGGAGGGTGGTGGACTGTTAAATATTGAATTAGCCCCCAGGCTAGAGGGAGGACCTGGGCAAGAGGCTGGTGGTGGGATAGACAAGTTTGAGGTACAGTGAGTAGGCTCGAGTTAGAGGAGCAAAGTGTGTGGGCTGGGCTGTAGTAGGAGATCAGCAAAGTAAGTAAGGTAGGAGGGGGAGAACTGATTAAGTGCTTAAAAACCCGTGGGAAGCAGTTTATGCTTGATGCAGAGATGAGTGGGCAACCATTGGAGGTTCTTGAGGAGTGGGGAGATGTCGACTGAATTTTTTTTAGGAAAATGATCAGGGTAGCAGAGTGAAGTAAGGACTGAAGTGTGGAGAGACTGGAGGCAGGGAGGTCAGCAAGGTGACTGATACAGTAGTTAAGGTGGGATATAACAAGTACTTGGCTCAACGTGGTAACTGTTGGGACGGAGAGGAGAGGGTGGATTTTAGAGATGTGAAGGTAAAACTGACAGGATTTGGTGACAGACTATGGGGGTTGAATGAGAGATATGAGTTGATAATGCCAAGGTTACAGGCCTGTGAGATAGGGAGGGTAGTGGTGTTGTTTAGAGTCATGGGAAAGACAGCAGGAGGACAAGGTTTGGGTGGAAAGATGAGCAGTTCTGTTTTGGACATGTTAAGTTTGAGGTGTTGTGAGGGAATCCAAGTAGAGGTGTCCCAAAGGTAGGAGGAAATGCTAGACTGCAAAAAAGGAGAGAGTTCTGGGCTGGAGAGACAGATTTGGGAATCATTCACATAGAAGTGGTAGTTGAAACTATGGGAGTGTAAAGGTACACAGAACTGAGTCTTGAGGGACTCCCAGAGTTAGAGGGTGGGAGTCAGAGGAGCCTGTGAAAAACACTGAGAAGGAGTGTCCAGAGAGGTAGAAGGAGAAACAGGAGAGGACAGTGTCAGTGAAGTTAGGGTTAGATCATATTTCCAGGAGAAAGGAGTGGTCCATAGTGTCGAAGGCAGCTGAGAAGTTGAGGAGGATTGGGATGGAGTAGAGGCCATTGGATTGGGTAAATAGGAGATCATTGGTGACCATAGATTGAAAGAGTGACTTTCTGACCACCGAGAGGGGAGGTCTGTGCTGTCTCCTTCCCTGTGGGTGTCTACCCCTACAGGGGCACTTCCCCTACCCTAGCTGGATTTGGGGTGGTCCTGCTCAGAGGCAGGGGGATGGATGTGATGCCCTTCAGGACCCAAGAGAGGTGAGGAGGTAGGAACAAGCTTGTCCCAAACCCCCATCCCTTGAACTTCAAGAGAAGCAGTGTGGCTCAGTGGAAAGAGCATGGGCTTTGGAGTCAGAGGTCATGGGTTCAAATCTCAGCTCTGCCAATTGTTAGGTGTGTGACTTTGGGCAAGTCACTTAACTACTCTGTGCCTCAGTTACCTCATCTGTAAAATGGGGATTAAGACTGTGAGCCCCCCGTAGGACAACCTGATCACCTTGTAACCTCCCCAGCACTTAGAATAGTGCTTTGCACATAGTAAGTGCTTAATGAATGCCATCGTTATTATTATTATTAGAGGCGGGTTCCAAAGGGGGTTTCGATTGGTGTGTTGACCATTTCCAAGTTCAGGGATATTGAGGACCGTAGGGCCTGGACAGAGTCTTGGGTATCCAACCTCACGGAGGCACAGGGGAGGGTGAGGGGCCTCAGGGAGACTGAGGAACTCAAGGGAGACTGAACGGCCCAAAGGAAGCTGAGAGGAGGCCAGGAAGCCAAGTGGAGGCTGAGGGCCCGAAGGGAGCTTGACAGGCCCCGGAAAGGCCTGGATCTGGATCTCTGGTTGTTTTTTTGGGGTTTTTTTGATGGTATTTAATAGGCGCTTACGATGTGCAAAGCACTGTTCTAAGCGCTCAGGAGGTTACAAGGTGATCAGGTTGTCCCACAGGGGGCTCACAGTCTTCATCCCCATTTTACAGATGGGGTAACTGAGGCACAGAGAAGTTAAGCGACTTGCCCAAAGTCACACAGCTAACAATTGGTGGAGCTGGGATTTGAACCCATGACCTCTGACTCCAAAGCCCGCGCTCTTTTCCACTGAGCCATGCTGCTTCCCACCTGGTTCCTGCCAGGTGGGCAGTACCAGGGTGACCCAGCCCAGGGGACCCAGCACCTGCCCAGCTTCCCTTCAGGGATGTGGGGAGAAGGCATCCATCCCTCCTCTCCCTCCCCCTTTTCCTCCCCAACACCACTCGCTCACCCCCAGAGATGCGGGCCCTGGCTGAGCTCCTGGGTCCCTATGGCATGAAGTTCCTCAGTGAGAACCTGATGTGGCACGTCACCTCCCAGATCGTGGAGCTGAAGGTACTGGGCCTGGGGCCGGGGTGCCAGGGCAGGGGTGGGTGTGAAAGAGAGACTGGAACTACCATGGGCCCCAGGTGGGGAGGAAGACAGGGCAGGAGTGGGTGGGGTAGGGTTGGCAGAGGGTGGGGAAGGGGGGTGGAGGTTCCTGGGGGAGGGAAGGGGACAGGGAAGCAGACTCCAGACACAAACTCAGCCCCCTGTGATTCCCGGTGGGTCCCCTTGCGGTCCCCACTGCAGAAACTGGTGGTGGAAAACATGGATGTGCTCGTCCAGATCCGGTCCAACTTCAGCAAGCCAGAGCTGATGTCCTCTCTGCTGCCCCGCCTCAATGGTCAGCCACCCCACTTCCTAGGGTCCTGGGGGCCTTGGGGGTGGGAGTTTGGATGGGGGTGGGGTGGTCTGGAAGGCCCTAGCTCCATGGCAGGAGTTTACCTGGCAATGAGGAGTCAGGATGGCAGGGAACTCGAGCTGGACCAGAGTTAGGTATGGGGAAGGGTTCTGGGGAGGGGCTGTGTGAAGTGCTGTCACACAGAGTCCCCTCTGCTTCTCCACAGCGGCAGAGAACGTGCTGAAACGCATGACCATCATCGGAGTCATCCTCACCTTCCGCTCCATGGCCCAGGAGGGGTTGCGGGAGGTGAGTGGGACCGGAGGGGCAGTGGGGGGTGGATGACAAGGAATGTCAGGGCAGGGACTGGGGGCACTGGAGGAGAGGGCCAGGGGCCAGGGGCATTTTGGAAGAGGCTGGGGGGCACTGAAAAGTAGTTGAAGAGGAGGGGGAGGCCTCTCCCCGGGCCCCCACGATCCTGATGGCTCTGGGCTCTTGATTCCAGGTGTTTTCATCTCATTGCCCCTTCCTCATGGGCCCCATTGAGTGTCTGAAGGAGTTTGTCACCCCAGACACCGACATCAAGGTAAGGGGCTGGTGGGAGGATGGTGGGGGGGGGGACTGAGGGGAGGGGGCCCCGAGGGGAGGAGGGCTGGGGGATTTCTATGAATTTTTATGAGAAATGAGTAATATGCAAATTTGATCCAATCAGTATGCAAATAGCCCCCCCTCCCCTCCCTGCTGTTTTTGAGGCAAGAGCTCTGGCACTTTTTGGTTTTAGAATAGAACTTCCTCCTCCTCCTCCCTGCCCCCTTCTTCCCCTTTATCTCCCCCACCTTCCTCCCCTTTCCCTTCCTCTTCTTTCCTCCTCCTCTGGCTCCCACCGCCTCCATCTGCCCTCTTCTGAACTCCACCTCAGCCTCTGACAGGGATCTGGTGGTCGTTCAGCTGGTTATCCCTCTCCCCCTGGCCAGGCAAACAGGCCATGCTCTCTTCTCACCGCTCCCACGCCCCTCCCATCTTTTTCTTTTTTTTTCTTTGTGGTATTTGCTAAGCGCTTACTCTGTGAGGTAGATACAAGTTAATCAAGTTGGATACAGTCCCTGTCCCACATAGGACTCACAGTCTTGATCCCCATTTTACAGAGAAGTGAAGTAACTTGCCCAAGGTCACACAACAGACAAGTGGCAGAACCGGAATTAGAACTCAGGTCCTTCTGACTTCCAGTACCGTGCTGTATCTGGGGTAGTTCTTGTGGCTCCCTGCCCTGACCCAGACCCTTCCCCTCTTCCTCTCCCCCATCTTGACCTTGCCCTCTCTCAGACTCTGCCACGCTGCTCCCCGCTCCCTCCTCCTGTTCTCTTCCCCACCCTGATGCTCACCCCCTCCCTAACTGTCTCCTCGGCTGTTCTCTGTCCACCCCACCCCTTGTCCCCCTCCACTGCTCTACCCCACCTCCATGGGTTCTGCCACTCATCAGAGGTCCCGGAATTCTCCCAGTCAAGTCCCTGAGGTCCCCCAGAGTCCCTGGAGGGCTGGGGAGAGAGCCAGGCCGTCCTGTCGAGGCAGAGAGCAAGATAGTTTGGAATCCCAGAGATCCCAGAGATCCTGGGAATCCAGTGTCTCAAGGAACATTGCTCAGAGCAGGGGTTCTTGGGCCTGGCCAAGGCCAGGACAGGAGAGTCAAAGAACTCAAATTACAACAGGAGGGATTTGAATTGGATTTCTGGGTGAGGAGGGGCACAGGGTGACTTTCAGGTGGGGGAATTGCCCATGGAGAAGAGGGAGACCCTCTAGTCTGGCCAGGGTAGAGGCCATGCATGCCTGTCTATGGTGGGAGGCTGCCAGGGCTGATTTATTGGGTCAGCCAATGCAAAGGGGCAGGGCCCAGTGGGACAGGACCCAGCAGGGAGCCTGAGGTTATGGCAGGAGTGGCACCAGCGGCAGCTGAAGGAGGAGAGCCTCCGGATTGGTTTGCCCTAGATGGCTCTCACCACCTGACTCTGGGCCTTGCTGAGCAAAGTGGGGAGCAGAGGCTCGGAGAGCATGGGCCAAGGGAGCAGGGACTGAGGGAGTAGGGGCAATCAGCTAAGGCTGGAGAAGGAGGCATGCACTCCCTTTACGCCATTCAGCCTTCCCTGCACCCTCTCCACGCTCCTAGCCACGCACTTGTCTGGCAGATTTCTCCACCCACTGTATCCCTCCTGTCGACTCCCACAATCTCTGACTAGTGATGTTGTCCTTACCGACCCCGTGATCTGCCCTCTTCTCTCTGGCCTGCCTCCACTCCCATCCTGGAATCTGGCCTATTCTCTGTGTCCTGCCTCCACTCCCCCATCCCAGGATCCGGCCTATTTTCTCTAGTCTGTCTCCACTCCCCCACCCCAGGATCTGGCCTACTGTCTGCCACCTGCCTTCACTCCCCCACTCCAGGCTCTGGTCTATTGTATGGCCCTCCCCACATCTCTGTCTTCACTCCCCCACCCCAGGATCTGGTCTATTGTCCCCCATCTGCCTCCACTCCCGGAATGGAGGATCTGACCTTCTTTTCCCCAGCCTGGCCTTCTCCTCTCCCCAGGTGACCCTGAGCATCTTCGAGCTGGCAGCAGCAGCGGGTGTGGGCTGCGACATTGACCCAGCCCTGGTGGCTGCCATAGCCAACCTGAAGGCAGGTGAGGTCTTGAGGCCATGTGGGCAGGACTGGGTGACGGGAGGCAGGTGAGGTTGAGATCCCAGGCCAGACAGGCAGGACTTTGCCGGGAGTGGCATGGCATGACAGGAGAGGGCTGGCAGCTTGGGGCCTGAAGTCCTACAAGTAAGGACAGCCCCTCGTCCCCTCTCCCCTCCTCCACAACTCCCACAAGCCTGGCCACCTTGGGAGTCCATATACACACCCAGGTGCACGCAAACACACACACACACACACACACACACACACACACACTTTCCATCTCTCTAGCTCTTTTTTATGTAATTAAAGCACTTTGTGTTGGGCACTGTACTAAACACTGGGATAGATACCAGCTAATTAGGTTGGACAGAGCCCATGACCCATATGAAGCTCACAGTCTTAATCCCATTTTACTGATGAGGTAACTGAGGCACAGAGAAGTTAAGTGGTTACACACAACACTTGCCCAAGGTTATACAGCAGACAAGTGACATAGCTGGGATTAGAACCCAAGTCCTGCTGACTCCCAAGCCGGTGCTGTATTCAGTAGGCCATGTTGCTTCTCTACCTCTAGCTCTACCTTTCTCTCCCGGCCCTTTCCAGGTAAATTCTGTCAGCTAACACTCCCACCTCATCCATCCCATCTTCTAGACTATGAGCCCATCTTCTAGACTGTGAGCCCGTTGTTGGGTAGGGACCGTCTCTATGTGTTACCAACTTGTACTTCCCAAGAGCTTAGTACAGTGCTCTGCACACAGTAAGTGCTCAATAAATATGATTGAATGAATGAATAAATGAATCCCACCTCCCTGACCTGGCCTCCCCTCCCTCCACCTCCCACCCCTGCCTCGATTCAAGCAGATTTTTAAAAAATGACATTTATTAAGTGCTTACTATGTGCAAAGCACTGTTTAAGCGCTGGGGAGGTTACAAGGTGATCAAGTTGTTCCACGTAGGGCTCACAGTCTTAATCCCCATTTTACAGTTGAGGTAACTGAGGCACAGAGACTTGCCCAAAGTCACACAGCTGACAATTGGCAGAGCCTGGATTTGAACCCATGACCTCTGACTCCAAAGCCCGGGCTCTTTCCACCGAGCCACGCTGCTTCTCCCCTCACCCCCGGGACCCATTCTCTCCCAAGCTCAGTCCCCGCTCGGGCTCCACCCCCAGTTTGCTGGACCTCCCTCCCTTCTCTGCCCTCACTCCCCAGATGGCTCCTCCCCTGAGGAAGAATACAAGGTGGCCTGCCTCCTCCTCATCTTCATCGCAGTCTCCATCCCATTCCTGGCAACCGACCCCTCCTCCTTCTTCAATATCGAAACTGATGGTGAGAGTCGGGGGTGAGGGCCTGGGGTGGGGGTTCAGGGGTGAGTTTGGGGAGCTTGAGGGCCTGTAGGTGGCTGGGGTGGGGGTCCCTGGAAACCCAAGCCACTCCCAGCTGCTTCTCTGCTCCCCTTTGCGGGTGGGAAACTGGAGTCGGGCGGGTCTGTACGCACAATCCCAAACTTGCTGGGGCTAAGGATTTGAGTGGAAATTTGTTCATTTGAAAGTCACACACAAGAAAACCAGGGTTTGTCCCAGGGCTCAGAAATCCAACCAGTCTCCCAAGATGCCCCTCTCCCCCTCCAACGTCCGCAGTCTCTGTCTCTCCCCCCAACAGTGTCCTCAACCCCTGCCCCACTCCCCTTTAAACTGTAGTAATAATAATAATAATGGTATTTATTAAGTGCTAAATATGTGCAAAGCACTGTTCTAAGTGCTGTGCACTGTTCTAAGTGCTGAATACTATCCCAAGTGCTTTAGTACAGTGTTCTGCACATAGTAAGTGCTCAATAAATGCTATGTCCCCAACCCCAGTCTCTTGCCCCTCCCCTTCCAATGTCCCCAGTTCCAGACCCTGCCTTTCTTCTCCAATGTCTCCCGTCCTACCCCTCCCTCCTTTCAATGTTCCTAGTTCCAGCCTCTGCCCGTCTCCTCTTCAATGTCCCTAGAGCCCCCACCATACCCACAGTGTTTTCTACTCCTTCCTTCTGGTCCCCAAGCCCTGGTTTCCTGGCACGAACATTCTGGGAAACCCCCAGGTTGGGCTCGACTGGGACAAGCCCAGCCTTGTGAGCAGAGCCCGCCTTGGTCTCCCCTGTCCCCTGTCCCCTGCAGGCTTTAGCAACAACATCCACTGCCTGACCAAGGCCATCATCCAGGTGGCCGCCGCCCTCTTCACTCTCCACAACAAGAACATCGAGACCCACCTCAAGGAGTTCCTGGTGGTGAGTGTGCCCCACTGGGGGAGCCAGTGTGTGAGTTGGGGGGGGTGCCAGTAGGTATCCTCCTGCCCGGGTGTCCACCCTCTAGAGTGTAAGCTCACTGTGGCCAGGGAATGTGTCTGTCATATTGTTATATTGTACTATTCCAAGGGCTTAGTACAGTGCTCTACGCACAGTAAGTGCTCAATAAATAGATTGACTCAACAGGAGCTCTTGGGTAGCTGGGCACAGGGGGATGGACAGACTGGTGGTCTCAGGCCTCAGCTCTGACTTCTCTCCCTCTGGCCTGGCAAACTCAATCAGTAAATCAGTTGTACTGATTGCACGCCTACTGTGTGCAAAGCATTGGGCTAAGCCCTGCTTGTTCCTCAAGGTGCCACAGACCACTCAACGTAGATCAAAGCAGCAAGGGAAGAGCTTCCTGGTTGCCAATCAATCAATCGATCAGTCAACTTCCATGAATCTTGACATGGGGCTCAGTCAGGCAATTGTATATATTGAGTACTTACTGTATGCAGGGTACTGTACTAAGCGCTTGGGAGGAGTACAAGCAGCATGGCCTAGTGGATAGACATGAGCCTAGAACTCAGAAGATCATGGGTTCTAATTCTGGCTTCATCACCTTTCTGCTGTGTGACCTTGGGCAAGTCATTTCACTTCTCTGTGCCTCAGTTCCCTCATCTTGAAAATAGGTTTTAAGACTGTGAACCCTATGTGGGACAGGGACTGTGTCCAACCCGATTATCTTGTTTCTACCCCAACACTAGGAACAGTGCCTGGCACATAGTAAGCACTTAATAAATACCATTATTATTATTACTATTACACTATAACAGTATAGCAGATACATTCTCTGCCCACAGTGAGTATACAGTCTAGAGAGGGGGAGACAGACATTAATGTAAATTACAGATATATACATAAGTACCTGTGTACTTATGTAATAAATAAATAATAGCTATGTACATCATCATCATCAATCGTATTTATTGAGTGCTTACTGTGTGCAGAGCACTGTACTAAGCGCTTGGGAAGTACAAGTTTGCAACATATAGAGACAGTCCCTACCCAACAGTGGGCTCACCGTCTAAAAGATAAGTACTTGTATACAAATGTAAATAAGTTCTGTGGGGCTGGGAGGGGAGAAGAATAAAGAATTTAGGTCATGCTGCTTCTCCTTTCTTTTCTTTTTTACTACCTGGACCCATCCCTGGCTCATGCTCCCCCTTTCTTCTGCATCGTCTCCTTGGTATCTGCCAGAGGTGCCCCCCCACCCCCCGCCCAGTCCCGGTCTACATGAACCCCCAGGATCCAGGTCCAATCCCACCAGCACAGCATTGCCCCCTCAGCTTCTGTGCTTGGCCATCCACACCCCTGCGGGATCCTGACGGGATCCTGTGGGATCTTGACGGGATCCTGAGTTTGAATCCAGTTCCCTAGGTGGGTGGGTGTCTATGCTAACTTCTGGATTTGAATCTGGGTAGCAGTGGGGCCTAGTGTAAACAGCACTGGCCTGGGAGTCGGAGGTCCTGGGCTCTACTTCTGGCTCTTCCACTTACCTGCTGTGTGACCTTGGGCAAGTCACTTAACTTCACAGTTTCCTGATCTGTAAAATGGGGATTGAATACCTGTTTTCCCTCCAACAAAAACTGTGAGCCCAATGTGGGACAGGGGCATGTAATAATAATAATAATAATAATAATGATAATAATAATGGCATTTATTAAGTGCTTACTATGTGCAAAGCACTGTTCTAAGCACTAGAGAGGTTACAAGGTGATCAGGTTGTCCCACGGGGGGGGCTCACAGTCTTAATCCCCATTTTACAGATGAGGTAACTGAGGCACAGGGAAGTTAAGTGACTTGCCCAAAGTCACACAGCTGACAATAGGCAGAGCTGGGATTTGAACCCATGAACTCTGACTCCAAAGCCTGTGCTCTTTCCACTGAGCCATGCTGCTTCTCTGACCTTATGTCTAACCTTATTATTTGGCATCTACTCCAGCATTTAGCACAGTGTAATATCGTTGATGGATTACTCCTCTAAAACACACACACACACACACACACACACACGTGCTTTCAAGCATAGGCCTCGAGAGGTCCCTAAAACCAGGTCATGCTAAGGTATGGCCCAGACAGACATCCCTAAACTGCACCATACAGTTGAGACAGCTGGCAAGAGTCTGAAGCTGGGTGAGAGGAGTGAGAAACATTCCAAAAGAGAGAAACCGGAAAACCACTTAGAAGTGGAGGAGATTGCTAGTGGGGAGGTGGAGGTAGAGGTATAGAGAAATGGAGTGAGAGGCAGAGATGGAGAGAGGCAGAGCAAGAGACTGAGTGAGGTGGGGAGGTGAAGACACACCGATGTGGAGGCAGAGCAAGAGACAGTGTGGAGAAGAGTGAGAGATAGATGGAGAGAAGCAGAGAAAGAGACAGAGACAGAAGAAGAGCAGAGATGGAGCAAGAAAGTCAGACACAAAGATCGAGACAAAGACAGAGATGGGGAAATTGAGGGAGAGACAGAAATGGAGAGATTGACAGAAATAGTGTGATCTCAGTGGAAAAAGCACGGGCTTGGGAATCAGAGGTCATGGGTTCTAATCCCAGCTCCACCACTTACCGGCTGTATGACTTTGGGCAAGTCACTTAACTTCTTTGTGCCTCAGTTACCTCATCTGTAAAATGGGGATTAAGATTGTGAGCCCCACATGGGACAACCTGATCACCTTGTATCCCCCCAGCGCTTAGAACAGTGCTTTGCACATAGTAAGTGCTTAACAAATGCCATCATTATTATATGGGACAGAGACTGTGTCTGACCTGATTATCTTGTATCCACCTCAGTGCTTAGTACAGTGCCTGACACAGAATGAGCGCTTAACAAATATCACAGTTGTTACTATTATTATTGTTACGCTAGCAATTGGATTTGAATCCAGGTCCTCAGCCGGGTGGGTGTCTACACTAGCCGCTGGATTTGAACCGGATCTCTCCCTCCTCTCTCCTTCCCCTTAGGTGGCATCCATCAGCCTCCTGCAGCTGGGCCAGGAGACGGACAAGCTGAAATCGAGGAACCGAGAGTCCATCTCCCTACTCATGCGCCTGGTCAGTGGCCGCCGGGGGCGGGGCCTGGATGGATGGGCATGGCATTCATTCATTCAATCGTATTTATTGAGCGCTTACTGTGTGCAGAGCACCGTGTTAAGTGCTTGGAGAGTACAAATTGGCAACCTATAGAGACGGTCCCTACCCAACAATGGGCTCACAGTCTAGAAGACTGTTGGGGGCCGGGTCTGGTTCATTTTCCTCCCTCTGGGCCTCTCCCTTCCCCAGGGGACCACAGGGCAGGCACGAGCTTGTCTGCATCCTTACTCTCCGCCCTGGTTGGCAGTACTACCTTCAGGAATGGGGACGATGGGGCAGCTCATAGGGCAGGAGTGACCGGGGACCCAATCCAGGGAGGAGGCAATCAATCAGTCAATCGTATTTATTGAACGTTTACTGTGTGCAGAGCACTGTGCTAAGCGCTTGGGAGAGTGCACTATAACAGAGTTGGTAGGCACGTTCCCTGCCCACATTGAGCTTACGGTCTAGAGTCGCCCCCAGCCTAGCCTCCTTCCCCATCTTGGTCTCTTCTCAGTTTGGGAATGAAGAGGGAGGTCCCCCTCCCGGGGCGGGGGCCCCTCTCTTCCTGCTGAGCTTGACTGGCTGGTCTGCACCCAGCTGGACTTCCCCTGCCCCGCGAAGGACGAAGCCAGGGAGGGGTGTGGGGCCGAGGTTCGGGGGGTGGGCCCACGTGGACAACCGGATTACCCCAGCGCTTAGATCAGTGTTTAGCACATAGTCAGTGCTTAACAAATACCATTATTATTATTACTAAAAAAACCCACACTCGGTTAGGGCTAGGGAGGGCGTGGGGTCAGGGGGCCACGGGAGGTGGAGAGGATCGCCGGCCTGCGGATTTTATATTCTCTGGCTGCTTCGCGGGCTGCAGCAAACCAATTTAAATGCAAATCTCTCCACGGAGAAAGAAGCCATAAAAGAGGGCGGCCGAGGCTGGAGGCTCGCATCCAGGAAGCGGGGTTCCGGCTGCCTGAGATCGGAGCCTCCCCACACCCCCGCTCTCCGGTCGGGGATGCCAAGTCTGAGCTTTGCCTCTGTGCTCTTGTGCCAGTCTGGCCGAGCTCCCTCGCACGGGGACTACGGAGGCTGGTAAAAGAGGGAGCCCCCTCCCACCATATACATCCGCAGATCCCCTGGCTGTCCCCTCTCCAGCTCGGGGGTCGCCTTTCTACTGCATCTTAGGACCAGACTCCATGCTGAGGTCATCCGGGCCATCCCCCTGCCTCGAGGCAGATCCATTCCCTTGACCACAAAGATTGTCGGGGTGGAAGGGGACGGGAGTGGGTGGGTGGGAGAGCAATGGAGAGGGGAGAGACACCTCTCTTGGGACGAGAGATCTTTGTCCTCCTGTTCATTCGTTCTCCTTCCTGCCAACAGCCCATTGGTAAGTTCTTCCTGCTGTCTGACTTACATCCCTTCTGCTGTTGTTTCAGCCTTTTTCCTCCTGTTCTAGCCCCAGTCTGGTCCCCGCACCCCGTCCCCCACCTCGCGGGGGAGGGAAAGTGGTGGGGGGGCACGGAGGCAGAGGAAGGGCAAGATGACCTCTGCAGCCCCTGGCCAGCCAAGGGGAGTTGGGTGTTTCTTCTAGGGGGTCCTCAGGGAGCTGGACGATGGCAGGACTGGGACAGAGTGTGGTTTTTATAGTAATAATAATAATGGTATTTGTTATGTGCTTACTATGTGCTAAGCACCGTTCTAAGCGCTGGGGTAGATACAAGGCAATCAATTGTCCCACGTGGGGCTCACAGTCTTAATCCCCATTTCCCAGATGAGGTAACTGAGGCACAGAGAAGTTAAGTGACTTGCCCAAGGTCACGCAGCAGACAAGTGGTGGAATCAGGATTAGAACCCACGTCCTCTGACTCTCAAGCCCGCGCTCTTTCCACTAAGCCACGCTGTTGGCTTTTCTCTAAAGCTCCCCTTTCCTTCCCCCCACCCTCGTGGTTCCGGAGGCGAAGACCTCTCCGGGACATTTGATCCACCGCGCCCGTCCTGGAGGCAGGAGGGGCTGCGGAGATGGCTGCAGCACTCCAGCTGCTAATTGGACTAATTAATCACATCCCGCGCTTCCCGCAGCCTCTCCACGGAGGGTTCCCAAGCGTTCGGCACAACGCAGCAGTGGGTGTGGGCGGCGGGCTAAGCCCCCTCAGCTGCCCATCAGAGTCAGGGGAAGGGGCTTGGGGGCTTGGGTCCGCGGAGGCCCGGGGGGGTCGTGGGCTGCCCCGGCCTACAAGCCCTCCTCAGCCACGACCTCCCTTCCCGCACCTTCTCCCAGCCCCCCGGAGGACCCGCTCCCCCCGAAGACTCTTAGGGCTGGAAGTAAAGCAGGGCGATCACCTCATCCATCCCTCTGTCTCTGTGCAGGACTCTTCCTCATTCATTCATTCAATCGTATTTATGAGTGCTTACTGTGTGCAAAGCGCTGTACTAAACCTTTGGGAGAGTACAATATAACAACAAACAGACACGTTCCTGCCCACAACAAGCTCACAGGTCCACCAGACGAGACCCTTTCCTAGATTTCCAGATACTCCCTAATCCCTCCCGGGCCCCGTCTCTCTTCTTCTATCTAGTTGTCCTCTTCAGCTCTTTGTCCAACCTCCATCCCTTCTGCTGCAGTTTAGACCCATGCAAGAGGAAGGTGGTGGTCTCTTGGAAATGTGTGATCCTAAAACCCCACCCTACTCCTACCTTCTCTTCTCCAAATCTTTCATCCTCCCTGGACCTATGGTCCTCTCTTCAAGAACCCAATGTCTGTGTAAGTCTGGTGGAAGGGACGAGGAGGAAACTGAGGCACAGAGATGCCTGAGCATTGTCAAGGTAACACGGGATCAGGAGTCTCCTCAGCATCTTTATTCAACTAATGGTATTTACTAAACGCCTGCTGTGTCCTAAGCACTGCAAGAAGCTCCTGGGAAAGTACAGCAGTCAGAAGATGAGAACCCTGCACTCAAGGAGTTTACAGCCTAGAAGGGGAGACAGACATAGATATTAACAGAATCTCCTCTGCCCCACCCCATCACCACCCTCAACCTCAACTTACCTCACCCTCCTGCACTCTCCTGCCCTCAGACCAACCTCTGTGCCTGGTCATCCCATTCCTCCCCCTGCCTCCAGGTAGGAAGGGAGCAGCCAGACCCAGATGGTTTCTGGAGGTGGGACTGGGCCGGTCAGTCCCTCACCTGATCGCCAATCTGTCCCTTGTCCAGGCTCACCCTTCTGGTTCCTGGTCCTTCCCTCCCGGAGCCTCACCTGTCCGGTCCCTGTTTACCCTCATCCATCCTCCCCTCCCAGTCCCGGTCCTGGTTCGTTCCTCCCCAGCCTCACTGTCTCAGCACCCAGTCTGTCCCTCCCCCAGTCCCTGGTCCCTATCTGTCCCTCGCATGGTATCACCTTCCCGATCCCTGGTCCATCCCCCCCCCCACCAGTCTCACTTGCCCGGCCCCTAGTCTGTCCCTTGCCCAGTTCCCAGTCAGCTTCTCACCTAGTCCCCTGTCTGTCCCTCCCCCAACCTCACCTGCCCGGTCTCCAGGTTGTCCCTTCCCAAACTTCACCCGCCCAATCCTCAGTCGGACCCTCTCCCAGTCTCTGTCTCTTCCTCACCCAGGCTCATTGGCCCGGTCCCTGGCCTGTCTCTTGCCCAGCCTCACTGCCCTGGTTGCTGGTCCATCCCTCACCCAGGCTCACCCAACTGTCCCCTGGCCATCTCTCATAGGTGGTGGAAGAGTCCCCATTCCTCACCCTGGACATGCTGGAGTCCTGCTTCCCCTACGTCCTGCTGCGCAATGCCTACCGAGAGGTCTCCCGGGCCTACCAACTGAGCCGTGTCCCTGCTGCCCACTGAGGGGCCCATGGTGCCCATTCCTGCCTGGGGCCCTTCCGAGGGCCAGGAGTCCTCTCCTCCCTCCTCCTCCCCCTCTTCCTCTTCCATCCTCACCGGTTTTCTACTGTGCCCCCACTGTGCCCCCACTGCTGGGGCCAGGAGAGACAGCCAGGCTTTTCCCCTGGTATGGCCTGTCAGCTCAGGGAGGGGCTGGGAAAGTTGGGGCTTAGGGGATTGGGGGAGCAGTTGGACCAAGACTACATTTTGGGCATGGGGGCTAAAAAGAGGGCAGGGATTTTAGTGGTGGGAGGTGGGGTTGGACTGGGGAGGAAGGCGACAGGCCGGAATGCTGGCGTCTTTCTGGCCCTGATTGTAAAGGCTCAGGTCTCATAAGAGGCCCAGAATGGATGAGTCTTGGGAGCCCCACTCAGAGAACTATAGGGGTCTCTCCCTTTGCTCCTGTGCTGGAGGACTGGGAGCATCTAGGGAAATAAGATGGGGCTGGGAGTACAAGGGGTGAGGAGATGGGGGTGGGGACCACTTGGGGGGCAGGCTAGGGAAGAAAGGGAGTGGGGGGGGATTGTGGGGATGCCAGATGCTCAAATAGCACCACAGTTAAAGTTGGCATTAAAGGAATATCACCTTGTTATATGATTATACTGTATTCTTCCAAACTCTTAGTACAGAGCTCTGCACATAATAAGCGCTCAATAAATACGGTTGATTGACTGATTGATAACCTGCACTCCCGGACTTGGTCTGAGGTTCTTTGGCGTCACTTCCTTCCTGAGTCCACAGCTCAGCACTCTGTGTCACGGGCCGGTAGCACTGGCCCCTCCCCACCCACCCCACCATGCTTCCCCACAATTCCAGAGAGGACACACGTCCATTGCTGTCATCAATCATCATGTTGTAGCCTTGCTGGTGGAGCCCCGTATGCCTGGGGTGGGGGGAGGAGTCCCGGGGGGGCCCTGTCTCCCTCCCAGCTGGCTCCCCAAGCCATCTGCAAGCTTGAGGCTGCAGTCTCAGAGCCCCAACCTGCGAGCCCAGCCAGCGGACGAGCCCTTGGGTCATTTAGTCCATGCTCCTGCCCCTACGGGACTCTGATCCTGCTACACAGGGTTGGGGGAAGGGAGCCCCAAGGGGTGGAGTAGTTCCTGGAGTCAGTCACATAGAAAAGTCATCCCATCTCCTTTCTCGATTGGGAAGTTCTCCTTTAGTCTTTTAGTCCCAGTACCTCCTGCTTGGTTTCACTCCATTCTACTGTGCCTGCACCCAAGGAAACAGTCATGACCTAGTGGAAAGAGCACAGGCCTTGGAGTCAGGACCTGGGTTCTAATCCCAGGTCTGGCACGTATGCTGTGTAACCTTGGGCAAGTGGCTTCACTTCTCTGGGCCTCAGTTTCCATCTGTAAAATGGAGACTCAATGCCTGATCTCCCTTTTACTTTGACTTTGCCCCCCATGTGGGCTGATTGACTCATATCTACCCCAGCATTTAGAACAGTGCCTGATAGTCCCCTAGGCTGTAAGCTTGTTGTGGGCAGGGAATGTGTCTCATTATATTGTATTCTCCCAAGTGTTTAGTACAGTGCTCTACATACAGTAAGCGCTCAATAAATATGATTGATTGATTAAGCTGTGAGCCCTGTGTGGATCAGGGATACTATCTGATCTGATTGCACTGTATTTACCCCAGTACTTACTATTATTACTATTATTATTATTATTATTATTACTTTTTTGTTCATCAGCTCAATCTTGTGTTCCATCCCCGGACCCTGCTGTGGCTAGGACCTGCCCCTGTATGGAATGGCTACCTTGGTAGCCCAGAGAGGCTGTGACAGCTGCCTTGGGTCACACAGTAAATGGGGGAGGCCAAAGAGGAGGAGGTTCTTCACCATCTGGTTGATGGGCCGGTGCACCGTGTCCGTGATGCATGCCATGGTCAGACGTGCCGGGCGCTGACAAAGGCACACACAAGCCACCACCAATGCCGTTTTAGCTATAATTGAAATTTTAATTGTTGCAGAGAAATGGCTGACTTTGTTAGCACCGCTCAGCCAAGCACAGCCAGCAAGAGCTGGTCTGCTCCGCCCTTCCCTCTCTGCACCTGCGACTGGGGAAGAGCAGAGCAGCTGTTTATAAACACCCTCTGGGGCTGAGGAAGGAGGGAGATGGAAACATAAACTGGTTAAGTGCTCACGATGTGCCAAGCACTGTTCTAAGTGCTGGGGTAGGTACAAGTTAGGTTGGACACAGTCCCTGTCCCACATGGGGCTCACACTCCTATCCCCATTTTACAGAAGAGGTAACTCAGCCCCAGAGAGGTTAAATGACTTGCCCAAAGTCTCACAGCTGACATGTGGTGGAGCCAAGATTAGAACCCATGTCCTAACTCCAAGGCCCATATTCTATCCACCATTCCATGCTGCTCTCAAGAGGGGTCTGGGGGTGGTGAGAGGAAGCATGATAAGGGATGGGAACCCACAGACTCCATCCTGTCAGGAGAGTGGGCTGGAACTACAGCGGGCGGGATGGAGGTTAGACCTTGAGAAGAACTTCCTGCCTGGGGCAGGATTGGAGCGCTAACCCCTAAAGCCTCACTATCCTGGCACCGGTCTTAAAGATGAGGTGCGGGCGGCCTTTGGAGGAGGGATTTGGGCCACTTGGACAAAGGAGGAAGGGTGGGGTGACCCTGGCTGGCCCTGAGAAGAGGCAGGAGCTGGGTCACTGGATGAGGAAGGGGTCTGCCCTGGCTGAGCTGAGGAGCCAGACTGGAAGTGTTCTGTGGCACTCGCTCCTGTGGCGCTTGCTCCTGAGACATATTCTTCCCTGCTGAGTTTTCATTAACGTTTTTATTAGTTTGTTGGTGCAGTGAATGCGGCCTTGTCTCCCTTCCTCCCCACCCCCAGTCAGCAGAGGACTGCTGTGTTACCCTTCTGGCACCCCCTGCCCCCTCCCCGGGAACCCGAGGCCAGTGGGAGGGCAATAGAGGTGGGGGCTGGCAGAGGGGAAGGGGGAGAGGGGCACCCCTCAGCTGGGGCAGCAGCAACCGGACAGCAGCTGAACAGGGGAGGCCGAGCCCGTTCCCACTTCTGCCCCTTCTCCCAGTGGTCTGCCACCCCAACAAGCTCCCAACCAGCCGCAGCTTTCTCCAGAATTGCAGGCCTCAGTCCGGTCCACCTCACTGGCCTTGTCTTCATTTTGGGGTCCCCTGAGAACCCCAGATTCTTTTGTGTCCTGAGCCAAGGGGTCCCCTGATTCTGCCTCTCTAGGAGCTGTGTTGGCCTATTTCCAATCACTGGCTTGGTGGTTGGGCCTAGGGAGCACCCCCACCCAACTGGCCCTGCCGCTGCTCCCCAAACCCTAGCTTTGCCACCTTCTAACTCCCCATTTCCCCACCCTATTCACCCTCTCTTCTGTGTCACCTATGCACTTTGGTCTGTACCCCTAAGCACTCACTCTATACTCATTTTGCCCTCAGCCCTAAATCACTTGAAGGTGGGGAGACTGATAGTCTGTTGAATATCATCCTCTTCCTCCTCATCATTGGTATTTATTGAGCTCTTAGTGTGTGTAGAACACTGTACTAAGCACTTGGGAGAGTACAAGTAGAGAAGCAGTGTGGCTCAGTGGAAAGAGCACGGGCTTTGGAGTCAGAGGTCATGGGTTCAAATCCCTACGCCAGCAATTGTTAGCTGTGTGACTTTGGGCAAGTCACTTAACTTCTCTGGGCCTCAGTTACCTCTTCTGTAAAATGGGGATTAAGACTGTGAGCCCCCCATGGGACAACCTGATCACCTTGTAACCTCCCCAGCACTTAGAACAGTGCTTTGCACATGGTAAGTGCTTAATAAATGTCATCATTATTATTATTATTGCAATGCAACAGAGTTGGTAGAAAGGTTCCCTGCACACAATGAGCTTACAGTCTGGAGAAGGAGACAGGCATGAACATAAATAATTTATAATATATAATTAATGGACATATGGATGAAAGTGTGGAATTCAGGGTGGGGTGAATGCCAGGTGCCCAAGGGTCACAGATCCAAATGCAAGTGCAAGGATATGAAAGAGGACAGAGTTCCGGGCCAGGGGGAGGATGTGGGTGAGATGTTGGCAGTGAGATAGACAAGATCCAGGTACAGTGAATAGGTTAGCATTAAAGGAGTGAAGTGTGCGGGCTGGGTTGTAGAAGGAAATCAGCGAGGTTAAGTAGGAGGGGGCGAGCTGATCGAGTGCTTTAAAGTCAACGGTAAAAAGTTTCCGTTTGATGCGGAGGTGGATGGGCAAATGCTGAAAGTTCTTGCAGAGTGGGGAGATATGGACTGAACTTTTTTTAGAAAAATGATCTGGGTGGCAGAGTGAAGCATGGACTGGAGTGGGGAGAGACAGGGGACAAGGGAGGTCAGAGAGGAGGCTGAGAAGCAGCATGGCTCAGTGGAAAGAGCCCGGGCTTTGGAGTCAGAGGTCATGGGTTCAAATCCCAGCTCCACCAATTGTCAGCTGTGTGACTTTGGGCAAGTCATTTCACTTCTCTGGGCCTCAGTTTCCTCATCTGTAAAATGGGGATGAAGACTGTGAGCCCCCCGTGGGACAACCTGATCACTTTGTAACCTCCCCAGTGCTTAGAACAGTGCTTTGCACATAGTAAGCACTTAATAAATGTCATCATCATTATTATTATTAGCAGTAGTCAAGGTGGCATGTGATAATTGCTTGGATCAGCAGAGCGGGTTGGATGGGGAGGAAAGAGTGAATTTTAGTGATGCTGTGAGGACAGAACCTACAGGACTGGATAACAGATTGAATATGTGAGGTGAATGAGAGAGATGAGTTGAGGATAACGCCAAGTTTATGGGTTTGTGAAATGGGGTGTGTGTGGCTGTGTTGTCTACAGTGATGGGAAAGTCATGGGGAGGGCAGAGTTTGGGTGGTAAAATGAGGAGTTTTTCTTAGGACATGTTAAGTTTTAGGTGGGGGCCGGACATGCAAGTAGAATTGTCCTGAAGGCAGGAGGAAATGCAAGGAAGCAGAGAAGGAGAGAGATCGGGGCTGGAGAAGGAGACTTGGAAATCATCTGCATAGAAATGGTTGTTGAAGCCATTGAGAGTGAATGAGTACACTAAGGGAGTGACTGTAGATGGAGAATAGAAGGGGACCCAGAACTGAGTCTTGAGAGTCTCCCACAGTTAGGTGGGAAACAGAGGAGAAGCCCACAAAAGAGACTGAAAATGAGCCACCAGATTTAGGAGGAGAACAGGAGAGGACAGAGTCAGCGAAGCCAGGGTGAGGATTAGGATGCAGTAGAGGCTGTTGGATTTGGCAAGAAGGAGTTAATAGTAATTCTGGTATTTGTTAAGCGTTTACTATGTTCCAGACACTGTACTAAGCAGAGGGGTTGATATACGCAAATCGGGTTGGACACAGTCCCTGTCCCACGTGAGGCTCACAGTCTCAATCCCCATTTTACAGATGAGGGAACTGAGGTACAGAGAAGTGAAGTGACTTTCCCAAGGTCACAAAGCAGACAAGTGACAGAGCCGGGCTTAGAACCCATGACCTTCTGAGTCCCAGGCTTGGGCTCTATTTATCCCAGGCCACACTGCTTCATTGGTGATCTTAAAAGAGGGTAGTGTCTGTGGAGTGAAGAGGGCAGAGTGGCTTAGTGGCAAGAGCACAGGCTTGGGAGTCAGCGGTCATGGGTTCTAATCCTGACTCCGCCACGTGTCAGCTGGGTGACTTTGGTCAAGTCACTTCACTTCTCTATGCCTCAGTTACCTCATCTGTAAAATGGGGATTAAGACTGTGAGCCCCACGTGGGACAACTTGATCACCTTGTATCGACCCCAGCGCTGAGAACATTGCTTGACACATAGTAGGCGCTTAACAAGTAACCATCATTACTGTTATTAGATTGGAGGGGTTCAAGGAGAGAATTGGAGGCGAAGAAGTTAACACTTCCCCCTTCTCCCAGCTCCCTCTCTTCCTGGCCAACCCTAGCTGGCACGTGCCCGCTCCCTGAAACTTCCAGGCAGCAGGAGCAGGTGGGGACGTGTGGGGAGAAGAGTCGGGGGCTGCTTCCCCCGCACCCTCCTCCTCCTCCTCCTCGTGCAGTGCCTGTCATCCGAGGAAAAATAGAACCCACATCCCACACACCTTGGGGATGGGGAATTGTCTGGTGGAGGAGCGGGAGGAGGGAGCGGGTGCAGCCCGAGAGTTTGGGGTGTCAAAAGTGAACCGAGTTAGTAGTTGAGCGCTGGATCGGGAAAGTCCCCTCGCTCCTGTCAACGGGGAGGAGGCAATGAGCGGCTCCCCCTTTAAATAGCTCTCTCCGTGGGCGGCCCGTCAGCTCTCACCGTCAGCCGCTGACAGAACATCATTTTGAGTCGATTTACCCAGCTCCACTTGGGAAGGGAGCGAAGCAGGGTCCTGAGGGGACGGGAGGGTCCTGAGGGTCATCAATCAATCGTATTTATTGAGCGCTTACTGTGTGCAGAGCACTGTACTAAGCGCTTGGGAAGTACAAGTTGGCAACATATAGAGACAGTCCCTACCCAACAGTGGGCTCACAGTCTAAAAAGTGGAGGCAGGGTCATGGTTGGGGGGCTCCAGAAGGGGCGAGCAGGGCCACCGGATGGCGGGGGGTCCGTCGGGAGAGGGATCGGGGCGGGAGGCTGGACTCGAGGACCAGTTGGGAATTGGACGAACCAAAGGGCCTGAAGCTGCAGCAGGAGGGAGTGAGGTTGGACTGAAGGAAGGGCTTCCTGACGGCAGGCAGGGTGATGGTGGTGGTGGGTGTGTAGAAGGGGGACTAAAAAGAGAGGGGGCAAGAGCACTGAGGGGAGAGAGGTAGGGGCTGGGGGTTCTTAAGGGGAGAGGGGGAGTGCCCAGGGACACTGGGGGGGGGGGGAGGGAGAGGGGCTTGGGTGGTCCTTGAGACTGGGGCTCATCAGGTTATTTATAATAATTATAATAATAATGATGATGGTATTTGTTAAGCACTTACTATGTGCCAAGCACTGTTCTAAGCACTGGGGTAGATACAAGGTAATCAGGTTGTCCCACGTGGGGCTCACAGTCTTAATCCCCATTTTACAGAAGCGGTAACTGAGGCACTGAGAAGTAAAGTGACTTGCCCAAAGTCACACAGCTGACAAGTGGCAGAGCCAGGATTAGAACCCACGACCTCTGACTCCCAAGCTGTGCTCTTTCCACTAAGCCACGTGGCTTATTTGTATTGATGTCTGTCTTCCCTAGTCTAGACTGTAAACCCTTCATGGGCAGGGAATGTGAGTGTTTATTGCTGTATTGTACTCTCCCAAGCACTTAATACAGTGTTCTGCACAGAGTAAGGGCTCAGTAAATGTGATTGAATGAATGAATGGGGCCATCCCATCCATTCCCCTGCCTCCTGGTGGGTCGGGGTGAGCTGGAATTGGAGGGAAGCGCTCTCCTGGGTTCATGACTCTCAGGGAATTGTTTCATCCTTGTGCATCCAACCTGGAAGGAAGTCCTTCTGGAGATCTACCCTTCATTTTCCCACTGCAGAGGGCAACCTCCCACCCAGCCCTTCCCAGTTGCCAAGCTGTCTCTCTCTGGGCAAACCATGTGGTCAGATCCAGGTGTCCTGAGAGTGATCTGCTAACATGATCTGCTAAGGCCTCTTTCAGAGGGAGGAGGTCATCTCGTCCACCCTCCTACCCCGGCTCAGGCCCACCCCTAGCCTTTTAGACTGTGAGCCCACTGTTGGGTAGGGACTGTCTCTATATGTTGCCAACTTGTACTTCCCAAGCGCTTAGTACAGTGCTCTGCACACAGTAAGCGCTCAATAAATACAATTGATTGATTGATAGCTCACATCCAGCCAGGCAGGCACTTCAGAGGGGACCCCACACCCTTACTCCATTCCAGTGCCCCATCACTCACCACCAGAAAAGTTCCTTGGGTGGACTAACCTCCATCCCTTCAGCTGCAGTTCTGGGCCTTGTCCCTCTTGCCCTGAGCTCCAAAGATCTGCAGGCCACTGGCCTTCCTCCCCGCACTGTCTCATTTCTCTTGTTTCATTGTCTTTTACCCTTTCTTCCTCTGTCCTTCAGTGTCCATCTCTCAGTCGTTCTCTCTGACAGTTTCTTGTCTCCTGCTTTGTTTTTCCATCTCTATCTCTTTCCATTTATGTCTCTCTATCTCTGTTTTTTCCCTCTGTCTCTTCCATGGCGTGGCTTAGTGGAAAGAGCATGGTCTTTGGAGTCAGAGGTCATGGGTTCAAATCCCAACACCAGCAATTGTCAGCTGTGTGACTTTGGGCAAGTCAGTGAACTTCTCTGTGCCTCAGTTACCTTATCTGTAAAATGGGGATTAAGACTGTGAGCCCCCCTGTGGGACAACCTTACCACCTTGTAACCTCCCCAGCACTTAGAACAGTGCTTTGCACATAGTAAGCACTTAATAAATGCCATTATTATTATTATTATTATCTTTCCTCTAGCTCTCCTTCTGTCTCTCTGGCTTTGTCCCTTTATTTCTTGCTTAGTATCTCTCCATCTCTGTTTCTATTTTTTCCTCTGTCTCATCCATGGTATCTTTTCTCTATCTCTCCTTCTGGTTCTCTGGTTTTATCTCTTCCTTTGTCTCTTGCTCTCTGCATTTCTATCTCTCTGTCTCTATTTTTTCCTCTGTCTCATCAATGGTATCTATCCTCCATTTCTTCTTCTGCCTCTCTGGTTTTGTCTCTCTTGCTTAGCATCTCTCTATCTCTGTCTTTTGTTCTGTTTCAATATCTGTCTCACTCATTATTATTATGATTACTATTATATTACTGATACTATAATAATAGTAAACTGATAACTTTGTATTTACCCCAGCACTTAGAATGGTTCTTGACACGTAGTAAGCGCTTAACAAATACCATAAAAAGTGTAAAGCACTTATTATGTTCCAAGAACTGTCCTTGGTAATAGTAATAATGATGATGGCATTTATTAAGTGCTTACTATGTGCAAAGCACTATTCTAAGCGCTGGGGAGGTTACAAGGTGATCAGGTTGTCCCACGGGCGGCTCACGGTCTTAATCCCCATTTTACAGATGAGGTAACTGAGGCCCAGAGAAGTTAACTGACTCTCCCAAAGTCACACAGCTGACAATTGGCAGAGCCGGAATTTGAACCCATGACCCCTGACTCCAAACCCCGGGCTCTTTCCACTGAGTCATGCTGCTCCTCCTAGTATTTTCTCTGTTATCTGTATCTTCTCTGGTAGATACAAGATACTCAGGTCGGACCTAATCTCTGTCCCACATGGGGTTCACTTTATCTCTGTCTCTGTCTTTTGATCTGTCTCACACTCACTCTTGCTACATCTCTGTTTCTTGCTCTGCCTCTCCCTAAGTCCCCTCTTCCCTGAGTCCCCTCCTTTCCTCTTCTCCCACTCCCTTCTGCATTGCCGTGACTTGCTCCCTTTTGTTCCCCCCAACCCCAGCCCCACAGCACTTAAGTACATATGTGTCATTTATTTATTTATATTAATGTCTACCTTCCCCCCTAGATTGTAAGCTCGTTGTGAGCAGCGAATGTGTCTTCTTACTGTTGTACTGTACTCCGCTGTACACACAGTAAGCACTCAATAAATATGATTGAATGAATGATAGCCGTCTCACTCATATTTACTCCATCTCTGTCTCTTTCTCTGTCCTGTCTCTTCCACTCTTCATCTCTCACTCCTTCCCTACCTCCTGTCTTTTGCTATCTCCCCAGGGGCTCCACCACATGTCTGCTTCATGACCTTGGGCAAGTCACTTCACTCAGTTACTTCATCTGTAAAATGGGGATTGAGACTGTGAGCCCCACGTGGAACAGAGACTGTGTCCAACCCAATTTACTTGTATCCACCACAGTGCTTAGTACAGTGCCTGGTACATAGTAAGTGCTTAACAAATGTCATTATTATTATTATTATTAAATTTTTATCTGTCTCTTCTTTTTGTCTCCCTGTCTCTCCATTTCTGTCTCTCACTCTGCCTCTCTCCATCTCTGTCTCTCACATTTTCCTGGCACTCCATATTTCCCCTCTAGACTGTAAGCTCATTTTGAGGAATGAACATGTACTAACTCTGTAATATTGTAGCCTCCCAAGTGCTTAGGACAGTTCTCTGCACAGTAAGCACTCAGTAAATGTTAATTTAATCAATAGATCTTGCTGTCTCTCTATCTCTGTGTCTGTCTCTTCTTTTGCTTTTCTGTCTCCCCATCTCTGACACTTACCCTGTCCCTCTCCATAGCTCTTTCTCCACCTCCCCCTAGCAATCCTAGCAGGAGAAGCAGCGTGGCTCAGTGGAAAGAGCCTGGGCTTTGGAGTCAGAGGTCATGGGTTCAAATCCCAGCTCTGCCAATTGTCAGCTGTGTGACTTTGGGCAAGTCACTTAACTTCTCTGTGCCTCAGGTACCTCATCAGTAAAACTGGGGACGAAGACTGTGAGCCCCCCGTGGGACAACATGATCACCTTGTAACCTCCCCAGTGCTTAGAACAGTGCTTTGCACATAGTAAGTGCCTCATAAATGCCATCATAATAATAATAAAATCTCTAGATTGTAAGCTTGCAGGGAACATGTATACCAACTCTGTTATATTGTACTCTCCCAAACATGTAGTCCAGTGCTCTGCACATGGTAAGTGCTCAATGAATGCCATTGATGATGATGATGATAAGTAGTCCTTTGGTCTATGTGAGCCCCATATGAGTCAGGGACTGTGTCCGACCTGATTAGCTTGTATCTACTCCAGCGCTTAGAACAGTGCTTGAAACCTAGTAAGCGCTTAACAAGTATCATCATTATTACTTTACAGATGAAAAACTGAGGCAGAGGAGGAAACTACTACTACTACAGTAGAACAATATAACAGACACATTGCCTGCTCAAAATGAGTTTACTGTCTAGAAGGAGAGAGGGCCCACCCCACCTCTCCCCACCTGGGTAGTCCTCCCCACCCATCTTCCAAGGGCTTGAGAAGCAGCGTGGCTCAGTGGAAAGAGCACGGGCTTTAAAGTCAGAGGTCATGGGTTCAAATCCTGGCTCTGCCAAGTGTCAGCTGTGTGACTTTGGGCAAGTCACCTAACTTCTCTGAGCCTCAGTTCCCTCATCTAAAAATGGGGATTAAAACTGTGAGCCCCCTGTGGGACAACCTGATCACCTTGTAAGCTCCCCAGTGCTTAGAACAGTGCTTTGCATGTAGTAAGCACTTAACAAACACCATCATTATTATTATTATTACAGTCCTCTGCACACAGTAAACCCTCAATCAATATGATTGACTGTCTGACAGACTGGAATTGCTATTTTAGCTCCTTCCTTGCAGGCCTGGGAAACAGAGCCCCGAGCAACACCCAGAAGAGCAGCTGGGGAGAGACAAGGGCTACCGCAAAACCTGCACAGTGGCTGGCCGACCCCCATTTCCTCTGGGCCCAGCCCGCCCCTTTCCTCTCTAGACTGTAAGCTCCTTGTGGGCAGGGAATGTATCTGTTCCAGCATGGCTTAGTGGGACGAGCATGGGCTTGGGAGTCAGAGGTCATGGGTTCTAATCCCACTATGCCACTTGTCAGCTGATTGACTTTGGGCAAGTCACTTAACTCCTCTGTGCCTCAGTTACTTCATCTGTAAAATGGGGATGAAGACTGTGAGCTCCACGTGGGACAACCTGATTATCTTGTATCAACCCCAGTGCTTAGAACAGTGCTTTGCACATAGTAAATGTATAACAAATACCATTATTATTATATTGTATTCTCCCAAGCTCTTAGTACAGTGCTCTGAACACAGTAAGTGTTCAATAAATACAATTGACTGACTGACTCTTCCACCATCACACACACTCAGACTTATGCTCATATGCACATTCATACACACACTTACACATTCACTCTGCATATACACACTCATATACTTATGCTATGTACAAACTCATACTCTCATACATTCACACTGTATTTACACACTCATATGCTCACTCCAAATACACACTTATACACTTGCACACTCACACATGTACATTCTCACACATACTCATCCACACACTCATTCATAAACAAACTCATGCAAACATACTCAGACACACTCAAACACATACTCATTCAACCAACTCATTAATACTCACACTCACTAATATGCATACTCACACATTCATTCACACTCACTCAATCAATCAATTGTATTTATTGAGCCCAGAATAATACTATGTGAAGAGCACTGTTCTAAGCACTTGGAAGAGTACAGCAGAATAAGCAGACACGTTTCCTGCCTGTAATGAGCATACACATACATCCGTTCACACTCCTTCATACACACACACTATCACACCGTCACACACATTCATGCACACTCACTCCTACTCCCACACTCACTCCTACTCCCACACTCAAACATCCATTTGCACTTATACACCCAGTCCCACTCACGCACACACTCACAAACACACTCATTTGCCTATTCATGCTCCCAGTCACCCTCACTCATTCACCCACACAAACACACTCACACACATACGTATTTGCCCATTCATAATAATAATAATAATAACGATGGCATTTATTAAGCGCTTACTATGTGCACAGCACTGTTCATGACCCCAGGCATGCTCATTCACACACATACACACACACACACACAGACTCACACTCACACTCACAGACACACTTATTTACCCATTCATGCCCCCAGTCACACTGATTCATATGCTAACGCGCACACACACAGACACACTCATTTACTCATTCATTCATTCATTCAATCGTATTTATTGAGCGCTTACTGTGTGCAGAGCACTGTATTAAGCGCTTGGGAAGTCCAAGTTGGCAACATATAGAGACGGTCCCCACCCAACAGCGGGCTCACAGTCTAGAAGGGGGAGACAGACAACAAAACAAAACATAACATATTAACAAAATAAAATAAATAGAATATGTACAAATAAAATAAATAAATAAATAGAGTAATGAATGCATTCAAACATATATACATATATACAGGTGATGTGGGGAGGGGAAGGAGGTAAGGCGGGAGGGATGGAGAGGGGGAGGAGGGGGACATATATACAGGTATATTTAGAGTCATATATATAACACACACACACACACATATGTATATATATTCATTCATTCAATCGCATTTATTGAGCGCTTACTGTGTGCCGACTTGTACTTCCCAAGCGCTGAGTACAGTGCTCTGCACACAGTAAGCGCTCAATAAATACGATTGAATGAAGCACTGTTCTTGCTCCAGACAGGCTCACTCATACACACACACAAACATACACACACACAGACAGCTACCCCCACCCCGACCCCCGCAACACACACACCCACACACCCTGAGGACGGCTCTCAGCACCGCGGCAGGGCCCGCCTCTCCTCTCCCCTTCCCTCCCTTTTCCCCCTCTCCCCTTTCCTCTCCCCTTCTCTCCCCCTTCCCTTCCCTCCTCTCCTCCCTCTCCCCTGCCCTCCCCTCCATCCTTCCCTCCCCCTTCCCTCTCCCCTTCCCTCCTCTCTTCCCCTCCCCTCCCTTCCCCTCCCTCCTTCTCATCGCTCCTTCCCTCCCTCCTTCCCTCCCCCTTCCCTCTCCCTTCCCTCTCCCCTTCCCTTCCCCTTCCCTTCCCCTTCCCTCCTCTCTTCCCTCCTCTCTTCCCTCTCCCCACCCCTCTCCCACCCACCGCATCTCCCGCCCTCCCACCCGGAGGGCACAGGGAGGACCCACGGACCGCAGCAGCGTGCGGTAGAGGGTGAGGGGGTGCTTGTGTGTGTATGTTTGTGTGTGTGCGTGTATGTGCGCTGCTCTCTCTCTCCAGCTTCTGGTGGGCCCCGCTCCCGGAGGGAGGAGGAGGAGGAGGAGGAGAAGGGGAGGGGGCCGAGGGAGGGAGGGGATCGAGGCCTCGCGGGGGGGTGGGGGGGGAGAGGCGGCTGCGTTGAAGCAGAGAGGCAGCCGCCGGAGACAGAGACAGAGACAGAGAGAGACAGAAGGCGCAAGGAGCCGGGGAGAGAGAGAGAGTGCGGGAGACGCCACAACCGCCGCCTGGAGCTGGGAGCTCGGGGGGAGACTCCCCCAGCCCGGAGACAGCAACCCCCCACCCATCCCCGGGGACCCCGCCGCCCCTCACCCCGCCCGGGGCTGCAGGTGGGGAGCACGGGGTGTGTGTGTGTGTGTGCGCGCGTACTGGGGAAAGGGGGGGGTCACCTGTTGGGGTTCACCTGGAGGGGTCGGCTGAGCCCGGGTCTCTCCCCTTGGCATCCCCCCCGTCCCCCGCCCCGGTCCTCTCCCCCTCCCGCAGGCACCGATGGAGCTGATGGCCCAGCCCCCCGAGGAGCCCGAGATGCTGGAGCCCGGGGGCTGCCCGTCTCCCCTGGAGCTGAAGGCCGGCCCCAGCAAGAAGATGTGGATTAAACTGAGGACGCTGTGAGTACCCCGGGGGACCCGCCGGAGGGCGCTCTGGGTTTGGGGGACCACTAGGGGTATCTGGGGGGCGTTGGGTATCGGGGGGGATACTGTGAGTCATGGGGAAAGGGTGAGTATTGAGGGGGTACTGTGAGTGCTGGGAATCACTTGAATAACGGGGGGCACTGTGAGTACTGGGGCCACTGAGAGTATCGGGGTACTGTGAGTATTGGGGTTCTGTGAGTGCTGGGGTACTGTGAGTGCCGGGAGACACTGTGGGGATCAGGGGGCATTGTGAGTATCGGGGAACACTGTGAGTGCTGGGGTGCTGGGGGTGTTGGGAGTCACTGTGGGTATTGGGGACACTGTGTGTATTGGGGTACTGTGAGTGCTGGGAGTCACTGTGAGTATGGGGGGAACTGTGACTATTGAGGTAATGTGAGTGCTGGGAGGCACTGTGAATATCGAGGGGTACTGTGAGTGCTGAGAGTCACCGTGGGTATCGGGGGGCACTGGGAGTATCGGGGGGCACTGGGAGTATTGGGGTACTGTGAGTGCTGGGAGTCACTGTGGGTATCAGGGGGCACTGTGAGTATCGGGGGCACTGTGACTATTGGGGTGCTGCAAGTGCTGGGAGTCACTGTGGGTATCAGGGGGCACTGTGAGTATTGGGGACACTGTGACTATTGGGGTATTGTGAGTGCTGGGAGTCACTGAGTATTGGGAACATTGTGAGTATTGGGGGCACTGTGAATATCGGTGTGCACTGTGACTGCTGGATCATTCTGAGTATCGGGGTGCACTGTGAGTGCTGGGGGATACTGTGAACGCGGGTACCATGGGGCACTATGAGTGCTGGGGGCACTGTGAGTTTTGGGAGGGCACTGGGTACTGGAGGGGCAATGTGAGTGCTGGGGTGCATTGTAAATATCTGGGGTCCACTATGTGTTGGAGGGTCACTGTGAGTGCTGGCAGTACTGTGAGTATTGGGGGGCACTGTGTACTGAAGGGGTGCTGAGAGTTCTAGGGGACAACTGTGTACTGGGGGCACTAGGTACTGGGGGTCTCTGTGAGCATCATGGGGGCATTAAGTTCAAGGATGGCAGTGAGTACCAGGGGCACTATGTGCTAAGGGGGTACTGGGTACAGGGAGCACTGAGTACTAGGTAGGACCATTTACTGGGGTGGCAGTGGGTCCTGGGAGTCAATGTTTAATGGGGGTCAGTGGGCATCAGGGGTCAGTGGGTATGAGAGTGGTTCTGTGTACCAGGGACCTCTGTGAACCAAGGGGCAGTGAGTACTGAGGGGTCACTGTGTACCAGTGGAGATTGTATCAGGGAGGCCCTGTGAATATCGGGGGCACTGAGAACCAAGGGGGGAGGGAGTAATGGGGGATCAGGGATTGAGGGGCTGCAAGAGGGCCAATGTTGAGGGGCTGCAAGAGGGCCAAGGGAGGGGGCAGAGAGAGGGTCTGGGAAGAGGGCCTGGGGGAGAGAGCTCAGGTCCATCTTTTCAGGGCATGGAGGTAGACCAGTGGAGGAGGGGACTTTGAGGTTTTGGGAAGATCTCAGGTACCGGGGGGGGCACCTGAACTCTGGGTAGGGGACGTTGTTGGGGGTGTAGGGAGACTGGACAGAGCATTCAGCCCTGCCTCGCAGACTCTGGCAATGGGAAGCTGGGGAGAGATACCCAGGCTGAGCCAGTGATGGGATTGGCCTGCTTGCCCTCTGCCACCCAGCCCTTCTTGGAGTCCCAGGGGACATGAGGGTTTCTCCCTCTCAGGACCCCCAGGGTTCCTGCCCAGAGGTGGACAGGCGTGAAGGCAATTTTCCACTCTCTGCTGGCCAAACATGGAGTAGTGACTACAGCGTGGGCCTGGGAGTCAGAAGGTCATGGGTTCTAAGTCTGCCAGTTGTCTGCTGTTTGGCCTTGGGTAAGTCCCTTCACTTCTCTGTGCCTCAGTTGCCTCATCTGTAAAATGGGGATTATCAGGCAGAAACTCCTCACCCTCGGCTTCAAGGCTGTCCATCACCTCGCCCCCTCCTACCTCACCTCCCTTCTCTCCTTCTACAGCCCAGCCTGCACCCTCCGCTCCTCTGCCACCTCTAATCTCCTCACCATGCCTTGTTCTTGCCTGTCCGGCCGTCGACCCCTGGCCCACATCATCCCCCAGGCCTGGAATGCCCTCCCTCCCAACATCCGCCAAGTTAGCTCTCTTCCTCCCTTCAAGGCCTTCCTCCAGGAGGTCTTCCCATACTGAGCCCCCTCCTTCCTCTCCCCCTCCTGCCCCTCTCCATTCCCCCCACCTTACCTCCTTCCCTTCCCCACAGCACCTGTATATATGTATATATGTTTGTACGTATTTATTACTCTATTTATTTTACTTGTACATATCTATTCTATTTATTTTATTTTGTTAATATGTTTTGTTTTGTTCTCTGTCTCCCCCTTCTAGGCTGTGAGCCCACTGTTGGGTAGGGACCGTCTCTATATGTTGCCAACTTGGACTTCCCAAGCACTTAGTACAGTGCTCTGCACACAGTAAGCACTCAATACGATTGATTGATTGATTAAGACTGTGAGCCCCATGCAGGACAGGGACTCTGCCCAATTGGATTTGCTTGTGTCCACTTCAGGGCTTAGTACAGTGCCTGGTGCATAGTACGCACTTAACAAATACCAAAAGTATTACTACCTCTGCCTTTTGCTCAGTGGTGTGGGAACTGTGGGATTAGAGCCACCACCTAAGAGCCAGAGGGATCCTGATTTGCACCACTTGGGCTAGGAGGAGACTGTGCCTGAAGAGGGGTGAAGGGGATGTAAGAGGCACTAGTGAAGGGCAGTCCTTGTGTCTCGGAGAGGGAAACTGAGATACTGATTTGAGAGCAGGCCCAGTCAGTCAGTTATACGTATTGAGCACTTACTGCATGCACAGCACTGTACTAAACTTGGGAGAGTACAATATAACAATATAACAGACATATTCCCGGCCTACAGTGAGTTTACCATCTAGAGGGGGAGACAGACATTAATATAATATGTACATAAATGCTGTGGGGCTGGGAGTGGGGGTGAATAAAGGGAAAAATATGGAATGATCTGGGCCACCCTCCCAGGTTTCCCATGGCCACTGCAGCTTGGCAACAAGATGGACTGGAAACCCTTGGGCCCCCTTGGGCCCACTTGGCCCCCCAGAGCAAGGTTGGGGAGGAGAGAGGGAAATCAGATGAATTTGTTTTGGATCATGCCTGACCATCCTTAATGGAAAATTCAACTGAGCTGTGGAGAAGGTGATACCTAGGGGGATCATGGGCCAGAGAATTCCGGGTTGTGCAGGCTCTCTGGAGGCTCTGCCAGCCATCCCCCTGCCTCCATTTCAGCTAGCCCCTTCCCCAACCCAAGCACGGGAGGGCAAGAGGGGAGTCTCTCCTGGCTGATAGATGACCGAGAGATCCTATCTCTTCTTGATTCCCCCTGGGCCTATGCTACTCAATCCCTGGAGCTGGGACCTTCCACTTGATGTCTAACTACCATCCTTCGTGCTACAGCTTCTCCCTCTTGTTCCGCCCTCAGTGGAGGAGGAAGAGCTGCTCATGGCCATAATCTTTAGAATAACATGGAAGGTCTGGGGAGGGGAGAAAAGGGGCAGTAACCAGGAGATCACTAGAAGCTAGGGCCAGAGGCTGGGCAGTCTTGTTGCACAGTAATTGGCCGATGGGATTTCACATTTCTGAGACCACAGCTTGGGCATTTCTCCAATGTGTATGTGTGTGTGTTGGTGTGGGGGTGGTGGGGGGAGAGAATAAGAGAAGAGAAACACAGAGAGACAAAAACACAGAAAAAAGAGAGAAAGAGAGAGAAAATGCAACCACCTTGAGCTTCTTTCTCAGTTTTCGGATGTATGGTAGAAGGAGGAAAAAAATCTTTGGATCAGAGTGGACCCCAAGTCTACCTTTGTTCAGTTCCATTGCCCTGTGGTTCAGAGAGCAGCTCGGGTGGGTAGAGCAAAGAGGGTACAGGAGTGGGAGGCCCTTCTCTCCACTCTAACCCAACCCTAGACCCTTGGTCATGAGAAGCAACCTGGCCTGGGAGTCAGAGGACCTGGTTTCTGATTCTGGCTCCTCCACTTGTCTGCTGTGTGACTTGGGCAAGTCATTTTAAATTCTCTGTGCCTCAGTTTCCTCATCTGTAAAATGAGGATAAGAAACTGCGGGACTCGTGTGGCTCAGGGGCTGTGTCTGACCTGATTATCTTGTACTTTACCCCGGTGCTCGGTACAGTGTTTGGCACATTGGAAGCACTTCACCAATGCCTCGCTGATCTCAAGCCCCACAACTCAGGTGCTGGTTTCAAGTCCATAGCTCAGGCTCTAGTTTTTAGTGCACAGTACCATTAAAAAAAAGCACAGGTGCTGGTTTTGAATCACATAACTCAATCGTTCATTTCAAAGCTGCAGCTTAGGCTTTGACCTTGAGTCCAGAAGGTACATCTCCTCCAGGAGGCCTTCTTCTGACTAAGCCCCCATTTTTCCCTTCTCCTACCCCTTTTGCATCGCCGACTTGTTCACTTTATTCTTCCACGTTCCCAGCCTCACAGCACTTATGTCCAGATCTGTGATTTTTTAAATATTAATGTCTGTCTCCAACCCCTCTAGACTGAAAGCTCATCGTAGGAAGGGGTTGTGTCTACTTATTGTTGTATTGTATTCTCCCAAGCACTTAGTACAATGCTCTGCACACAGTAAGGGCTCAATAAATATGACTGACTGACTGACTGAATGAATGAATGAATGAGTCCACAGCTCAGGCCCTGTTTGCCTCAGGGCAGCCACTTGGGCTGAGGGGTCACACTTGGCCCTCCCCTGTGGACCCTCTCCCACCCGTGAATTCTCCAGAGAAACCAAGGCAGTTTTCTCAGCAGGGTCTTCCCCAGCCAACCATGCCCCTGGACCCCCCAAGATCTTCCCTCTGCCCATCATGCCCTTCCCGGAGGTGGCTTAGATTTCTCTGAACTGTTTCTGGTGCCTTTTCCCTACCTTACCCACAAGGACCGGGCCCAGGGAAGAGGTAGAGCAGCGAAATCCCACCTTAGTGCCATTATGGCTAAGGCAGAGAAGTGGTGGACCCGAGGACTCTGGGCCACTGTCCTGCTGCTGGTATTTGTTGAGCATTTATTCTGTGCCAGGCACTGTACTAAGCACTGGGGTAGATATAAACAAATCCAGATGGACACAGACCCTGTCCCACATGGGGCTCACAGTCTCAATCCCCATCTTACAGATGAAGTAACTGAGGCACAGTGAAGTGAAGTGACTTGCCCAAGGTCACACAGCAGAAAAGGGGTTGAGCTGAGATTAGAACCCATGACCATCTGACTTCCAGGCCTGTGCTCTATCCACTATGCCATGATGCTTCTCAGGAAGGGCCTCTTTGGGCATTCAGTGAGGAGTAGGAAGAAGGCAGGGGCCTGGGGATCCAGGGGGCTAGGTTCCCTGTTCCCTGGGACAATGGGGCCAGGGCGGGTGCCCCAAGGCCTAACCCTGGGCCTGCTGATGCAGGTAGGGGACAAAGACCTGGTGGAGGCCTAGTGGAAAGAGCCTGAGGCTGGGTATCAGGAGACCTGGGTTCTAATTCTGGTTCCACCACTTGCCTGTTGTGTGACCTTGAGTAAGTCACTTAACTTCTCTGGGCCTTAGTTTCCCCATTCTGCAAATGGGGATCTGATACATGCTCTCCCTCCCCTCTGAGCTCCATGTGAGATAGAGAATGTGTCCAATCTGATTATTGTATATCTACCACAATGCTTGGCAAGTAGTATGTACTTACCAAGTATGACATTTATGTTAGGTGGGTAGATCAGGGGGCGATGAGGGTAGGATGGGCCTGGAACTGTTGAAAATGATTAGAAAGGGAAGGAGAGAGAGCTGGTGGTCTGTGTGTGGAGGGGAGGTTAAGTTCTTTCTTTGAATTGCGGAGGGCTGGGCAACTATAGGGAGCTATGAATCTGCTTGTGTGTTTCTGCGTATGTTTGTGCCTGGGAGTAACTGAAACTGTGTGTGCGGGTGTATGTGAAAGCATAAAGGTGTGACCCTGGGTGTACATTTCCGTGTGCATATTTAGGGAAGATATGATCCGTGTGCATCTGTATGGGTAAATGGGTGCATATGTGCAAAACCATCATGTGCAGGTGCCTATGCAGTTGTGTACATGTGTTTATAAGTGTGCAATCATGTGCGTATGGTCTTCAAGTTTTTATGTGTTTCCTGGAGGGAGTATATGTGACTTCCCTTGTGTGACTGTCTATTTGTGAGTCTGTGTATATGTGTGTATATAATAATAATAATAATAATGATGATGACATTTGTTAAGTGCTTACTATGTGCAAAGCACTGTTCTAAGCGCTGGGGGGGTACCAGGTGATCAGGTTGTCCCACGTGGGGCTCACAGTCTTAATCCCTATTTTACAGATGAGGGAACTGAGGCTCAGAGAAGTTAAGTGACTTGCCCAAGGTCACACAGCTGACAAGTGGTGGAGCCGGGATTCAAACCGATGACCTCTGACTCCCAAGCCCAGGCTCTTTCCACTGAGCCACTATATCTACAGGACCTGTCTCTGTGAATATATGTGTACCTGTTTATCCTTCTGCTTGTGTGATGGCAGGAGGGTGTCCTTGAAAGCATGTATGTGTATGTCTCTGGGCAGGTGTGTGACCACATGATTGCCTTTATGTTTGTGACTATGAGAGTCCTGCTGTATGGGAATCTGTGTGTGATTGATGTGGGTCTTTGTGTGTGATTGTATGATGGTGTGCACATTTATATCTATGTATATGTGTGGTTGCGTGTTTGTCTTCCGTATGTGACTGTGTGCAGCCCTATAGTTGTGCATGAGTCCTTGTGAGATTGACTGTCAATGTGAGTCTGTGTGCTTGCATATATGTGCATGTATGTATGGGCATACATATGCATACGTTTGAGTGTGCATATGCTAGTGTGAATCTCTGTGTGCGTTGGTGCCTATTTGAGTGTGCCCGTGTGTGAGTGGGTGTGCCGACTGGCAGCTCTCTAGACAAGGATAGAGCAGATGTTCTCAAGGCAGTGTCTTCCACCTGCTAATTACTGCACACAAAGGCTCCGAGGGTGGGATTAGGGGTGGGGCACTGGGGGACTGGAATTGGGGTGCTAGGGATTGGGGTTGGGGCTGGGAGCTGAAAATTGGAAGCTCCTCTCCTCCCCACTGGCTGCTTTGTTCGAGTGACTGTGCAGGATAAACTTGCTGCTTTCTGGCCCTCCTCCCTGGACAAGGTGGGAGTCGGCTGTTCACTCATTGTCGTATTTATTGAGCACTTACTGTGGACAGAGCACTTTATTAAGCAGCACGGCCTAGTGACAAGAGCATGGACTTGAGAGTTAGAGGTCGTGAGTTTTAGCCCTAGCTCTGCCACTTATCTGCTATGTGTGACCTTGGGCAAATCACTTCACTTCTCTATGCCTCAGTTCCCTCATATGTAAAATGGGGATTGAGACTGTGAGCCCCACGTAGGACAAACTGATGACCTTGTATCTACCCCAGCACTTAGAACAGTGCTTGGCACATAGTATTTAACAAACACCACGGTAATAATAATAATGATAATAATAATAATAATAGTTAAGTGCTTGGGAGAGGGTCTATGTGGGAGGGGTGCAATGGGGGGGGCGGTAATAGGGCTCCTGACTTCAGACACGGCACCCCTTGGTGGACGGGGAGGAGCAGCCATTGGGAGGCAGGTCTGGGCCGTTGAGTAAGGCATTTGGGTGGACAGTACCTCAACCTGGGGGTCCCCCTAAAGGGACAACACAGTTCCCCCCCCCATCTCCACTTATTGATGTCTGTCTCCCCCACCCTAGACTGTAAACTCACTGTGGGCAGGGAATCTGTTTATTGTTGTATTGTACTCTCCCACGTGCTTAGTACAGTGCTCTAAACACAGTAAGCACTCAATAAATATGATTGAATGAATGAATGAATGGCTCGCCCAGGGGTCAGATCGGGAATCTACCTTGGACTCCCTCCTCTCCCTTCTCCCCTCCTCTCACCCTCACACTTTTCTCCCCTCCTTTCTCCCTCTTTCTGCTCACCATGTGGAGCTGGGCAGGGCAGGAGGAGGGCAGATCTGGGGGGAGCCGAAAGCCCCACAGACTGCAATCCTAGGAGCAGAATGGACACAGCATGGCCTAGTGGAAAGAGCACAAGACTGAGCAACAGAAGACCTGGTTTCTGATCTCGGTTTTGCCACTTCCCTGCTTTGTGACCTGGGAAGACGCTTAGTTTCTCTGCACATTACTTTCCTCATCAGTAAAATGGGAACTAAAAAACTATGCTTCTTCCCCCTTACAGTGGTAATCCCATTTTTAAAATGGTATTTGTTAATAGCTTACTATGTGGCAAGCACTGTACTAAGCCCTGGGGTAGATACAAGCTAATCGGGTTGGAAACAGTCCATGTTCCACGTGGGACTCACAGTCTTAACCCCCATTTTACAGATGAGATAACAGAGGCACAGGGAAATTTAGTGACTTACCTGAGGTTCTACAGCAGACAGGTGGCAGAGCTGGGATTGGAACCCAGCTCCTTCTAACTCCCAGGTCCCAGCTCTATCCACTAGACCATGCTGCTTCTGTGTCTGTGTCTGACCTGACTGTACTGTATCTACTCCAAAGCCTAGCCCAGTGCTTGACACATAGTGCAAGGCTGGACAGCAAAGGGAATCTACGCCACCTCCTCAGAGAAGGGGGAGCGAGAGAGAAAGGGAGAGGCAGGGTGATGAAGAAAATGACCTCTTTAAGTCCCTCCCACAGGACCTGAGAGGTCGGTTTCCAGCCCCTCCTCGCGGTGCTGTGTGATCCTAAGCGTGTTGCCTGACCTCTCTGTGCCTCCTTATCTTGCCCCATCCTACTCCACATAAACCATTGTGAACCAACCCTGCCGTAGGGCGGACCCCAGTGCCCCTCATTTTCCTCTCTCCGGCAAACGGCAATGTCCCCCCTCCCACGGTCCAGGGCCACGGCCGCCTTGGTCCCCGGAGGGATGCTGGGCGTTGTCATGGTTTCCCGGAGTTGATATGTAGCTATTGTCTCTCTCTCTCTCTTTCTGGAGCCTCTCCCTTTCTCCTTTCCCCTCTCCTATTTCCCTTCCCCCCCTCCTGCTCCCTCCCCTCCCCCTTTCCCTACCTTTCTGTCCTGCTCCACGTCTCCCCCTTCCTCTTACCCACCTCCCACCATTTCTCCTCCTCCCCCTGCCTCCCTCCTGTTTTACCTCTTCTCTTCCTCTTTGACTCTTCGTTCCTGTCTTTGTCTCTCGCTAGCTCTCTCTTTTTCTCTCTCTACTTCCTTTCCATAGCCCTCCCTGTCTCTGCTCCTGTCTCTCCCTCTCAATCTCCCTGTCTCTGCTCTCGCTTTCTCTTTTTCTCCCTGCTCCCTTTCCCTCTCCCTCTCCCTTTCTCTCTCTCTCCCCCTCCCTCTCATTTATTCAATCGTATTTATTGAGCGCTTACTGTGTGCAGAGTACTGTACTAAGCGCCCTCTCCTCCTCGCTATCCCCGCTACAAAAAAGAGCTTCTGCCGAACAACCTTCCCTCTGCTTAACCCTGGAGCTGGAGCTGGGTAGTCTTGGGTTCCATAATTTTGGGGCACGTGGAACATAACTCCAGAAGGGAAGAGAAAAAGAAGGAAGGAGAATCGTCTCCCTCCTAGAATTCCCCTGGGAAACATCTCCTGCCCCCCCAGAACTCCCACCCAGCCTTCTCTCCCTGCCCTACAGCCCCAATTTCTCCCAGCTCTGAGCCTCCCTCCCACCGTGGGGCACCATCTTTCCTATGGGTCTGGGCTCTCCCTGCCTCACTGCGGGCCTCAGTTTCCCTTCGAGTTCTGGGTTTCGGTGGGGCTATGGCCCAACGTCGGGGTCTCGGGCCACCTCCTGGTGCTGCGCCCAGAGACGCCCCTTCCTCTTACCCTAAGCTGCCCAGCGACACCCTTGGGCTCCCGGCCTTGACCAGCCTTGACGACCCTTGCCGACCCCAGAGGCTTGGCAGCTGGGATGGACAACATCTGGGAAGGGTGGAGAGGGAGAGCAGTTATCACAGGACCACCCCTTCACCATCAAAGCCAGTCAACTCTGGCACCGGGAGATCCTGACCCTTCCCGCTCCCCCAATTCCCCTTCAGCTTTGCTGCCCCCTGAAATCGGCAGAGACCCTGGATGGAGGGAGGAAGGAAAGGTTTGGGGGGAGACTGGGAGTGCCTTGGGAGGAGCCCGTGATAATAATAATAATAGTATAATAATAATGGTATTTGTTAAGCACTATGTGCCAGCTCTTCTAAGCGCTGGGGTAGATACAAGGTTATCAGGTTGTCCCACGTGGGGCTCACAGCCTTAATCCCCATTTTACAGATGAGGGAACTGAGGCGCAGAGAAGTTAAGTGACTTACACAAAGTCACCCAGTTGACGAGTGGTGGAGCCTGGATTAGGACCCACGACCTCTGACTCCCAAGCCCGTGCTCTTTCCACTAAACCACGCCGCTTCTCTAAGTGCTTTGTTCATTCATTCATTCAATCATATTTATTGAGCGTTTACTGTGTGCAGAGCACTGTACTAAGCGCTTGGGAAGTACAGTCGGCAACATATAGAGATGGTTCCTACTCAACAACGGGCTCACAGTCTAGAAGGGGGAGATAGGCAGCAAAACAAAACATATAGACAGGTGTCAAAATCGTCAGAACAAATCGAATTATAACTATATGCACATCATTTACATCAAAATAAATAGAATAGTAAATACGTACAAGTAAAATAAATAGAGTAATAAATCTGTACAAGTATATACAAGCGCTGTGAGGAGGGGAAGGAGATAGGGCGGGGGGATGGAGAGGAGGAGAGGAAAAAGGGGGTTCAGTCTGGGAGCTTGTTAAGTACTTACTATGTGCCAGGCACTGTACTAACCGCTGGGGTAGATACATGCCATCTAGGTTGGACACAGTCCATGTTCCGCAGCTCCAGTGGGACCGTGGCCTAGGGCGCTAAGGCCTGGGGGCTGGGGAATTGCAGGGCGGGGGACGCGGTGTTTCCGGGACCCCGTAGCCTGGCATGTTGGCTTCCCTGGGGCTGCCACCAGTTGGTGAAATATTTTTAACTCTCCTCGCCTCCTCCCGCCCCCGCCGCTCTGCCCCGCCAGCTGCCGGCGGCTCGGATGGGCCGGTGCCGGAGCCGGAGCCAAAGGCTGGAAGGGGGGGTGGGAGGGGCAGGGGTAAAGGGGGCCAAATTCTGATGATCATAAGAATAATAATGGTATTTGTTAAGTACTTACTATGTGCCCAAGCGCTGTACCAAGCGCTCGAGTGGTTACATGCAAATCGGGTTGGACACAGTCCCTGTCCCAAGTGGGGCTGACACTCAGCCCCTCAGATGAGGTAACTGAGGCACAGAGAAATGAAGTGATTTGCCCAAGATCACACAGTAGACAAGTGGCAGAGCCGGGGTAGGTTCCCTCTCTCCCTACCCATCTCCTTTCCTCTCTTCCTTTTTCCCTCCCCTCCCCTCTGCTCTTTTTATTTCCTCTCCTCTCTTTTCCCTTCTTCCCCACCCCCTCATCTCTTTCCTTTTCCTCCCCTCCCCGGCTCTTTTTTCTATGGTATTTGTTAAGCACTTACTATGTGTCAAATACTGTTCTAAAAGTTGGAGGAGGTACAAGTTAATGAGATCAGACACAGCCCCTGTCCCTCATGGGGCTCATTGTCTAAATATCCCTCCTGCAACTAGCCCAGCCATGGCTTTGAACCAGGAACGGGGCAGGCTGTAGCTCACCCCACGAGGTCCCTGATCCTGCTACCCTGCTAAGGGAAGCAGCCTGGCCTAGTGGATAGAACATGGGCCTGGGAGCCCGAAGGTCATAGGTTCCAAGCCTGGCTCTGCCACTAGTCTGCTTTGTGGCCTTGGGCAAGTCATTTCACTTCTCTGGACCTCAGTTACCTCATCTGTAAAATGGGGATTGAGACTGTGAGCCCCGTGTGGAAGAGGGACTGTGTCCAACCTTATTTGCTTGTATCCTCTCCAGCGCTTAGTACAGTGTGTGGCACATAGTAAGAACTTAATAAATACAGTAATTATTAATTATTACCCTGAACCTTCCTGTCTTCTTCTAAAGCCTCCCCACCCCTAGTGCCCCAGCTCCATCCCCTTAATAATAATAATGATGACATTTATTAAGTGCTTACTATGTGCAAAGCACTGTTCTAAGCACTGGGGAGGTTACAAAATGATCAGGTTGTCCCACGGGGGGCTCACAGTCTTCCCCATTTTACAGATGAGGTAACTGAGGCACAGGGAAGTTAAGTGACTTTCCCAAAGTCACACAGCTGACAGTTGGCAGAGCAGGGATTTGAATCCATGACCTCTGACTCCAAAGCCCGTGCTCTTTTCACTGAGCCACACTGTGTCTCAGTGTCCCCTTCCTCCCAGAGCCCCCAAGACAGCCTCCCCAGAATCCCCCGGCCCATGCTCCCCTTCCCCACTGTCTCCAACTTCTCCCCTTAGTGTCCTGCAGCTGCTGGTGGTGAGTACCTCATGGCCCTCAACCTTGGACTGAAGGTATACCCTCTCTCCCTCACCATGGCCCCAGCCTTGCAGCACTCCCCAAGAACCCAGTTGGCACACCCCCATCCCTGGCTGGCAGAAACAAACATTCATTCACTAGTATTTATTGAGCACTTACTGTGTACAAAGCACTGTAATAAAAATAATGGCATTTATTAAGCATTTATTATGTGCCAGGCACTGTACTAAGCACTGGGATAGATACAAGCAAATCAGCCTTCCCAAACTGAGCCCCCCTTTTCCTCCGCTCCTTCTCCCCTTCCCTTCACCCCTACTCCCTCCCTCTGCTCTACCCCTTCCCCACCCCACAGCACTTATGTATATTTGTACATATTTATTATTGCATTTATTTTATTAATGATGTGTATATATCTATAATTCTGTTTATCTATTTTGATGCTATTGATGCCTGTCTACTTGTTTTGTTTTGTTGTCTGTCTCCCCCTTCTAGACTGTGAGCCCGTTGTTGGGTAGGGATTGTCTCTGTTGCCAAATTGCACTTTCCAAGTGCTTAGTACAGTGCTCTGCACACAGTAAGTGCTCAATAAATACGATTGAATGAATGAATGAATTAAATTTATTCCCACACCTCTCCAACTCACTTGCTTAATCCGTGTGTACACAGTCCCTGTCCCATGTGTGACTCACAGACTCAATCCCCATTTTACAGATTAGGTTACTCAAGCGCAGAGAAGTGAAGTGACTTGCCCAAGGTCACACAGCAGGCAAGTGGTGGAGTCGGGCTTAGGACCCATAACCTCCTGACTCCTAGGCCCATGCTCTACTCACTACACCATGACTGTACTAAACGCTTGCGAAGGTACAATATAACAATAAAGAGTGACAATCCCTGCCCAGAACGGGCTCACAGTCTGGGGAGGGGGGCAGACACCAATACAAATAAACACGTCAATATAAATAAATAAAATGACAGAGGTATACGTAAGTGCTGTGGGGCAGGGAGAGGGAGGAAGAGCAAAGGGAACAAGTCAGAGAGACAGAAAACAGCCAGCCTGCCCCAGACTGCGCCTACCCTGCTTCCCTCCCTGCCCCCACTTACCCCCTCCCACTCCTGTCTGCCCCAGCCTGCCCCACTTCTTCCCTCCCCTGTTTACCCAACCTGCCCTACCTGCTTTCCTCCCTCTCCTCCCCACCTACTCTGCTTCCTCCACTGTCTGTCCTAGCTTGTCCCCAACTGCTGTTAATAATAATAATTATGATAAGAATTATTAATATTAACATTATTATTAATAATAATCATTATTGTGGTTTGTGTTAAGCGCTTACTATGTGCCAAGCACTGTTCTAAACGCTGGGGTAGATACAAGGTAATCAGGTTGTTCCACGTGGGGATCACAGTCTAAATCCCCATTTTACAGTTGAGGTAACTGAGGCACAGAGAAGTTAAGTGACTTGTCCAAGGTCACACAGCAGAGAAGTGGAGGAGCCGGGATTAGAACTCACGTCCTCTGATTCCCAAGCCCGTGCTCTTTCCACTAAGCCATGCTGCTTTCGTTAAGTTCTATGTGCCAGGCACTGTACTAAGCGCTGGGGTAGATACAAGCCAATCAGGTTGGACACAGTCCATGTCCCACTTGGGACTCACAACATAGTATGCACTTAAATGTTATTATTATTTCCGTTACACAGAGAACTGGAGGGGGGGGAGTCGGGGAGGGGGGAGAGTTGTTGTGGGGGTGGAATCACCGTTGGGGAGGGGCAGAGTAGGGGGCATTGAGGGGGGGAGTCACTTTTAAGGAGAGGTTAGGATTTGGGGACACTATGGAGAGGGAAGGAAGGGGCAGGGTAGGGAGCAAAGGAGGTAGGGGCGGGGTAGCTCCGGGGAGAAGTGCAGGCTCCGGAAGCGACTGAGCAGCTATTTTTGTCACGCGGAGGGACCATTCTTCGAACTGACTCTTTCCTTCGGGCTTGTAAAAACAAGAAACTTTCCCCCGGGTCCTCAATTCCTCAGCGGCTGCGGGTGGCGTCTCCCTCCGCCCGCGCCCCCATCCGCCCGGGCCCGGAGCCCCCGCCCCGGCTCTCCCGGTCCTGGCCTGGGTGGGCAGGGGGCAGGGGGCCGGTCTCGTCCTGCGGGGCGGGGGACCGGCAGGGGGGCCTGCGAATCGGGCCCCCATGGCTGGGCTGGTGAGAATTCAACAGCGTCACCTGCAGAACCCCGTCCTCAGGTAGGGCCTTCGTCCTGGGGGGTTGGGGAGACCGGACCCCCACGCCCCACAGGGATTAGGGAGACCAGAATCCCCCCTTTCTCTTCAGGGGTTTGGGAGACTGGACTCCCCACCCCCCGGGGTGTTAGGGACATCCGACTCCCCGCCAGGGGAATGGAGAGACTGTTCTTCCCCCGGAGGGACTGGGGAGACTGGACCCCCCTCGGGGGACTGGGGAGACTTGAGGAGGGTGGACTTCAAGACACATAACCCTCTGCCTCTGTACACCTGGGAATTAAATCCCTCCTACTGCCCGCCAACTTTCCATCTAATCTCTTTCCCCACGTCTCCTTCTCCTCCTCTCCACATTTCTCCTTCCCTTAGCCTTGCCCTGTCCCTCTCAGCTCCCCATCCTCTCTCCCCCCCAGGCTTTTGGTGTCCCTATTGGACCTTGGGGAAGGCCCTAGGATTCTCAGGGGGACCCAGGATTTCCCCACCTTCCTACTCTGGGCCCCACTGGCCCCTAATAATAATAATAATAATAATAATAATGGTATTTGTTAAGCGCTTACTATGTGCCAAGTACTGCTCCTCCCTAGAGGGCCATGGAATCTCTCCTCCTAGAATTCTCTGGACTCCCTTGGTCTTCCTGCTTCTCCCCTCTTTCCCCAGAGTGGGGTCGGGGTGTCTGAGTAGCTAGTTGGGCCCAGAGCCTAGAGGACCCGCAGCAAGGTGTGGTGGGGGGAAAGGAGGAAAAAGGTTGGGACCAAGGGTGGGTGAGGGGTAGAGCCTTGAGATTCTGACTCCTGAGCAGGCTGGACCAGGGAGAGGGAGGTGATGTTCTTGAGGGGCGACGGCAGTGGAGTGCTGCCCCTTCACTTGCTCCCCAGAGTTGGCTGCAACACCCTCATTGCAGAGAATAGTCATCCCAGGAGCAGAAAGGAAGGAAGTGTGGGGAGAAGCAGCATGGCCTAGTGGTCATGGGGCCTGGGAGACAAAGGACCTGGATTATAACTTTGACTCCACCACTTGTCTGCTGTGTGAACTTGTGCAAGACACTCAATTCTCTGTGCCTCTTTTACCTCTTCTGTAAAATGGGAATTGAAACTGTGACCCCCAAGTGGGGCCTGAATGGTATCCAGCTTGATTATCTTGTATCCACCCCAGAGCTTAGTACAGTGCCTGGCACATAGTAAGTGCTTAACAATTATCATAAGAAGGGGGGAGCCTCGAGATAAACGGCTGGGAACTTGGGGATGAGCTCATGGGCCCTGGCCTGGAAGCATGGGTGCAGCAGGAAATGTGGAGTGGGTGAAGACCGCTCAAAGTCCGGGGGAGACAGGGGGACACAGAGGCCTGCTGTCCCTCTCAGAGACTCCTTCTCATCCCAGAGTGCCAGGGGTCGGAGGAGAATTCTGTTGAAAACAGGGCGGGAGAAGCAGCCAAAGACTCCGGAGCCTCCTCCCTCCTCCTCCTCCCTTCCTCTTGTCCACCCCACCCCCCATCGTCCCCTGTGGACAGTCTGTCCAGGAAGTGAGTTCTCAACTGGTAGATTGGTCAGTCCCCAAACTGTACTGAGCTCTGCACTAGAACCAGGGGGAAGGGCAGGAAAGGAGAGTCACAGACCATGCCTTGAGGGGCTTCCAGTCTGGTGGGGGTGATAGGATGGACACAAACGTGCACACGTGCACACGCACACACAGACACACACTCTGTGGTGATCACTGGTGGACAGAAGGAGGAGACATGATCCCTGCCCTCGAGAGACTCCATGGAAAGACTCCTGTGCTTGGTGAGAGATGGAGGATGGAGGGACCAGATTGCTCTGTACCAGAGCTGGGTGTGGACGGTGTGGCCAATTTGGGGAACCTTCCTGGAGGAGGCAGTGGGAATGGTGAAGGGGAATGGACCGCAGGTGGAAGTGTGGGGGACACTGGGTGGGTTGCCTAGTTCAGGCTGGGGTGGGAGCCTGGGCTGGGGAAAGGGAGAGCAGGGCATTGGAGGAAGCTGAGGTAGAGGATTCAGAGGACTGAGAGAGGGAGGGCTTGGCTGGGGGCTGCCTCAGAGTCCAGCTCTAAGGTCCATCACCATGTGTGTTGGGTGGGTCAGAGCGGGCAGTGGCTGAACTAGGCAGAGAACCCAGTTAAGATTGACGTCGCTGCTGGCCTCAGGAGGCCCTGGAGCCCAGGCCTCCCTCCCCTTTTTTCTATTCTTTCTTTCTCTTGTGATATTTGTTAAGCACTTCCTATGTTCCAGGAACTGTTTCAAGTGCTAGGGTAGATACAAAGTAATCAGGTTGGACATAATCCCTGCCCCACATAGGGCTCACACTCAATCCCCATTTTACAGATGAGGCAACTGAGGCACAGAGAAGTAAAGTGATTTTCCCAAGGTCACACAGCAGACAAGTGGCAGAGCTGGGATTACAATTCAGTCCTCTTGACCCCTAGACCCATGCTCTATCCACTAGGCTATGCTACTTCTCCCCTCCCTCCCTCTGAGACCTGCTGAGCTACTCAGCTCCTCCTGAGTCTCTCCAGCCTTTCACCCTGTCTTTCTCCCTGGGGGCCTGGGAACCAGGGTGTCCAGGAGGATGGCAGGAGGCAGCAAGGTGTTGCACAGACTGCACTGGGTTCTTGTGATGCTTGTTTGATCCATCAGTGATATTAATTGAGTGCCAGCTGATTGTGCAGTGCTGGCCGACAAGCAATTACTCTCCCCACCTTCAAAGCCTTATTGAAGGCACATCTCCTCCAAGAGGCCTTCCCAGACTAAGCCCCACTTGTTCTCATCTCCCACTCCCTTCTCGTCACCTGACTTGCTCCCTTTGTTCTCCCTCTCACTCGCCCCACAGCACTTGTGTATATATCTGTAATTTTATTTATTTGAATAGATGTCTGTCTACTCCCTCTAGACTGTGAGCTCAGTGTGGGCAGGGATTGTCACTGTTTATTGTTGTACTGTACTTTCCCAAGTGTTTAGTACAGTGCTCTGCACACAGTAGTGCTTAATAAATACGATTGATTGAATGAATGAATACTAAGCACATGGAGGGAAACATAGGGAGTAAAACATTCATTTCCTGCCTTCAAGGAGCAAACAATCTAACAGTCATTCCCTCCCCCAACTCCATCCATCCAGGGGAGAGGGTCGAGGCAATCTGGGGCGGGGGGGGGCGGGGGAGAGGCCGGAGAAGCAGGGATGCTCAGCTGTGAGAAGAGAAGCCTGAGGGGGTCTGGAGACCCTCTGTGCTCCAGCTCCACTGAGGTCAGAACCGGAGGGATGTACCTGGTGATGCTGCTGGAGGGCTGGAGGCTAGACTGGAGGAGGGACATCTCCGGCCTCAAGGGTTAGGATGGTGGGACAGTGAGGGGGCAGGGTGTTCCCTTTCCCTGCAGAACATTCCCAGTGTAGGGCTGGGCTGGTGAGAGACAGGGGGTTGGATAAGGTGGGGGTACTGACTCCCTAGCTGCTCTGATACAACCAACCTGTGGGGTGTTTCACCCTCAGTCAGTAAGAGAGGAGTCACAGGTTCTTGGATTAATTTTGTCTCTTAGGGGACACAGGATTCAGGGGTCCTCAAGATCCCCCAAACTCCAGGACTTGTGTGCCAGTCTTTCCCATGTGGCCTAATGGAAAGAGCTTGGGCCTGGGATCAGAGGCCCTGGGTTCCAATCCTGGCTCCACTACTGATCTACTCTGGACCTTGGGCACTTAACTTTTCTGTGCCTTAGTGTCCTCAACTTAGACTGTGAGCCCCATGTGGGACAGGGGACTGCTCCCATCTGATTATCCTGTATCCACCCCAGTGCTTAGAACAGTGCCCTGCTCCTCACCAGAGCTGGGTGTGGAGGGGAGTGGCAAAAGTGGGGAGACTTCCTGGAGGAGTTGGGTTTTTGATTAAGTTTGAAAGGAGGAGGGAGAGTTGTGACAGTGGGAATGGGGTAGGGGCGATGGACCACAAGCAAAAGTGTGGGGGGACACTGGGTGGAGTAGGGCACATAGTGAGCACTTAAGTGTTATAATTAGTATTACTATTTCCGCTCTCTCCCCTTGAAGCTTCCTGCTGCAGCTGTTTCGCCCTCCCAAGGGTGACCCGAGGGACCTTTCTGGGGGAGATCCTCTGCTCCAGCCCCTGCCACTGGTTGATCTCTGCACCCCCACCCTACTGGCTTCCCCTTCGGTTGTCCCCTCCCCCTTCAATCCCCTCCCTCCCCCGGCCATGTAAAATTGGGGCTGGAGAGGGAGATCGTCGGCAGCCCGGCGGGACTCTGGGCAGGAGGGTGATTCATCTTCTCCTCGTTAATCCTCGCTGTAATCAGCCTTATTAAAACTGGTGTTAATATTTATACTAATCACCAGCCAACTCTCCACCCGTCTGGCCATTCCCCTCCCGCCCTCTGACTCCTCTCGGAGGCTTCAAGAGATAAAAAGAAATCAATTCCCTTCCCAGGATGGAAGCCCAGGGAGAGGGGGAAGGGTGCCTGGAGGAGGAGACAGGAGGCCCTAGGAGGAAGAGCTGGAATGATGGGAGGGGTCGCGGAAAGGGTGGGAGCAGCTGCAGAAGAGAAGAGATGCCCTAAAACCCTTCCATTCCCTGTACCTGTGTCTCCTAAAGGGATGTCCTTTCTGATGTCTAACCGCCACCTAACCTGCTGCTTGGTCAGATTCATTCATTCATTCAATTGTATTTATTGAACGTTTACAGTGTGCAGAGCACTGTAGTAGTTAGATGCCTGGAGGCCAAGAGGATTGTCAGAGCTGGGTAGTGGGGAGCCCACCGGATCCTAGAAGCACTGTCCCCGTGTCCAGCAGCTCTCCCATTCCCAGGCAGACACAGCTGGTGCTCATTCCAGCAGGCGGGATTGAGAATAGACATCAGGGAGGACTTCCCGGTGTTCAGGCCTGGAGGGGAGCTGGAGTGTGGTGGGTTATGTTGGCGTTGCTTTCCCTGAAGACTTAGGGGAACTAGATCAGAAGAACCTCCCATACAGAGGCAGGGGAAAGGGCAGAATGACCCTTGGTTGGACACCAGACCCTGCCCGTAGTACAGTGCTAAGCGCTTAGTACAGTGCTCTGCACACAGTAAGCGCTCAATAAATACGATTGATTGATTGATTGATTGCCCTTCCCAATCAGAGGGGGAACCCAGCTGAAATCCGGCAGCTCCGGCCTCCCCGGAGCCTCTGGGAAAGTGGTGAGGCTAATTTGGTCTCCAAAGTGGGGTCCTGAGTCATCCGTCTCCCCTGAGCTACCTCTGACTCACAGGGTCACCTTGGGCATCTCTCTGGGCCTGGAGTCCACCTACCGGTCCTCCTGCCCCCCCAGTCCCCTGCCTCTTTCTCCAGAGCCCCCTGCCCCTGCCCTCCAGCCTTCAGCACCCCTGGCCCTCTCTCTCATCACCCATGACCCTTTGCCCCTCTCCTGCCCCTCCTGTGATAATCAGTACCCCATCAGTCCCTGGTACTCCCTCCCAGGGCCCCTGGTCTCTGCCTTTACCCTCTGACTCCTTTCCCCTCCCCCTCTCTCTCTTATCTTTGCTCTGCCCCTCTCCTCACTGGCAGATATCAGAATCCAAACCCCATTAGCCTGCAGGAGAGGGAGAAAATTGAATTTGAGTTCTGCTGTCCGCTCCCTACTATTTTTGGAGATTTTCCTCCCTCCCTGCTTTCTCTAGGCTCCTGGAAAGGTGGGGGAGCAGAAGGGGAAAGGGCTGGGAAAGAGCACTCTACCCCAGCATCTCTCTCCTTTATCTCCAGGAGGCATCTCTTGGGATCACCCCCCGGGAAGGATGTCGGGGGTTGTGGCTGTTTGGTCCATGGCCTCCCTAGTGGGGGTATTGAGCCTGCAGTCAGGAAACCCGGTTCTAGTCCCAGTTTGGTCCTTGCCCTGATTTGTGGCCTCAAGCAAGTCAGTTAACCTCTCTGGATTTCAGTGTCCACCTTTGTAAAATGGGGACTTAGATTGCAAGCCCTGTGTGAGACAGGGGCTGGATCACATCTGATTTTCTGGTATCTACATCAGTGTTCAGCAAAGTGCTTAGAGAAGTGCTTAATAATCACTGTAACTATTAATACTGCTATTATGTATATATCTGTAATTTACATAATAACACTGTCATATCTACAATTTTATTTATTTATTTATATTAATGTACATCTCCCCCTCTAGACTTCAAGATCACTATGGGTAGTGGATGTGTCTACCAACTCTATTATACTGTACTCTCCTAAGCATGTAGTGCAATGTTCTGAACACAGTATGAGCTTGATAAATACAATTGATTGATTATTAATGCAAAGCCCCAGGGAATGCTTTCCTGGGAGTTATGGTATTCTTATCATCTCCATCAGAGCTGGAGCGGTTAGGGGAGCAGATGATGTCTCTGTGTTGTCCCTGACTCCTGACCTCTGACCCCCAGGCTGCGGTTCATGGTGAAGCAGCTAGACAACGGTGAGGTGAACATCGAGGATCTGAAGAAGAACCTCGAGTACACAGCATCCCTGCTGGAGGCCGTCTACATCGACGAGACCAGGTAGACCAGGGCTTGCAGGGCTGCTGTGTTGACTGGGGCAGGGATGCGGGGTGGGGAGGAATGGGCTGGAGAGGGAGAGCAGGAATAGAGCAGAGACTGAATCCTGAAGAGAGACAGGGGCAGAGAGAAATAGAGATGCAGACCCAGAGAGAGGGATGGAAAGGAGGAAGAGATAGAGATGGAGAGTCAGAGACAGAGAGCAGGGAGAGATGGAGACGGGGAGATGGTGAGGGACAGATGGAGCGGAAGAGATGGGGAGGGACAGATAATAATAATAATAATAATGGCATTTGTTAAGCGCTTACTATGTGTCAAGCACTGTTCTGAGAAAAGAGAGATGGAGGGGAAGAGATGGGGAGGGAGAGGCAGGGAGGGAGGACTGCAGTTTGGATGTCCCACCAACATCTCAAAGTTAACATATTCAAGACAGAACTCCTCATCTTTCTAGCCAAACCCTGTCCTCTCCCTGTCTTTCCCATCACTGTAGACAATACCACTATACTCCCTATTATGCCAACCAAGTGCCCTTGGCATTATCTTTAACTCATCTCTCTCGTTCAACACACATACTCAATATGTCACCAAATCCTGTCGATTCTACCTTCATAATATTGCTAAAATCTGCCTTTCCCTCTCCACCCAAACTGCTACTATTCTGTTCCAAGCACTTATCCTATTCCACTTGGATTACTTTATCAGCCACCTTGCTGACTTCCCTGCCTCCTGTCTCTCCCCAGGTCAAATTTCACTCTGCTGCCCAGCTTATTTTTCTAAAAAAAGTTCAGTCCACATCTCCCCACTCCTCAAGACTCTGCCTCCAGTGGTTGCCCCTACATTTCTGCATCAAACATAAACTTCTTACCATTGGTTTCAAAGCACTCAATTAGCTTTTCCCCTCCCATCTTACCTCACTACAACTACAGTCCAGCCCACACACTTGGCTCCTCTAGCAACAGTCTATTCACTGTACCTCAATCTTGTCTATCTCACCGCTGACTCCTTGCCCACATCCTCCGTCTGGCCTGCAACTCCCTCCCACCTCATATACAATTCTGCCAAGCACTTAATACAGTGATCTGCACTCAATAAGCACTTAATAAATACCATTGATTGATATCCGACAGACCACCACTCTCCCCACCTTCAAAGCCTTATTAAAATCACTTCTCCTCCAAGAGGCTTTCCCCAACTAAGGCCTCATCTCCCTTACTCTCTCTCCCTTCTTCATTATCCTTGCACTTGGATGTGTATGCATTAAGCATGTGATATTCACCCCACCCCCAAACCCACAGCACTTAATATCTGTCTCCCTCTCTAGACCGTAAGCTCCTTGGGAATATGTCTCCCAAGGGCTGCACTGTACTCTCCCAAGGGCATAGTATAGTGCTCTGCACGTAGTAAATGTTCAATAAATATGGATGATGCACACAGTAAGCACTCAATAAATAATGATGGATTGAGGGAAGGGCAGAGACAGAGGAGGAAGGATAGAGACAGGGGAGGGAGGGGCAGAGACAAAGGAAGGAAGGAAGGGTAGAGGCAGAGGAGGGAGGGAGGAACCGAGGCAGAGAAGGAAGGGGTGGACAGAAACAGAGGAGAAAGGGGCAGAGACAGAGGAGGGAGGTCATTCATTCAATCGTATTTATTGAGCACTTACTGTGTGCAGAGCACTGTACTAAGCGCTTGGGAAGTACAAGTTGTACAAGGTCACAGATATAGGAGCAGGGAAGGAGCACAGAGATGAGAAACCCCGGTACCACGTCATCCCTGGGGCAGGCTGGGGACTGTGGGGCAGGGATCAGAGGTCAATGTCTGCGGCGGCTCCCCCGGCCCCAGGCAAATCCTGGACACAGAGGACGAACTGCAGGAGATCCGCTCGGACGCGGTGCCCTCAGAGGTGCGGGACTGGCTGGCCTCCACCTTCACCCAGCAGACCCGGGCCAAGGGCCGCCGCTCAGAAGAGAAGCCCAAGTTCCGCAGTATCGTCCACGCAGTGCAGGCTGGCATCTTCGTGGAGCGGTGAGGCCACTCCCTGTACACTGGTCCCCAGGCCCCCGAGTCCCCTCCCCAGCCCGAGCTCCCCAAGCCCCCTTCCAGCCCTCCGCCCATCCCTTGGAGCCCCCAGAGTCCTCCCACAGGCCCCTAGGAGAGCTCTGGGTCCAATCCGCTCATGACCTACTTGTCCCCAGCATGTTTCGAAGAACCTACACCACCGTGGGTCCCAGCTACTCCTCGGCCGTCATCAACTGCTTGAAGGTAAGGAGAGAGGCCAGGGCTAGGCTGGACTCAGGTTAGGGGTGGAACCGGGGCTGGGCCAGTTTGGGTCAGGGCCAGGGCCAGGACTGAGCTCCGGGAGGGACTGGGGCCGGACTGGGGGTGAGTCCTGGTTAGACTGGGGAAGGGGTGGGCCAGGCAGTATCAGCAGCCCATCGGGACCCTTGCAGACCCTGGATCTGTGGTGCTTTGACGTCTTCTCCCTGAACCGTGTGTCTGAAGACCACGCCCTGCGGACCGTTGTCTTCGAGCTGTTTACCCGCCACAACCTCAACAGCCGCTTCAAGGTCAGACATCATGCCTTCCTCCGGGGTTATCCCAACCTCCCACTGCCTCTCTCCCGCCAGACCATCCAGCCTGGCGAGGTTGCAGGGGAGGTGCCACATCCTCTCTTGAACCACCCCAGCCACCCCACCCCCTTGTCCAGGTCGACCAGCCCCTCCACCAGTGCCGGGCCAAGACAGCAACTCCCTTCCCCACTTACGAAGCTCACCCCCCTGATTGCTTCTTCCTACAGTCTAGCCTTCATCCTTCTTGCTGCAGATTCAGGTCCAGTCCTCTGGTCCTGCCCTTGGCACAGCTGGTCCCTTCCTGGCTGTACCCAGGTGCCCGGCGGCAGGCGCCATGACAACACCAAAATAGGCAAATGGCTGCCATGGGAACGGTTCCTTTACATTCCCTGTATTTGGGGCACTGGAGAGCCGGTCTGGGAGGGTGGGGGCGGGGACAGGCAGGGAAGCCTCCTGGTCCACTCCTCTGGCAGGCTGCAGTGTGGATTCATTCATTCATTCATTCAGTTGTATTTATTGAGCACTTACTGTGTGCAGAGCACTGTACTAAGCGCTTGGGAAGTACAAGTTGGCAACATATAGAGATGGTCCCTACCCCAAAATAGGCTCACAGTCTAGAAACGGGCTCACAGTCTAGAACCACTGGATAGGCCAATGGTTTCCAGGGCTATCTCCCTGAGTGTACCAACCGGATCGGGCTTGGCTTGGCACTGGCAGGCAATGACCCAGCCCATAAGGGATCACTGAAGGTCACTGAGGCCATTTCCCTGCCTCTCCCTTACTCTGGCTGTGCTGCCTGCAGTCTGACTTCCATCCCTCCTACTGCAATTCTCAGATCCCCACTGTGTTCCTCATGACTTTTCTGGACGCCCTGGAGGCCGGCTACGGAAAGTACAAAAATCCTTACCACAATCAGATCCACGCAGCTGATGTCACGCAGACCGTCCACTGCTTCCTGCTCCGGACTGGCATGGTGGTAATGCCTAGGGATCTGAGGCACCTGAAAGAGCTTGCCTATCTATGGGGCACACCTGGGGCTAGAGGAGAGGAGGCTAAAGGAGCACACTTCAGGGCCAGGGGAAAGGCAAGGGGGACACATCTGGGATGAGAGGCGAGTGGACCCAGCCCAGAATTTAGGGGAGGGACAATGTCCCCCCAAGGCCCTCCACCAAATAATTACAGTAATAATAGTATTTTTTAAGCACTTACTATTGCCAGGCACTGTACTAAGCACTGGGGTGGACACAAGCAAATTGGGTTGGACACAGTCCCTGTCCCTCATGGGGCTCAATCTTGCTCCCCGTTTTACAGGTGAGGTACCTGAGGCATAGAGGAGTTAAGTGACTTTCCCGAAGTCACACAGCAGATAAGTGACAGAGCTATTTCTGACCAAAAGCCCCTGAGCATAAAAATAAAGGCAAATTTGCATCCAATTTGCATGTGCACCCAGCCTTTGGAGCTTCCCATTGGGCCACAGAGTGTCTGGCTGGGGAGCTGGGCCACTGGGAGGGCGCTTTAAAGGCAGAGTCTCAGTCCCAAGTGAGAGGGAAGTGGCTGGGCCAGCTCAACCTCATTAGGCCAGAGATGAACCAGCCTTGTGGTGGCAGCCCTGCCTGGGGTCTCTGGGGTTCCCCACCCTGAACTCTGCACATTTCCCTCTTGGCCCCAGCACTGCCTGACAGAGATAGAGGTCCTCGCTATCCTCTTCGCAGCCGCCATCCACGACTATGAGCACACCGGTACCACCAACAGCTTCCACATCCAGACCAAGTGAGACAGAGGCGGGGGGCCTGGGGTGGAGGGTATCCAGGGTCTTGGGGTCAGGGGCCGGGGGTCGGGGCCGGAGGCAGAGGGCATCCAGGGATTGGGGCCAGGGGTGGAGGGTGTCCAGGGGCAGGGTGTTGGCACCAGAGGATGTCCAGGATCTAGGGGAGGGGGCTGTTTGGGGGTTGGGGTGGAAGCCAGGGTGGGGGTCTGAGGGCGGGGTCAGGGATGAAATCAGAGAGAGGGCAGGGGTCTCGGAGTGAGGGGTGAGGGATCAGGGACTGGGGACAAGGGACTGGGGTGGAGGCAGGTGAGTTCTGGGCCTGAGGCTGGGAGCAAGGATGAGGCTAGGGGAATGGGCTGGTGGTGAGGGGCCAGGGTAGAGGGAGTGGAGTGGAGGGATGGAGGTCAGGAAGCCCGGGTGGGGAGCCATGACCCCACCAGGCAGTCCCCCCTGAGCCCAGACCCTGGTCCAGGTCCGACTGTGCCATCCTGTACAATGATCGCTCGGTGCTGGAGAACCATCACATCAGCTCCGTCTTCCGCCTGATGCAGGATGAGGAGATGAACATTTTTACCAACTTGGCCAAGGATGAATTCGCGTGAGCAGCCTCTACCCCACCCCTCACACCCCTCCTACGCCAAGCCCAAGAACCCCAATCCCTCCTCTGTCCAGCCTGGCACCCTTTCCACTCATCTCTATCTAGCTCAATACCCCCACCCCACTCCATCCAGCCTGAGAATCCCTGCTCCTCTCTATCTAGCTCAAGATCCCTCTCCTCCCTTCAAGGTTAGCCCTTGGTCAACTGGAACCTGGTTCCCACAACCTCTGATCTCTGACCTCTGATCTTTGTCCTCCTACATCCCTTGATGGGAGAGGAGGTCCTTATTAGAGGGTAGGATGGAGGATCAGAACCTTGGTCAGAGGGCTTGGCCCCCGAGGAAAGGGTAGTAGAGGGAAATGCCAGTACCCAGAAATCGATCAATCAATCATATTTATTGAGCGCTTGCTTTGTGCAAAGCATTGTACTATGCGCTTGGATGAGAACAATATAACAGAGTTGGTATGTACGTTTCCAGCCCACAGTTTGTTTACAGTCTAAAGGGGGAGAGGTACACTAATATAAATAAATTATGGATATGGACATGAATGCTCTGGGGCTGAGGGAGGAGGTGAATAAAGGGTGCAAATCCAAGGGAAAGGAAGCAGCAAGTGTATCCTGTATTGTTGTCCTTGATGAATTCTGTATTGAACCAGTTATCTAGGAGGTTGTCAGGGGGGAGCCGAGGGGCAGGGAGCACTTAGGGCCGGGGAGGGGACTGTAGGGCTGAGCTGGGTCTTTCTCTGGTGGAGACAGAGAGCTGCGCTCGCTGGTCATAGAAATGGTGCTGTCCACGGACATGTCCTGCCACTTCCAGCAAGTCAAGTCCATGAAGACTTCCCTGCAGCAGCTGGAGAGGTGAGGCAGGGCCGGGGGGCAGACCCATGGGCTGGGGCAGGCAGAGACCCTGCTCTGGGTGAGGAGTGGGGAGTGGAGGCAGGAGAAGGGAGAAAGTGGCTGAGGATAGGGGAGCAGGGAGATGGAGAGGAGGAGCAGTGGGCTGAGGGGAGAGAGCCAGTGGCTGGGGGAAGGAGCAGGAAGATGGAGGAAGGAGTAGTCAGGGATGGGGGAGGAGGGGGCTGGGAGAGGGACAAAGGACTGGGTGGAGGGAGTAGCGTGGCCTAGTGCATAGAGCATGGGCCCAGGAGTTAGAAAGACGTGGGTTCTAATCCCGGCTCCGCCACTTGTCTTCCGTGAGACCTTGGGCAAGTCAGGTCTCTGTGCCTCAGTACCTCATCTGTAAAATGGGGATTAGTACCACAACTCCTGTGTCCAACCAGATCCCCACTCTGCCAATTGTCAACTGTGTGACTTTGGGCAAGTCACTTAACTTCTCTGGGCCTCAGTTACCTCATCTGGAAAATGGGGATTAAGACTGTGAGCCCCCTGTGGGACAACCTGATCACCTTGTAACCTCCCCAGCACTTAGAACAGTGCTTTGCACATAGTAAGTGCTTAATAAATGCCATTATTATTATTATTATTAGCTTATATCTACACCAGTGCTTAGTACAGTGCTTGGCACATAATAAGTGATTAGCAAATGCCATAAAAAAATACAACCACCACCAAAGCTTGGGGCGATGAGTAGGGGGTTAGAGTTAAGTTGTCTCTGTAAGAGAGGCTGCTTGTGTTTCTATGGCTGTAGGTGTGACTGTCTGAGGTGGCTACCTGTGTCTGTGTATCTGTGTCTATGGCTTTCTGTATGTCCATGTCTATGTGTCTGTGAGAGGACTGTCTGTGTGTCTGTGTTTATGCCTGTCTGAATGTGTTTATGACTTTCTGTGTATCTGTGTCTGTGTGTCTGTGAGAGGGACTGTCTGTGTCTATTGCTGTCTGTGTGTTTATCTATGGCTGTCTGTGTGTCTGTATCTGTGGAAGGGGTTGTCTATGTCATTGTATCTCTGCCTCTGGCTGTTTGTGTATCTCTTTCTTTGGCTACCTGTATATCTTTGTCACTGTGTCTCTATCTCTGGCTGTGTGCGTGTCTGGCTGTTTTTGTATCCCTGACTGGCTGTCTGTGTGTCTGTCTGACTGTTTGTGTATCTCCGGCTATCTGTGTGTCTGTCACTGTGTCTGTCTCTGGCTGTTTGTGTGTGTCTATCTGTGTGTCTGTCACTGTCTGTCTCTGGATGTCTGTATGTCTCTTTCTCTGGCTGCCTGTGTGTCTCCATCTGTGTCTCTGTGCCTGTGTCTGCATCCACTGAGAGTGGTATGGGGGCTCCGGAGACGGTAGGCTCCTCCCTCACCCCAGCCTGTCCCCTGCCTCGGCCACCTCCCCTTCGCCCTCCTGCCCTCTCGCCCGCCGGCTGCAGGATCGACAAGTCCAAGGCTCTGTCCCTACTGCTCCACGCCGCTGACATCAGTCACCCCACCAAGCAGTGGAATGTCCACAGCCGCTGGACCAAGGCCCTAATGGAGGAATTCTTCCGCCAGGTACGCCCCCGAGGGGCGCGCGGGGGGGGGGGGGGTTCATCCGCACCGTCCCCCAGCCTCGACCTCCCCCCCCCCCCGCCCACCTACCTCTTCCCTCTCCTCAGAAACACCCAGAAGGGAGCAGCCCTGCCCAGCGGCTCCCTTGATCCCCAGCCTTGTCCTCCTGTTGCCAACGTTTGGGAAGTGCTTCCTGCTGTCTAACCTGCATCCCTCCTGCTGCAGCATGAGGATTGGCTCCAGAGTGCTGACTGGGCACATGCTTCCCCCCTCCCCCTGTGCCCGGGCCTCTGCCCTTTCCCTCGAGTGCCCAGTTCCTCCCGTCCCCCGGCCCCCAGCCCCTGCCTAATTCTAACGCCTCATTCCTCCGTCTCTGACAGGGAGATAAGGAGGCGGAGTTGGGTCTTCCATTCTCGCCGCTGTGTGACCGAACGTCCACCCTCGTGGCCCAGTCCCAGATCGGTGAGGGTCCGGAGGAGTGAAAGGAGGAGGGGATAGGGCCGGGGGTGAGGCGGGAGGGGGCGGGAGGTGGGCAAGGACACACCCACATGCCTCGCTCCCGACATAACCCACCCCTCAGGCTTCATTGACTTCATTGTGGAGCCCACTTTCTCCGTGCTGACCGACGTGGCCGACAAGAGCGTCCAGCCGCTGGTGGATGAAAGCACCAAGCCCAAGACGCAGACCAGATCCGAGGGGTAAACCCATATCACTTAGATTTCCCCGATCACCTCTGACCCATCTCTAGTCCACGCAGGCAGACCCATCTCCCCTCCATGCCCCCATCTCCACCCCAGCTATCCTAACCTGTCCACCTGCCCCCGGTCCCTCTCCAGTCCTGCCTCTTCCTCGCATCTAGCTACCTGACCCGGCTCCATCCCCAGGCCTTGGTCCAGTGGAAACTTCCTCTGGCCAAGGAGGGGAAACTGAGTCCCGGATAAGCTCGGCCCAGCGTGCAGTGGAGTGGCGAGGTGGGGCTAGGGTCTCACCGCCCGGGGGTCCCGCCCGCAGCCCGCAGTGGCGCCAGCCGTCTCTGGACGAACGTGGCGAGGGCGAGACGAACGTGAACGCCGACATTGTCAGCTTCCGCAGCACCTGGAGCCGTTACGTCCAAGAGAATAAGCAGAAGTGGAAGGAACGGGCGGCCAGCGGTGAGGCTCCGGGCCTGGCTTCGAATCTCCTTGTCCTCTCGGTCCCCTCCGGCCCGGGGGTTGGGGGTGGGGAGCTCAGCACCCCAGTCTGTCCGGAGCTCCGGGGGCGCTACCCTGAGCCAACCGTTGGGCCCCGGTTAGAGGACAGGACTGACAGCAGACTCGGACCCTGAATGGAGGAGCCTCGGCCTAAGGTGCGAGGAGAGGAGAGGGTCAGAAGGATGCCCACATGGCCGGCAGAGTCTGTCCATTCAGCGGACAGATTTCCGCCTTGCAGGAGGCGGGGGCTGCACAAGTAGTGGTGGGGGAAGTGGACCAGCCCTAACCGACAAATGGACAGGAGGGGAGGGGCCGGAGAGGATAGCCGGGGGCAGGCTGGCCTGGGAGTCACCCTCAGAGGTGAGAGGGCCCAGTCAGGGAGGGCGGGAGGGGGGCACCACGGAAGTGACGGTTCCCCCCTCGACCCCTGCCGCCTCCCACCACTAACAGGCATCACCAACCAGGCCTCCATCGAGGAGCTGTCTCTCTGCGATGATGAGGCCGCAGCCCCCGACGATGGGCATAACCAGAACGGCAACCTGGACTAGCCCCTAGCCCCTCCGGGCCCCGGAGGACCTATCCCAGGTTAGAGGGGAGGGGGAGGCGAGGAAGGGAGAGCGAGAAGGCGGGAGGCTGAGGGCCCGGGAGGAGAGAAGGAGATTCGGACTGCTCTCCGAGGCTGTGGACGTGGTGGAATGGAGAAAGAGGACTACAGCAGGAGGGATGGAGGTTAGACAGCAGAAAGGACTAGAGCAGACTGGGATTGGAGAAAGAGACAAGTCCACTTTGGAAGGAGAATAAAACCCTCCTGCCATATTTCCCCCTACCTGAAAAACAATGGTGACCAGGGAAAGACAGGAGCATCCGAAATAGATTTCTGGGTCAGAGTGGACCCCAAGAAAAGGCAAGACAAATGGAGAGCGGAGAAAATGGGGGATGATTTCCTTGCTGGGAAATTGGGGCGGGTGTGTGAGATAATGATTCCTGGAGGCCTCCACCTTGCTCACTCCATGGTCCCTCCTCCCAGGTCCCCAGTTTTGTCGGAAATCTTTGACACCATCGAACTCAGAACCACTCACATGGATCGGACCCCCGAGGGTCGGAAGGAGGGAACCCCGAAGTCACAGAGCTGCTCCCCCCAACCCAAAACCAAATGTCAGAGATCAGGGGTGGGGGACAGGGAGGGAGTTGGCCCGTAGAATTTAATCGAGGGTCCCCAGGATGACCCCCTCCCTAATTCAGGTCTGATTCTAATCTCTAGGAATCTGAGATATTTACGACTTTGGGGCCCCTAAAGTCGTTATGTCCAGACCCCTGCCTCTCACTTCCCGCCCTTCCTATCTCCCCAAATCCGTCCAGGGCCGGGAGTGGGAGGAGGCGACCGGCGGGGAATCGGCGGGGCGGGGTGAGAATCAAGCCCTTCCTTCTGCGATCAGCCTCTCCCCCACCCACCGTCCTCTGCACCTGCTGTTTCTGAGCAATAGGTATCGGGGGGTCGCCCCGCCCCCCAACCCGGATCCCAGCTGGCTGGTTCAGGTCCAGGGTCCCGGTCTCTCCCGGCCCCGAGGAGGCTGGAAGGGGACTGGAGTAGGGGAAGCGGGTGGTCGAGGAGATGGGGGGTTGCGGGGGGGCGGGATAAGCAGAGCGCCTGGGACCACAAGCAGAAGCCGCTGGCGGTTGGGGGGAGGTTCTCGGGTGTAGGGGTGGAGAAGGAGGGGCAGCGTCGCCTTGTCCAGGGGGAGCCTGGATCCGGATCTCTGATGGCCCACCCACCGACGCCCCCCTCCCTCAGACACCCCGGGCCCGGCCTGCTATTGGGAGCCGAAAGCAAAAAACAACTGAAGTGGTTATGGTTTTTGGAGTCACGGCCTTCCTGACAGCCGGGTGGTCGGACGAATGGGAGAAGCCACTTTAGTGGGTTCGTCAGCCAAGAAGGACCCCCTTTCCCAAAACTCGCCCTCTCCTCCCCTCTGTCCGCCCCGCCCCGCCCCGCCCCCCATCTCCCAGAGAGGTGGACCCGCCCCCATCCGACTAATGTCTGTAATGTGCTTTGAGAACCTCCAAGCAAAGCGCGCAAGTAGGACTCTTGAGGAGCACAAATCTCGCCTCCCGGGCTCTGCTGGAGGCGGGGGAAGGGCCTGGAGGGGACCCCACCCGCTTTCTCTCCTAGAGATGTCGCCCCCTCGCCCCCTCCCCCAACGGTGACGCCCCTTCCCTTCCCCCAGCATCTCTCGGAAGGGCCCAGCGAGCGTCGGACACTGGGGTCAATCCCCAGTAGCAATTTGCTCTCTGCGGGAGTACGAGAGAGCTGGGGGCCAGGATGCGCGGGTTCCTGGGAGGGAAGGGTCCGGGAGAGAAATGGGGACCCTTGCCCCGCTATGTCGCGGAAGCAGCTTAGCGAGGGGAGCGAGAGGACAAATCTTTGTAAATAGCCAGCCCTTCTGTACAGGGCAAGTCCGTGCCGTTTGGACTTTAATCCATAGTTTTCTAAACGCGCTGCTGCGGACCAGAACGATGCTATTACTTACTGTAATAAACACTGATTCACGCACACACACAAACACATACACACATGCACCCCACACCCAACCCCGCTCCCGGGCGGGGCAGGAAGGCATGAGTCGGTCTGAGCCTCCACACCGACATTGCGCTATATCCGACACTTGGTCACCAATAAAGGAGCGAGAGAGAGAGCGGTCGTTACTGTGTCTTGTTCCGACGCCCTCCTGCAGGGGTTCGAGGACCCGCAACATCACTCCTGCCCCTGGAGAGACGGGGCGATAATAATAATAATAATAATAATAATAATAATAATAATGGTATTTGTTAAGCGCTTACTGTGTGCCAAACACTGGCGCTGGCGGAGATACAAGGTTAACAGGTTGTCCCACTTGGGACTCACGGTCTTAACCCCCATTTTACAGACGAGGTAACTGAGGCCCAGAGAAGTTAAGTGACTTGCCCAAAGTCACACAGCTGACAAGTGGCAGAGACGGAATTAGAACCCACGACCCCTAACTCCTAAGCCCCGGGATCTTTCCACTAAGCCACGCTGGGAGAGCGAGCCGGAAAGAGTTGGCAGTGGGTCACGGGGCCCGGCAGGTTAACTCACGACCCCAAATCACTCGAGGGCATGTTAATAAACGGCGAGTGCCTGGGGACAGAGGAATCAATCAATTAATCAATCAATCGTATTTACTGAGCGCTTACTGTGTGCAGAGCTGTACTAAGCGCTTGGGAAGTACAAGTTGGCAACATATAGAGACAGTCCCTACCTAACAGTGGGCTCACAGTCTAGGAGGGGGAGACAGAGAACAAAACAAAACATATTAACAAAATAAAATAAATAGAATAGATATGTACAAGTAAAATAAATAGAGTAATAAATATGTACAAATAGATATACATATATACAGGTGCTGTGGGGAAGGGAAGGAGGTAAGATGGAGGGAATGGAGAGGGGGATGAGGGGGAGAGGAAAGAGGGAGCTCAGTTTGGGAAGGCCTCCTGGAGGAGGTGAGCTCTCAGTAGGGCCTTGAAGGGAGGAAGAGAGCTAGCTTGGCGGATGTTGGGAGGGAGGGCATTCCAGGCCAGGAGGTGACGTGGGCCGGGGGTCGACGGCGGGACGGGTCCCCTGCCAATCCGGCCTCCCGTCTGACTCCTTTCTCCCCCTTCCTCCCGCCGGCCTTCCTGTTCCCAATCAGTCAATAAACCAATCGTATTTATTGAGTGCTTCCTCTGTGCGGAGTACTGTATTGAGCGCTTGGGAGAGTACAATACAGAGTTGGTAGACAAATTTCCTGCCCACAAGGAGTTTACAGTCTAGAGGGACAGACGTTAATACAAATAAAATTACGGATATGGACATAAGTGCTGTGCTCCCCTAGGCCGGACCCCAGCTGCTCTCCCCTCTCCAAGTCTTTCCCCTTGGAGCATTTTCCCTCTGCGCCCCCCGTCCACACCTGCCCCAGGCAGAGCCACTCTCTGCTGGCCGGGAGAGCTGAAGAATCGCTCCACAGTGAGGCCGGACACCTGTACCGTGGCCTCGCCCCTGTTGTGTGTTCTCGGGACAACGCGCGACATCTCTGGTCCTTTTCCCTGCCTGTTACTCCCCCGTCTCTTGCTCCCCCTGCCCGCCTCCCCCGCACCCGTGACCGCTCTGGCAGAGGGCGAGGGTGGAGCGGGACGAATCCAGGAGCCGCCACCCCACACCCCAAGCCTGTATCCGTTAACTGTCCCCCGCCTCCAATCTCCAGGGCCACCGGAGCCGGTGTGGGCGGGGGGTGGGGAGCGAGCGGACAGAACACGTGCAGACCGACCGGGTGATGCTGTAACTATTTTATTCATTGACTAGCGGAGGGTGGGTGATGGGGAGGGTCAAGGGGCTCAGGGCAAGGCCGGCTCCATGCTGCCTCGCTGCTCTTTAATCAAAAAGAATAGTCTTGATGATACCCATTAGCCAATCTGGAAGAGAAAGCGCGCGCGTCACTCCGGCCCCAATCCATTCCCAGCCTCCTTACCCCTCCACTCAGCCCACGCCGGGCCCATACCAGTAGTAGTAGCGGAGGATCCGGTGGTGGCAGTAGTGGGGGCTCCTAAAGTTCAGGGCGGAAGAGTCAACGGAGGAAAGAGAACTGAAGACCCCTTCTCTTTTCATTTAACACCCACCCTCTGCGGGCCGGGGTGGACCATCCCACACCCTCCTCCCTCACTCCCCAATATCCCGCATGCACGGCTTATCCTCCGGTCCCCCACTGAGAGGGGCCCAAACCCCGATCGGCCTCACCGGCCCAGGCCCTGGCCTCTCCTCGCCACTCCTCCCCATCTCCTCCTCCAACCCCAGCCCTGGCAAAGCGGAGCGGGCCCGACCTGTCATTCCAATCATGGTGAGGTTTTCTTTTGAGTAGCGACAGAGAAAAGAAAATTTGTCAGGAAAGAGCCCGGGACACCGCCGCCCCACCCGGCCCCTCATCGCCCGCCTCGGGCCACCCTGCCTCTCTCCCCGCACAGACGGATGGGACGACGGTCAGAGCCCAGACTCACGGGCCGAGGCGAGGGTGCACAGGAGCCCGGCCAGGACGAGGATGAGGAATACCTTCATGGTGGCGGTGGCAGGGTGGGCAGACAGCCTGATCAGAGATGCTCAGCTGCTGGGGCTTAGGGTACACTGAGGCACCTTATAAAGGCAACGCCACAGTGGGGGATGAGCGATCAGTGGGAGAGCGCAGAAAAGGCCATCAGGAAGAGGGCAAGGGCCGGGGGCCAGGCAGAGAGAGACGGTTGAGAGCAAACAGGAGAAACCTGGCTCTGGTGCCAGCTGGGTCGTGGCAGGCTGGCAGAGCTCACCCAGGCCTGAGGCTGAGGCCTGGGCCCTCAGATTGGGGGTCAGAATTGGGCTGCCAACCCCACCCCACCGGTGGGACCCCTGTTCACCCATCCGGCCCTCACTCCTGGCTCACCCCAATGTTCTGTTTTTAATGATACTTGTTAAGCACTTATTCTGTGCCAGGCACTGTACTAAGTTATGCTGGGCTAGACACAGGATAATCAAGGTGGGCAGTCTCTTCCCACCTGGGGCTTACAGTCTAAATTGGAGGGAGGAGGATTTAATCCTCATTTTACAGATGAGGCACAGAGAAGTGAAATGACTTCTCCAAGATCAAACGGTGGTCCAGTGGCAGAGAAAGGATTAAAACCTAGGATCCAGAGATCCTAGATCCTTGCAGGCTTGGGCTCTTTTCAGTAGGCCACCCTGCTTTCCTGTTCAAGACCTGATCCAGTCTGCCCTCACATTTGAAGGAACACTCTCAGCGGGTCTAAACCAGGGCTCTCCTGTAGCCTCTGTGGTCTCTCTGGGAAAAAAAGGGACAAGCAGACGAGAAGCAGCATGGCACAGTAGGTGGAGCACGGGCCTGGGAGTCTGAAAGGCATGGGTCCTACTCCTGCCTCCTCCACTTGTCTGCTGTGTGGTCTTGAGCAAGTCATTTCACATCTTTGCCCCTGAGTTACCTCATCTGTAAAATGGGGATTAAGACTGTGACCCCTATATAAATTTGATTGAATGAATGAATGAATATGCAGGACATATGAATATGAATATGAATGAATATGCTTGTACTTCCCGAGCGCTTAGTACAGTGCTCTGCACACAGTAATTGCTCAATAAATACGATTGATTCATTGATTGATTGATTGACAGGGACTGTGTCCAAACCCAATTTGCTTGTATCCTCCCAGTATGGCACATAGTAAGTGTTTAACTAATACCATTATTATTATTATTATTATTATTATTATTATTATTATTATTATTATTATTAACTCAGACCCCCCAGCCACCCACCCCACCTCTATCAGGGGTCTCCCTGCCCACCCCCATCCCTGTTCCCTTTTTCATTTCATTGGCACCCTCACCCCCGGGTCAGTCAATTAATAAATTAACTACTCACCATGTATGGAGCACTGGATTAAACACTTGGGAGAGGTCAATACACAAGAGTTGGTAGACACGATCCCTGCCCACAAGGAGCAAAGAAAGATGAAGACAGAGATGAATATAAATTATTGATAGGGAAAACAACACAGTGTAACTAAGTGCTATGGGGAAATAGAGAAGCAGCATAGCCTAATGGAAAGCGCATGGGCCTGAGAGTCAGAGGACCTCGGTTCTAATCCCGGCTCTGCCGAATGTTTGCTCTGTGACCTGGGGTAAATCACTTAACTTCTCTGCACCTCAATTCCCTCAACTGTAAAATGGGAATAAAATGTCCATTTTCCCTCCTACTTAGACCATGAGACCCATATGGGATAGGGACTGTGTCCAGCCTAATCAACTTGTACCTACTTAGAACTTAGAACTTTTGGCACATAGTAAGCTCTTAAGGAACACCACTAAAATAATTCTGGCATTTGTTAAGCATTTATTATGTGCTAAGCACTGGGGTGGAGATAAGATCATTAAATCTGACAGATTGCCTATCCCACATAGGACACAGAGTCTAAGAGGGAAGGAGAATAATAATAATAATAATGATGGCATTTATTAAGCACTTACTATATACAAAGCACTGTTCTAAGCGCTGGGGAGGTTACAAGGTGATCAGGTTGTTCCACGGGGGGCTCACAGTCTTAAGCCCCATTTTACAGATGAGGTAACTGAGGCACAGAAAAGTTAAGTGACTTGCCCAAAGTCACACAGCTGACAAGTGGCGGAGCCGGACTTTGAACCCATGACCTCTGACTCCAAAACCTGTGCTCTTTTCCACTGAGCCACGCTGCTCCTCTGGTCTGGTTCCCAGGCAGCCTGCTGTCCCTCTTCCCTCCCTCCAAGCCCTGCACTACTGTGGTTGCCGTCTCATGCCCAGACTGTGGGCAGAACCAGCATTTCGGTCCCTTCAGGTCCGGCTCATCCAGTCGGAGGGAGCGGAAGGGAAATGGTGGGAGACAAAGCCTGGAGGCAAAGTGAGAACGCAGGCCATCATCATCATCATCATCATCAATCGTATTTATTGAGCGCTTACTGTGTGCAGAGCACTGTACTAAGCGTTTGGGAAGTACAAGTTGGCAACATATAGAGACAGTCCCTACCCAACAGTGGGCTCACAGTCTAAAAGGAGGAGACAGAGAACAAAACCAAAAATACTAACAAAATAAAATAAATGGAATAGATATGTACAAGTAAAATAAATAAATAAATAAATAAATAGAGTAACAAATATGTAAAAACATATATGCATATATACAGGTGCAGTGGGGAAAGGAAGGAGGTAAGATGGGGGGATGGAGAGGGGGACGAGGGGGAGAGGAAGGAAGGGGCTCAGTCTGGGAAGGCCTCCTGGAGTAGGTGAGCTCTAGCAGGGCCTTGAAGGGCGGAAGAGAGCTAGCTTGGCGGATGGGCAGAGGGAGGGAATTCCAGGCCCAGGAGATGACGTGGGCCGGGGGTCGATGGTGGGACAGGCGAGAACGAGGTACGGTGAGGAGATTAGCGGCAGAGGAGCAGAGGGTGCAGGGTGGGCTGTAGAAGGAGAGAAGGGAGGTGAGGTAGGAGGGGGCGAGGTGATGGAGAGCCTTGAAGCCCAGGGTGAGGAGTTTCTGCCTGATGCGCAGATTGATTGGTAGCCACTGGAGATTTTTGAGGAGGGGAGTAACATGCCCAGAGCGTTTCTGGACAAAGACAATCTGGGCAGCAGCATGAAGTATGGATTGAAGTGGGAAGAGACACGAGGATGTGAGATCAAAGAGAAGGCTGATGCAGTAGTCCAGACGGGATAGGATGAGAGCTTGAACGAGAAGGGTAGCTGTGTGGATGGAGAGGAAAGGGTGGATCTTGGCAATGTTGCGGAGCTGAGACCGGCAGGTTTTGGTGACGGCTTGAATGTGAGGGGTGAACGAGAGAGTGGAGTCGAGGGTGACACCAAGGTTGCGGGCTTGTGAGATGGGAAGGATGGTAGTGCCATCAACAGAGATGGAAAAGTCAGGGAGAGGGCAGGGTTTGGGAGGGAAGACAAGGAGTTCAGTCTTGGACATGTTGAGTTTTAGGTGGCGGGCAGACATCCAGATGGAGATGTCCTGAAGGCAGGAGGAGATGCGAGCCTGGAGAGAGGGGGAGAGAGCAGGGGCAGAGATGAACAGCTGGCTCACCCGTGGAACCAGAGTAGTGTTCATTGACTTTTCCGTGTACAACGTGAACATAAACCTGTTTTGTATCATTAGGTGAGTTTGCCAGATAATAATTGTGATATTCGTTAAGCGCTTTCTATGTGCCCACCATTGTACTAAGCCTTGGGGTAGATGCAAGAGAATCAGTTCATGCTCAAAACCCGGTCCCACATGGGGCTCACAGTCTAATTAATAATTGTAATAATTGTGGTATATGTTAAGTGCTCACTGTGTCCTGAGCACTGTACTAAGCGCTGGGGTGGATACAAGCAAATTGGGTTGGACACAGTCCCTGTCCCACATGGGGCTCACAGGCTTACTCCCCATTTTACAGAAGAGGGAACTGAGGCATAGAAAATTGAAGTGACTTGCTCAAGGTCACACAACAGACAAGTAATGGAGCTGGGTTTAGAACCCAGGTCCTTCTGACTCCCAGGCCTGGGCTCTATCCACTAGGCCACGCTGCTACTCTAAAGGGGAAGGAGGATAGGAATTTCATCCCCATTTTACAGAGTAGGAGACTGAGGCACAGAAAAGTAAAGTACAGTGCTCTGCACACAGTAAGCGCTCAATAAATACGATTGAATGATTGAATAAAGTGACTTGGCCAGGGTCACACAGTAGACAGAGCCTGTGATTAGAGACCAGGTATACTGGCTCCCGAGCCCATGTTCTTTCCACTATACTACCACACACCAACCCGTGGCATGCACTTCGGAAAATGGCAGTGAAGTGGTCAGTGTGGCCTTCTTGTTCCCTGTTGCCTTACATCCAGATTATTAGACTTCGAGTGAGAAGGGTTACAAATTTAGATAAATTAGATAGAGCATGAGAACCGAGACAAAAGCAGCCTCTCTCCAGGAGTCATTTGTGTAGTATTTTATATCGTCAGGTTATCTGCGCAGGCCTCACACTGAGGATGACACGCAAATTCGTGAAGCGTTCCATATTTTTCTGTTGACCCCTGGCCCACATCCTTCCTCTGGCCTGGAATGACCTCCCTCAACACATCCGCCAAACTAGCTCTCTTCCTACCTTCAAATCCCTACTTAGAGCTCACCTCCTCCAGCAGGCTTTCCCAGACCGAACCCTCGCTTTTTCCTCTCCTCCCCCGGTCCCCATCGCCCCCCTTCCCCTCCCCACAGCACTTGTATAAATTTGTACATATTTATTAGTCTATTTTATTTGAACATATTTATTTTATTAATGATGTGTAGATAGCTATAACTCTTTATTCTGATGGTATATAGCTATAACTCTATTTATTCTGATGGTATTGACACCTGTCTACTTGTTTTGTTTTGTTGTCTGTCTTCCCCTTCTAGACCGTGAGCCCGTTGTTGGGTAGGGACCGTCTCTACATGTTGCCGATTTGTACTTTCCCAAGCGCTTAGTACAGTGCTCTGAACACAGTAAGTGCTCAATAAATACGATTGAATGAATGAATGAATGTATCCCCCCGCCTCCAATCTCCAGCGCCACCGGAGCCGGTGGGGGCGGGGGGCGGGGGGCGAGTGGACAGAACACGAGCAGACCGACCGGGTGATGCTGTTATTACTTTATTCATTGACTAGCGGAGGGTGGGTAATGGGGAGGGTTAGGGGCCTCAGGGCGGGGCCAGGCTGGGTGCATAATCCCTCGCGAGTCTTGAGCCAAAAACTAGAGCGATTCGGTATGCACGTAGCCAATCTGAAAGAGAAAGTGCAGTGCCTCACTCCGGCCCCAATCCATTCCCAGCCTCCTTCCCCCTCCACCCAGCCCACGCCAGGGGTCTCCACCTTCTTGTCACCTTACGGACCAGGTGACCCAGTGACCCCGGGTGAAGGGGCCTTGGGACTGGTGACTCTTGCGACAAAGGAAACACCAACTCGGTCATGCCCTTGCCACAACCAGGGGACCGGAAAGTCACAGAGGTGGTGAGGGTGGGAGAGGAGGGGCTGGCCAAGGAGAACCCAGTCCCAAAGCGGCCTGTTTCTGGGGACAGAGGGGAGAGGTCTGGGACCCGAGTCTCCATCCGTCTGTGCGTCCGTATTCACAGGGACCCTCTCCCCGCGGCCTCTGCCTCTCTCTCCCGGGACCAACTGGCCTACCGGGAGAACAGGTGGATCCGGCCATGCTGGGAATTGGGGAACCGGGAGGAGAGAGCGGGCATCCCCGGGCCCAGACGGAGGAGACCCGCGCCCAGAGCCGCCCCCAGGGAGGGGCCGAACACTTACAACTTCTGTCCTTCATGACGGTGGATTTTCCTGTGGGGCAGAGAGAGCACAAAGGGAGACTGAGTGGGACGGGAGAGAGATCGGATTTCCCCATTCCTCCCAGGCCTCCGTCCCAACCTGCTTCCCCGTAGCCCCCGCCACCCCTCCCGCCCCCGCCACCTTGGTTCGGAGCTCCGGAACCGTGAACCCGAGGGTTCCCAAGCCTCCGTCTTCATTGAGGTCAACCCCGCCATCCCCCTGTCTCCATCTCTCCGCCTCCTCCATTCCCCCACTAGCCCAGTCCGGCTGACTGGCAGATCGTGTCCTCGGGAGCCCCTGAAAAGTCCGGGCCAATACCAGTGGTCATGGTGGAGTCCCCGTGTGTGATGGTAGTGGTGGCCTCTAAAGTAAGGGGGAAAGAGTCCATGGAGAAAAGAAAACTGAGGACCCTCAAACGGGGGACAGGAAACCCATCTCTGGAGCTGGGGAGCGCCCTGTCTTAATAATAAATAACGGTATTTGTTAAGCGCTGTGTGTCAAGCACTGTTCTAAACAATGGGGTAACTAATAGGTAACCAGGTTGACGAAGGTGGGGCCCCCAGCCTTAATCCCCATTTTACAGATGAGGTAACTGAGGCACAGAGAAGTTAACTGGCTTGCCCCTGGTCACACAACAGATAAGTGGCCATCTAGGAGGCTGATAGCCAACTTCTCCCTCTTTCCCCACCCCGGCCCAGCCCGTCTCCCACCCCGTCCGGACTCGGTCTTCCCAGCGGTATTAGGACACTCGAGGGAGCTGGTCTCTGGCTGGACACCCACCCCACATGCCGGGGTGGACCATCCCAGACCCTCCTCCATCGTTCCCCAATATCCCCAATGCATGGCTCATCCTCGGGTCCTCTCACTCAGAGGGGTCTGAACCTCGGCCGGCCTCCCGGGCCCTGGGCCTGGCCTCTCCTTGCCTCCCCTCCCTGACCCCACCTCCAGTCCCCAGCCCTGGCCCTGGCAGAGCGGAGCTGCAGCCCCGGATCCCGGTCTGACCTGTCGCGGTGGAGGAGGCTGTAGTCGTCGTCGTGTCATGTTCTTCGGGGGAGCGAGAGAGAAAAGAGAATTAGCTGGGAAAGAGCCGGGGCCAAGGCTACCCCACCCGGTCCCTCTCTGCTCTCCCCGCCTAGGCCGGCCGGCTACTCCTTCCGCATAGATGGACAGGACGGCCATCAGCCCCCGGACTCACGGGCCGAGGCGAGGGCCCATAGGAGTCCAGCCAGGACAAGAACGGGGAAGACCTTCAAGGTGGTAAGGTGGGCAGACAATCTGATCTAGAAGGTGCAGTGGCTGGGGTTCAGGGTGAGCCGTCGGACCTTATAAAGGCAGCGCCTCAGCGGGGGACGGGAGGCATCGTGGGCAGGAGTGGAGGAGGGCATTAAGTTGAGGGAAGGGGGCCGGGGACCAGGCTGGGAGAGAAGGTGAGAGCAAACAGAACAATCCTGGGTATGTTGCCAGCTGGGTCGTGGCAGGCTGGCAGGGCTCACCCGGGCCTGAGGCTGAGGCCTGTGTCCTCAGATTGGGGATCAGAATTGAGGTGCCACCCCGTCCCCTCAATGTCCTGCCCACCCACCCCGCACTCACTCTTGCCTCACCTCAATGTTCTTTTTTTAAAATGATACTTGTTAATCACCTACTTCGTGCCAGGCCCTGTATTAAGTGAAGTTGGGATAGATACAGGATAATCAAGTTGGACAGTTTCTTCCCACATGGGGCTCACAGTCTATATTTGAGGGAGGAAGATTTAATCCCCAGTTTACAGATGAGGCACAGAACAGTGAAGTAACTTCATAATAAAAATTATGGTATTTGTTAAGCACTTACTTTGTGACAAGCACTGTTCTAAGCTCTGAGGACTGTTAATATGCATTGAATTCTTCAAGATCAAACAGCAGTGAAAGGACAGAGACAAGATTAGAATTTAGGACCTCGGACTTCCAAGTCTGGGCTCTTTTCAGGAGACCACATTGCTTTCCTGTTCATGACGTGTTCACTCTCCCCTCATGACTGAAGGGACACTCTCAGAATGTCCAAACCTGAGCTCTCCTGTGGCCTCTCTGGTCTCCCTGGGAACAAAGTGAAAAGCAGAAACAGAAGAGAAGCAGCATGGTGGAATGGATAGAGTAAGGGCCTGAGAGTCAAAAGGTCATGGGTTCTAATCCTGGTTCCTCCACTTCTCTGGGCCTCAGTTACCTCATCTGTAAAATAGAGATTAAGACTGTGAACCCTCTGCGGGACAGGGACTGTGTCCAACCCGATTTGCTTGTATCCTTCCCAGCCCTTAATACACTGCCTGGCATATTCTAAGCATAAAATAATAATAATAATAATAATAATAATGATGATGATAATAATAATAACAATGACATTTGTAAGTACTCACTATGTGCCAAGCACCATTCTAAGTGCTAGGGTAGATACAAGACAATCAGGTGATCCCCCTTGGAGCTCACAGTCTTAATCCCCATTTTACAGATGAGGGAACTGAGGCACAGAGAAGATAAGTGGCATGCCCAAGGTCACACAGCAGACAAGTGGCAGAGCTGAGATTAGAACCCACAGCTTCTGACTCCCAAGCCCATGCAGTTTCCACTAAACCACACTGCTTCTCTTGCTTGACAAACACTTTTATTATTATTAATAACCCAGAACTCTCAAGCCCATGCTCTCCTGTGGCCTCTTTGGTCTCCCTGAGAACAAAGTGAAAAGCAGAAGCAGAAGAGAAGCAGCATGGTGGAATGGATAGAGCAAGGGCCTGAGAGTCAAAAAGTCATGGATTCTAACCCTGGTTCCTCCACTTCTCTGGGCCTCAATTACATCATCTGTGAAGTAGGGATTAAGACTGTGAACCCTCTGCGGGACAGGGACTGTGTTCAACCCGATTTGCTTGTATCCATCGCAGCCCTTAATACAGTGCCTGGCACATTGTAAGCACATAATAATAAAAATAATAATAACAATAATGGCATTTGTTAAGTGCTTACTATGTAACAAGTACTATTCTAAGTACTAGGGTAGATACAAGACAATCAAGTGATCCCACTTGGCACTCACAGTCTTAATCCCCTTTTTACAGATGAGGGAAGTGAGGCACAGAGAAGTTAAGTGGCATGCCCAAGGTCACACAGCAGACAAGTGGTGGAGCCGAGATTACAACCCATGGCTTCTGACCCCCAAGCCCATGCTCTTTCCACTAAACGACGCTGCTTCTCTTGATTGACAAACACTATTATTATTATTAATAACTCAGAACTTAAGTACACACTATGTCCCGAATGTTGGGAGCACTGGGCTAAACACTCGGGAGAGGACAATACACTAAAGTTGCTAGACACAATCCCTGCACACAAGGAGCATAGAGAGAGGAAGACGGAGGTTGAAATAAATTGCAGATAAGTGAACACAACACAGCATATGGAAGTGCTATAGGAAATAATCAGAGAAGCAGCATGGCCAAGTGGAAGGAGCATGGGCCTAGGAGTCAAAAGGGCCTCTGTGCTAATCCCGCCTCCACCACATGTCTGCTGCATGATCTTGGGCAGGTCACTTCTCCGGGTTTCAGTTACCTTATCTGCAAAATGGGGACTAAGATTGTGAGGCCCTGCTGGGGCAAGTACCGTGTCCAACAGTAATTAAGTTGTATCTACCCTGGAGGTTAGAACAGTGATTGGCCCATAGTAAGTGCTTAACAAGTCCTTTAATTGCTGTTATTATTATGGCAGGCAGAACTTCCCAAAAGGCCCACTGCAGAGCGGGGATTTTAGGGAGGGAAAGAGGAAGAGAGACCCCCAAGGGTGCTGGAACACCAGGCAGGAGGAGGGTTGGGATGGCTGCAGGGAGCCCATCTAGTTGGAGGCGAGGCAGTCTGGAGCTGGGGAAAGGAAGAATGGCTGGATCCAATGGACGGAGCCACGTAGACAGTGGCAGTATTTAGATTGGATCTCTGCTACGTTCCACACCTTCCTGCCTCCTTCCCTACGGACTCTGATGTCCTTCTGTCTCAGACATGAAACAAATAAATGGAAAACCGCAACCCTGTTTCCTGGTAATCCCAGATCCAGAGCGAACATTCTGTCTTCCCTATCTGTCCGCCCAGCCCTGTCTCTTTTCGTACCCGTTTCAGTTTCTCTAACAGTCATCTTCAGTGGTATTTACTAAACTCTTACTGTTTGCAGTTCACTGCACTGATTGGGACAGTACAATACAACAGAGTTGTTGGACATGTTCTCTGAACACAATCCATCGATCAGTGGTGCTTATTGAGCATTAGTATGTGCAAGACCACTGTACATATGGGGTTGGGGGAGTGTTTGACCATCCCCCAAGCAGAGTGGAAGCAGCATGACCTAATGGAAAGAGTCCAGATCCTCTGAACCCCAGGCCTGGGCTTCTAATCCTGGCTCTGCCACTTACCTGCTATGTGACCTTCTGCAAGTCACTTAACGTCTCTGTGCCTCAGTTTCCTTATCTATAAAATGGGGATTCATAGCCGCGCCTCCCTCCTACTTAAACTCTAAGCTCCATGTGGGACAGGGACGTTATCAGACCTGATTATCTTCTAACTACTGTAGCGCTTAGAACAGTGCTTGATACATTCATTGTAAGTGCTTTTTTAAATGGTATTTGCTAAGTATTTACTCTATGCAAAGCGCTGTTTTAAGCACTGGGGGCACTGGGGTAGATATAAGGTTATCAGGTAGGACACAGTCTCTCTCCCTCATGGGGCTCACACCCGAGGGAGAAGCAAATAGAATTTTAACCCCATTTTACAGATGAGGAAACTGAGACACAGATAAGTGATGTTTTAAAATTGGTACAATCCGGTACAATCTACCTGAAAGCTCCTTGCTCCTCTTCAGTCTCTCTGTCCTCCTTCCTCTTCAAGTCTCCCATCTTTCCCAGAAATATATCAAAAAAATCTCCCTTTTCTCTAAATCCATCCCCTCCTCCTGCGCCATCTGACCCCATTCCTTCACACCTTATCAAAGCACTTGCCCCCACACCTCTTCCCTCCCTGACCACCATCTTCACCTGTTCTCCCTCCAATGGCTTCTTCCCCACTGTTATCAAACTTACTTTCATTCATTCATTCGATCGTACTTATTGAGTGCTTACTATGTGCAGAGCACTGTACCAAGTGCTTGGAAAGTACAATTCTGCAGCAGAGACAATCTCTACCCTACAACGGACTTACAGCCTAAAGCGGTGAGACAGACAACAAAACAAAACAAGTAGACAGGCATCAATAGCATCAATATAAATAGAGTTATGGATATGAACATCATTAATAAAATAAATAGAATAATGCATACGTACATATATACTCAAGTGATGTGAGGTGGGGTGTGTGTGTGTTTAGAGCAGGGTGAGGGAGTGAAGGCGTTTAGGAGGGGAGGAGGAGCAGAGGAAATGGGATGCTACGTCCTTTTACTTGCTCATGTCTTGCTCATGACTCCCTTATCTTAAAAAATTACTTACCTTGACCCCACGGCTCCCTCCAATTAGCACTTCAACTCCCTCTTACCATGCCTCTCCAAACTCCTTGAGTGAATTGTCTACACTCACTGTCTCAAGTTCCTCTCCTCCATTTCTCTCCTTGACAATTGCTGTGGAATTTCTAATACTCATTAAATGCTTACTATGTGGCAGGCACTGTTCTAAGCGCCAGAGTAGATCCAAGGTAATCAGGTTGCACACAGCTCATACCCCAAGTGGGGCTCACAGTCTTAATCCCCATTTTACCAAGTAAGAAACTGAGGCAGAGAGAAGTGAAGTGACTTGCCTAAGGTCACCAAACTGACAAGTGGCTGAGCCGGTATTAGAACCCAGGTCCTTCTGACTCCCAGCCCCTTGATCTATCCAATGAGCCACATTGCTTCTCAGTGCATGACCTTCCCCTCAAATCTGGCTTCTGTCTCCTTCACTCCACAGAAACTGACCTCAAAAAGGTCATCATTGGTCTCCTTCTTGCCAAATCCAACGGCTTTTACTCCATCCTAATCGTCCTCGACCTTCTAGCTGCCTTCGACCCTGTCGACATTCCCTTTCACCTGGAAACGTTATCCCACCTCGGCTTCACTCACCCTGTCCTCTCCTGCCTCGCCTTCTATCTCTCTGGCCGATCATTCTTAATTCCTTTCATGCGCTCCTCCTCTCCCTCCCACCCTTTAACTGTGGGGGTCTTTCACGGCTCAGTTCTGGGTCCTCTTCTATACTCCACCTACTCATTCGCTCCCACGGTTTCAGCTAACATCTCCATGCAGATACTTCCCAAGTCTACATTTTCAGCCCCGATTTCTCTCCCCTTCTGTAGTCTTGCATTTCCTTGTACCTTTAAGACATCTCTACTTGTGTGTCCTGCTGACACCTCAAACGTAACATGTCCAAAGCAACTCCTTATCTTCCCACCCAAACCCGGTCCCACCCCTCCGATTTTCCCGTTACTGTAGACGGCACCACCATCCTTACTGTCTCACAAGCCCGCAACTTTGACATTATCCTTGACTCATATCTTTCATTCAACCCACCTATTCAATCCGTTACTAAATCCTGTCGGTTCAATCTTTACAACATTGCTAAATCCACCGTTTACTCTCATCCAAACGACTATCATGATCATCCAAGGCAGTTATTTTATCCGGCTTTGATTACAATATCAGTCTCCTTGCTGACCTCGCTGCCTCCTGTCTCTCCCCACTGTTGTTCATACTTCAGTCTGCTGCCCAGATCATTTTCCTACTAAAACGTTCAGTCCAGGCTGCCCTATTCCTCAAGAACCTCCAGTAGTTCCCCATCCAGCTCCGCATCAAACGGAAACTCCATGCTATCATCAGCTTTTAAACATTTAATCACCTTGCCCTCTCCTATCACACCTCGCTGCTCTCCTATTACAACCTAGTCCGTGCACCTTGCTCCTCTCGTGCCAACATACCCTCTGTACCTTGATCTTGTCTATCTCGCCCATGTCCTGTCTCTGGCCTGGAACGCTCTCCCTGTCATATCCTACAATTACTTTCCCCACCGTCCATGTCTTACTGAAGGCACATCTTCTCCAAGAAGCCTTCCCTGACTAAGTACTCATTTCCCTTTCTCTCTTTTCCTTCTGCTTCACCCCGATTTGCTCCCTTTATTCACCTCAACCCAGCCCCACGATACTTATGTCCATATCTATAATTTATTTATTTGTACTACATAAATTTATTTATTTTATATTAATGTCTGTGTCCTCTAGACTGTAAGCTCGTTGTAGACAAGGGATCATATCTCCTAACTCCGGTATATTGTATTCTTCCAAGCGCTTAGTGTCATGTTTGGTACACAGTAAGCACTCAATAAATATGATTGATTGATTGTACTAAGTGCTTGGGAGAATACAATACAACTGCGTTGGTAGGCACGTTTCCGGCTCCCCAAGAATTTAAAGTCTAGAGGGATTACAGACATAAAAGTCAATTTATTGAGCGCTTAGGACAGTGCTCTGCACACAGTAAACGCTCAAGGAATACGATTGAAATACGAATATGGACCTCAGTGCTGTGGGGCTGAGGTGAACGTCAAATGCGTAAAAAGGACAGGTTCAAGTGTATTGACTTGCCCAAGATCACACCGCAGGTAAATAGGAGAGTCGGAACTCTGTCCCAGGTTCTCTGACTCCCAGGTCTGTGATCCATCCAAGGCCCTACTGAGAGATCAAGGCCCTACTGAGAGCTCAAGGCCCTACTGAGATCTCACCTCCTCCAGGAAGCCTTCCCAGACTGAGCCCCCTCCTTCCTCTCACCCTCCTCCCCCTCCCCACCCCCCCACCTTACCTCCTTCCTCTTCTCACAGCATATATGTATATATGGTTGTACATATTTATTACTCTATTTATTTATTTATTTTATTTGTACATATTTATTCTATTTATTTTATTTTGTTAATATGTTTTGTTTTATTCTCTGTCTCCCCCTTCTAGACTGTGAGCCCACTGTTGGGTAGGGACCGTCTCTATATGTTGCCAACTTGTACTTCCCAAGCGCTTAGTACAGTGCTCTGCACACAGTAAGCGCTCTATAAATACGATTGATTGAATGAATGAATCCATGCACTAGAGCATGCTGATTCAAACACCCTTCTTTCCCTCTGCCCCATTCTAATGCACTCTCAGTTTAATGACCTGTCCCAAGCACAGAATTAACCGCGTTCTTCTATTTATGAAGAGGTAGGGGTGCGGCAGTGATTAGGACTCGAGATTAGCACCTATAAGTGTTAACCACTATCCTCTAAGGATAGATTAATTGAGAAGACGGGGGCAGAGGCTGAGCCTGCGAAGATTTTAAAGGAGAACTTGGGACATCCAGGCTCCTCTACCGGCTGGCCCCATTATCTGCAATTTCAAGGGCAGAGGCCCCTTTAAGAGTCAGATGCTCCTTGTGCCGCGTGAAGCTCACATTCTAAAAGGAAGGATGGCATTTGATCCCCATTTTACAGAGGAGATTATTTTGTATATGTCCCAGAGTTCGGTACACAATAAGCAAAGTATTGTCATTATCATTATCCTTAAGTGCCGTCGAGAGGATTCGTCGCGACTTCGGAGAAGCAGCGCTGCTCAGTGGAAAAAGCACGGGCTTTGGAGTCAGAGATCATAGGTTCGAATCCCGGCTCAGCCACCTGTTTGCTGTGTGACCTTGGGTAAGTCACTTAACTTCTCGGAGCCTCAGTTACCTCATCTGTAAAATTGGGATTAAGACTGTGAGCCCCGCATGGGACAACCTCATTACCTTGTTTCCCCTTCCCAGCGCTTAGAACAGTGCTTTGCACATAGTAATCGGTTAACAAATGCCATTATTATTATTACTATTATTATTCATAGATCTATTTTCTCCAGAACATCCTGTCCTCGTTCATAACCCGCAAACTTTCTAATAGTTCTTCTGTTATCGTTGTTATGGTAGTAAGCAAATATCACAATTATTATTGTTAAATAAGGAAAGTGAAGCACAGGAATGCTAAGTCACTTGCCCAAGGTCACACAGCCAGTAAGTGGTTGAGAGCCGATTAGAACCCAGGTCCACTGGATCCCAGGTTAATCAGTCAATCAATCAATCAGTGGACTAAAGTCTTGGTGAGAAGAATAGAGTAAGTAGAGATGATCCCTGAACCCGAGGAATTTATTGTCTATAGGGGGAGACAGACATTAAAATAATTTACAGGTAAGGTATTCAGGGGAGTATGAGCCCATGAACATAAGTGCTGAAGGGTTGGGGTAGGGAAGAGTGCCTAAATATTTAGGCTGGGGCTCTTTCCACCAGACCAAGCTGTTTCTTATTTCCTCCTCCAAGAAGCCTTCCCTGACTTTTCCCACCCTATTCACCTTCCCTTCTGCCTATTCAATTGGGTCTGTACCTCTTAAGCATTTTCTAACTCTCCCCACTCCCAGTCCACAGCCCATATGTGCAGAGCCTTTTACTCTGCTCCTTCCCCTATCTGTAATTTATTTTAATGTCTGCGTCCTCAACTAAATTGTGAGCTCCTTAAGGGCAGGTATCAGGTCTACCAACTATTGCATTGTAGTCTCCCAAGCATTTACTGCAGTACTCTGTGGAAAGGGCACGGGCTTGGGAGTCAGAGGTCGTGGATTCTAATCCCGGCTCGGCGACTTGTCAGTCGTGTGACTTTGGGCAAGTCACTTCACTTCGTTGTGCCTCATTTACCTCACCTGTAAAATGGGGATTAAGATTGTGAGCCCCATGTGGGACAACTTGATATCCATGCATCTATCCCAGCGTTTAAAACAGCGTTTTGCAGGTAGTAAGTGGTTAACAAATGCCAGCATCCTCATTATTATTATTATGACATAGGAAGCATTCAGTATATACCATTGACTGATTCATTGACACCTTGCGCACCCCCCCCTCCCGGGGATAATTATCGCATTGCATTGTATTTATTAAGCACTCATTAGTAGGCAAGCACTGTGCTAAGATTTGGAAGCGCTGGGAATGGGTGTGAATAATTTTATAAGTACTTGAGGCAGTTGTTGGGTATTTTTTTTATAGTATTTGTTAAGCTCTTACTATGTGCCAGGCACCATACTAAAGTCTGTTGTAGATACAAGATGTGAGGTTGGACACAGTCCCTGTACCTCACGAGGCTCACAGTCTTAACCCCCATTTTACAGAGGAGTTAATCGAGACACAGAGACGCTAAGTGACTTGCCCAAGGTCACACCACAGACAAGTGAAAGAGCCAGGATTAGGACCCAGATCTTTCAGACACTCAGACCTGTACTCTATCCTCTAGACAATGCTGCTTCTCTTAACAGTTGATGTGTGTGTGTATGCTTGTGTGTGTGCGTATTTGTGTGAATGTGCATGTGTGCATGGAGAGCATTCATTCATTTTTCATTCGTATATATTGAGCCCTTAATGTGTGCAGAGCACTGTACTAAGCACTTGGACAGTACAATTAGGTAGCAGAGACAATCCCTACCCAACAACGGGCTCACAGTCTGGAGCACGAGTGTGGATGGAGGAAAGGGGATAATAATAATAGTAATTATGGTATTTGTTAAGCTATTACTATTTGCCAGGCTTTGTATTAAGCACGGGGTAATTGGGTGGGAAAAAGTCCCTGTCCCACATGAGACTCACAATCTCAATTGCCTTTTTAAAGATGAGGTAACTGAGGCACTCAACCGACAAGTGATGGATACGGGGTTAGAACCTTCTGAATCCTAGGCCTGTTTATCACCCAGCGGGCGATAAACCAATCCAGGTACTAAGGTGGAGAATTTTCTCTAGGAAATGAGGAAATGAATATACCTGTCCCCGAGGCCCTGACAGTAGAAGCAGACTCCCAGGAGATATTTGGTGCCTGTGGGACCAGCCCCACTCTGTCCAACTAGCCATCTGGGGCAGGTGTCCATGGGCTGGACCCAGGGGACAATAGGGAATTACAGGAGGCGGCTGCGATTGACCTAGGGGATGTTGAAACTGGGGGGGGGGGGGGGGCTGGGGTGACTCAGGGGATATGGCAATTGGAAAGTCATAGAGTTGACGTAAGTGATGTGGGGACTAGGTCATGGTGCTGACATAAAGGATGTCGGGGCTGGGGTTGGGCTTTCGGGCTGATCCAGTGATTGTCAGGATTGGGCAGGAGATGGTGCTGACAGTTCATTTGCCCAGGTAGTTTTTCTACAAAACCATTCAGTACATGTTTCCCCACTCTTCAAGAATCTCCAGCAGGTGTCCACCTACCACCTCATCAAAAAGAAAGTCCTTACCATTGGCTTTTAAGCCCTCCATGTTTCCTCATTGATTTCCTACTGCAACGCAGCACGTTCACTTCATTATACTCGGCTCTCACGAACCTAATGACTGTGCCTTGAGCTCATCTGCTCATCTGTCTCACTACTGACACCTTGCCCATGTCGTGCCTCTGGCTTGAACTACCTCCCCCTTCATAACCGACAGACAATCACTCTACCCACCTTCAAAACCTTATTAAAATTACATCTCTAGGAGATTTTCCACAACTAAGGCCTCGTTTCCCCTATATCCTGTCCCTTCTCCATCACCCTCTAATAAAAACAATACTAATTATAATGGTATTTGTTAAGTGCTTACTATGTGCCAGGCTCATAAGCACTGGGCTAAGCACTGGGGTAGGTCCAAGCTAATCACGTTGGAAATAGTCCCTGTCCCACACAAGGGCTCACAGTCTCAATCCCCACTTTACAGATGAGGTAACTGAGGCACGGAGAAGTGAAGTGACTAGCCTAAGGTCATACAGCAGCCAAGTGGCAGGCTGGGATTAGAATCCATGACCTTCCGACTTCCAGGCCTCTGCTCTATCCATGATGCCATCTTTCCACCAACACGTTTCCCACAATCGCCCTCAAGATTGGAAATCCCTCCCCCTCAGTGTAAGCCAGACCACAATCTTCCCATCTTCAAAGCCTAACTGAGGTCTCATCTTCTCCAAGAGGCTTTCCCCAGTTCCCCAACTCCCTCTCCCTTCTGCATTGTCTATACATTTAGATCTGTACTCTTTGGATACTTGGTATTCACCCCACATTCAGTCCCACAGCACTTACATACATATCCATTAATCATTTATTTATATTAAAGTTTGTCATCCTCTACACTGTAAGCTCGTTGTGGGTAAGGAACATGTATACCAACTCTATTGAATTGTACTCTCCCAAGCGCTTAGTAGAGTGCTCTGCATAGAGTAAGGGCTCACTAAATTGCAATGATTGATGATTTGATGAAGACAACATTGGGTTTGGGGTGCCCTTGGGACTGACCAGGGGATGTCAGATCTTGCAGGGGACATAGTGCTGTTAGAGGATGGGTTGGAGTAGGAGTGGAAAGATTTAAAGTCTGCTGACGCAGAAGGTCATTAGAACTGGGAAGGCAGTGGGTCTGAATCAAGTTGTTTTGGAGCTGGATGTGTGTGTGGGGTAGAGGGTGACCCAGAGGCTGTGTGGAATTAGGGAGAGGGGTTGCTTTGAGCTGACCCTGGAATTGTTGGTACTGGGGCTATGGCCCAAGCAGAGCCATAGAAGAAGTAGGTAAATAAGTGTAAATAAATCTTTGTCAAACACTCGTGTAATTGATTTGAGGAGGTGGTGAAGCATCGGTGCTATGGGCTGCTGAGGAAGAGACCTCATCGTAGGGAAGTAGGGCTTAATCAATCAAGGCCTTCTGAAGAGGGTGAGGTTCAAGGTGGGTTACGAAGATGGGGAGAGCTGTGATCTGTCAAATGTGAAACGTGGGGGGTTTCCAGGAAGAAAGGGAGGGCATTAGCCAAACATTGGCTGCACGAAGGACAAGAATGAGGTGCAATGAGTAGGTTGTGTGGAGTGTGAGCGGGAGTCCACTGGAAGAGAGAGAGAGTGCTGACTGGCTGCTTTAAAGTCAACAATCAGGAGTCTCTGCTTGATGCAGAGAGGAAAGGGTGGCTATTGAAATATTTGGAGGAGTGAGGTTACATGAGAAACAGCGTGGCGTAGTGGGTAGAGCACGGGCCTGGGAATCAGAAGGTCATGGGTTATAATCCTGACTCCACCACTGGTCCGCTCTGCGGCTTTGGGCAAGTCGCTGAACTTTTCTGTGCCTCAGTTACCGCATCTGTAAAACGGGGACTAAGACTCTGAACTTTATGCGGGGCAGGAACTGTGTCCAACCCGATACGCTCGTACCCCCCACCAAGCGCTTAGTACAGTGCCTGGCACATAGTAAACGCTTAATAAATACTATAATTACTATCACATATGCCGAACAACACTTTAGGCGACTGAGTGAAGTGTGGACTTGAGAAGGGAGATGGGCCCCCTGACACTGTGCTATTTTCTAACACTTGGTCACAAGAAACTAGTGAACGAGGGGGTGGGCGTGACCGTGCTTCTTTCCTGGCTCCCCTGCGGGAGTTCGGATACGCATATCCCCCGGGAGAGAAAAAGGGAGATCGCAGGGAGAACTAGTCAGAGAGCTGAGAGTAGGTCACGGGGAGGGTCAGATTGCCTTGCCATCCCAGGCGACTCCTCGGGGTAAGCATGGGCTAATGCCTGGCGAGTGGCTGATTGATTGATTGAGTGCCAAGGCGTGGGTGAGGGGAGAGGAGGGGATCCCCCGTCAATCAGGCTGACTGTCGGAATCTTTTCTCTCCGTTCCTCCGGCCTGGCTTCCTGCTGCTCCCCCAGCCCGAACCCCAGCTCCTCCGCCCTCACCTCGTCCTCTCCCTTAGAGCGAGTTCCCTCTGCGCCCCCCGTCAACACCTGTCCCGGTCCCTTTGCTGCGTGTCCTCAGGGCAACGCGGGACCTCTCTTGTCCTCTTCCCTGCCTCTTCCTCCTCCTGCCCACCTCCCCCGAGATTCGTGACCTCTTTCAGAGAAGGCGGGGGTGTGGCAGGACGAATCCAGGAGCCGCAACCCCAGACCCCAAATATCTGTATCCGTTAACTGCCCCCGCCTCCAATCTCCAGAGTCACCGGAACCAGTAGGGGCGGGGGGCGGGCGCGAGCAGACAGAGAACGTGCCGACCGACCTGGTGATGCTGTTACTTCTTTATTCATTGACAAGCAGAGGGTGGGTGATGGGGAGGGTTAGGGGGTTCCTTGCCGGGACAGACGGTTGCATCGTGCCTTGCGCATCTCTAGCCAGAATGTCGAGTACGGTGCCGAGTACGGAAAACATAAGATAAATCTGAAAGAGAAAGCGCGGCGCTTCAATCCGGCCCCAACCTATTCCCAGCCTCCACCCTCCACCCAGCCCACGCCGGGGGTTTCCAACCTTCTTGCCACCTGAAGGTCCATGTGACCCAGTGACCTCGGTTGAAGGGGCTTTGGGACTGGTGACTCTGAGGACAACGGAAACAACAACTCGGTCATGCCCTTGCCACAACCAGGGGACTAGAAAGTCACTGAGGTGGTGGGGGTGGGAGAGGAGGGGCTGGTCAAGGGGCATGGGGCGAGTGGAGAACCCAGTCCCCCTGGGGCCTGTTTCTGGGGACAAAGGGGAGAGGTCTGGGACCCGAGCCTCCGTCCGTCTGTCCGTCCGTATTCACAGGGACCCTCTCCCCGCGGCCTCTGCCTCTCTCTCCCGGGAGGAACAGGCCTACCGGGAGAACAGGCGGATCCTGGCTTGCTGGAATTGGGGAACCGGGAGGAAAGAGCGAGTCTCCCCAGCCCGAACCCCCGGCCCAGCCGGCGGAGCCCCCCACTCAGAGCCGCCCCCAAGGAGGGCCCGAACACTTACCATCCAAGAAATCCAAGTTATTGGATTCTCCAACGGGGCAGAGAGAGTGCAAAGGGAAACCGAGTGGGACGGGAGAGAGATCGGACTCCCCATTCCCCACCTGCCTCCGCCCCAACTCGCTTCTCCGCAGCCCCTCCCGCCCCCGCCGCCTTGGTTCGGAGCTCCGGAACCGTGAAACCGAGGTTTCCTAAGTCTCCATCTTCCAAGAGGTCAACCCTGCCATCCAGTTGTCTCCATCTCTCCACCTCCTCCATTCCGCCACTAGCCCAGTCCGGCTGACTGGCCGATCGTGCCCTCGGGAGCCCCCGAAACGGCCGGGCCCATACCAGTGGTCATGATGGAGTCCCCGGGGATGGTGCTAGTGGCGGCCTCTAAAGTACGGAGGGAAAGAGTCACTGAAGATAAGAGAACTGAGGACCCTCAAAAGGGGGACAGGAAACCCAACTCTGGAGCTGGGAAGTGCCCCGTCTTTATAATAAATAATGGTATTTGTTAAGCGCTGGGTGCCAAGCACTGTTCTAAGCACTGGGGTAACTACTAGGTAATCAGGTTGATCCAGGTGGGGCCCCCAGCCGTAATCTCCATTTTACAGATGAAGTAACTGAGGCACAGAGAAGTTAAGTGGCTTGCCCATGGTCACACAACAGATAAGTGGCCATCCAGGAGGCTGATAGCCAACTTCTCCCCCTTTCCCCAACACGGCCCAGCCCATTCTCTCTACACCCTCCACACCCAGGCCGGCCGGCCACTCCTCCCACATAGATGGGCAGGACGGCCATCAGCCCCCGGACTCACGGCCTGAGGCGAGGGCGCACAGGAGTCCAGCCAGGACAAGAACAGGGAAGACCTTCATGGTGGAGGGGTGGGCAAACAATCTGATCTAGGAGGTGCAGAGGCTGGGGTTCAGGGCGAACCATCGGACCTTATAAAGGCAGCGCCGTAGCGGGGGATGGGAGACATCGTGGGAGGAAGTGGAGGAGGGCATTAAGTTGAGCAAAGGGGGCCGGGGGCCAAGCCGGGAGAGAAGGTTGAGAGCAAACAGAACAATCGTGGCTATGGTGCCAGCTGGGCCATGGCAGGCTGGCAGGGCTCACCTGGCCCGAGGCTGAGGCCTGTGTCCTCAGATTGGGGATCATAATTGGGCTGCCACCCCGCCCCCTCAATGTCCTGTCCACCCACCCCGCAGTCACTCTCACCTCCCCTCAATGTTCTTTTTTTAAAATGATAATTGTTAATAACCTACTTTGTGGCAGGCCCCATATTAAGTTAAATTGGGATAGATACAGGATAATCAGATTGCACAGTCTCTTCCCACATGGGGCTCACCGTCTGTATTTGGGGGAGGAAGATTTAATCCCCATTTTACAGATGAGGCACAGAGCAGTGAAGTAACTTCATAATAATAGTAATTGTGGTACTTGTTAAGTATTTACTTTGTGCCAAGCACTATTCTAAGCGCTGAGAACTGTTATAGGCGCTGAATTCTTCAAGATCAAAGAGCAGTGAAAGGGCAGAGACAGGATTAGAATTTAGGACCTCGGACTTCCAAGTCTGGGCTCTTTTCAGAAGGACACATTGATTTTCTGTTCATGACGTGTCCACTCTCCCCTCATGACTAAAGGGACACGCTCAACGTGTCCAAGTCCGAGCTCTCCTGTGGCCTCTTGGGTCTCCCTGGGAAGAAAGTGAAAAGCAGAAGCAGGAGAGAAGCAGCATGGTGGAATGGTTAGAGCAGGGGCCTGAGAGTCAAAAAGTAATGGGTTCTAATCCTGGTTCCTCCACTTCTCTGGGCCTCAGTTACCTCATCTGTAAAATAGGGATTAAGACTGTGAACCCTCTATGGGACAGGGACTGTGTCCAACCCGATTTGCTTGTATCCTTCCCAGCCTTTAGTACAGTGCCTGGCGCATTGCAAGTGCTTAATAATAATAATAATGGCATTTGTTAATTGCTCACTATGAACCAAGCTCTGTTCTAATTGCTAGGGTACATAGAAGACAATCAGGTGATCCCACTTGGGGCTCACAGTCTTAATCCCCATTTTACAGATGAGGGAACTGAGGCACAGAGAAGTTAAGTAGCTTGCCTCAGGTCATACAGCAGACAAGTGGTAGATCCGAGATTAGAACACACGGCCTCTGTCTCCCAAGCTCATGCTCTTTCCACTGAACCATGCTGCTTCTCTTGCTTAACAAACACTATTATTATTAATAACGCAGAACTCCCAAGATGCCTGCCGACTTCTATCAGGGTCTCCCTGCTCACTCTCACCCCTTGAGCCCCTCTCACACTTCATCAGCACCCCCACCCTCAGGTCAATCAATTAGTAAAGCAGTGGTACTTGTTAAGTACCATGTGTGGAATGTTGGGAGCACTGGGCTAAACACTCGGGAGAGGACAATACGCTGAAGTTGCTAGACACAATCCCTGCATACAAGGAGCATAGAGAGGGGAAGACAGAGGTTGAAATAAATTGCAGCTAAGTGAAAACAACATAGTGTATGTATGTGCTATTGGGAAATAATTAGAGAGGCAAAGGAGTGAGGGCCTGGGAGTCAGGAGGGCCTTTGTGCTCATCCCGCCTCCACCACATATCCAACAGTGATTAAGTTGTTTCTACCCTGGAGGTTAGAACAGAGATAGGCCCATAGTAAGCGCTTAACAAGTCCTTTAATTACTGTTATTATTATGGCAGACAGGACTTCCCAAAAGGCCCACTGCAGAGCGGGGATTTTAGGGAGGGAAAGAGGAAGAGCGATCCCCAAGGGTGCTGGACCACTGGGCAGGAGGAGGGTTGGGATGGCTGCAGGGAGCCCATCCAGTTGGAGGCGAGGCAGTCTGGAGCTGGGGAAGGGAAGGGTGGCTGGGTCCAATGGACGGAGCCATGTAGACAGTGGCAGTATTTAGATTGTATCTCTGCTACATTCCACGCCTTCCTCCCTCCTTCCCTACGGACTCTGATGTCCCTCTGTCTCAGACGCGAAACAAATAAATGGAAAACCGCAACTCTGTTTCCTGGTAATCCCAGATCCAGAGTGAACATTCTGTCTTCCCTATCTGTCTGCCCAGCCCTGTCTCTTTGTACCCGTTTCAGTTTCTCTAACAGTCATCTTCAGTGGTATTTACTAAACTCTTTCTATTTGCAGTTCACTTCACTGATTGGGACAGTACAATGCAACAGAGTTGTTGGACATGTTCTCTGAACACAATCCATCGATCAGTGGTGCTTATTGAGCATTACTATGTGCAAGAGCACTGTACATATGGTGTTGGGGGAGTGTTTGACCATTGCCGAAGTAGAGTGGAAGCAGCATAACCTAATGGAAAGAGTCCAGATCCTCTGAACCCCAGGCCTGGGCTTCTAATCCTGGCTCTGCCACTTACCTGCTATGTGACCTTCTTCAAGTCACTTAACTTCTCTGTGCCTCAGTTTCCTTAGTTATAAAATGGGGATTCATAGCCGCGTCTCCCTCCTACTTAAACTCTAAGCTCCATGTGGGACAGGGACTTTATCAGACCTGATTATCTTCTAACTACTTTAGCGCTTAGAACATTGCTTGATACATTCATTGTAAGTGCTTTTTTAAATGGTATTTATTAAGTTTTTACTATATACCAAGTGCTGCTATAAGCACTGGGGGCACTGAGGTAGATATAAGGTTATGAGGTAGGACACTATTTCTGTCCTTCACGGGGCTCACACCCCAGGGAGGAGGAAATAGAATTTAAACCCCATGTTACATATGAGGAAACTGAGGCACAGAGAAGTGATATCTTAAAATTGATACAATCAGGTACAATCTACCTGAAAGCTCCTTGCTCCTCTTCAGTCCCTCTGTCCTCCTTCCCCTTCAAGTCTCCCATCTTTCCCAGAAGTATCTCGTGGAAATCTCCCTTTTCTCTAAATCCATCCCCTCCTCCTGTGCCATCAAACCCCATTCCTTCGCACCTTATCAAAGCACTTGCCCCCACACTTCTTCCCTCCCTGACCACCACCTTCACCCGTTCTCTCTCCCATGGCTTCTTCCCCACTATTTTCAACCATTCATTCATTCATTCATTCGATCATACCTATTGAGTGCTTACTGTGTATAGAGCACTGTACCAAGTGCTTAGAAAGTATAGTTCTGCAACACAGACAATCCCTACCCAACAACGGGCTTACAACTAGAAGGGGGTAGACAGACAACCAAACAAAACTAGTAGACAGGCATCAATAGCATCAATATAAATAGAGTCATAGATATATACACATCATTAATAAAATGAATAGAATAATACATATGTTCATATATACCCAAGTGATGTGAGGCAGGGGGTTGTGTTTAGAGCAGAGTGAGGGAGTCGAGACGATGAGGAGGGGAGGAGGAGCAAGGAAATGGGGTACTACGTCCTTTTGCTTGCTCATGTCTTGCTCATGTCTCCACTATCCTAAAAAATTCCTTACCTTGACCCCACGGCTCCCTCCAATAAGCACTTCAACTCCCTCTTACCATTCCTCTCCAAACTCCTCCAGTGAATTGTCTACACTCACTGTCTCAAGTTCCTCTCCTCCATTTCTCTCCTTCACAATTGCTGTGGAATTTCTAATATTCGTTAAACGCTTACAATGTGGCAGGCACTGTTTTAAGCGCCAGAGTAGATCCAAGGTAATCAGGTTGGACACAGCTCACGTCCCACGTGGGGCACACAGTCTTAATCTCCATTTTACCAAGTAAGTAACTGAGGCAGATAGAAGTGAAGTGACTTGCCTAAGGTCACCCAACTGACAAGTGGCTGAGCCGGTATTAGAACCCAGGTCCTTCTGACTCCCGGCCCCTTGATCTATCCAATGAGCCACATTGCTTCTCAGTGCATGACTTTCCCGGGAAAGGGAATTAGCCGGGAAAGCGCCAGGGCCAAGGCCACCCGACCCGGTCCCTCTCCGCCCTCCCTGCCCAGGCCGGCCGGCCGCTCCTCCCGCATAGATGGACAGGACGGTAATCAGGCCTCGGACTCATGGGCCGAGGCGAAGGCGCAGAGGAGTCCAGCCAGGTTGAGGACAGGGAAGACCTTCATGGTGGCGGTGGCGGGGTGGGCAGACAATCTGATCTAGGAGGTGCAGTGGCTGGGGTTCAGTGCGAACTGTAGGACCATATAAAGGCAGCACCTCAGAGGGGGACGTGAGGCATCGTGGGTGGGAGTGGAGGAGGGCATTAAGTTGAGGGAAGGGGGCAGGGGACCAGGCTGGAAGAGAAGGTTGAGAGCAAACAGAACAATCCCGGCTATGGTGCCAGCTGGGCTGTGACAAGCTGACAGGGCTCAGCCAGGCCTGAGGCTGAGGCCTGGGTCCTCAGATTAGGGATCAGAATTGAGTTGCCATCCTGCCCCATCAATATCCTGTCAACCCAGCCCACACTCACTCTCAACTCCCCTCAATTTTCTTTTATTAAAATGATACTTGTTAATCACCTATTTTGTGCCAGGCCCTGTATTAAGTGAAGGTGGGATAGATACGGGATAATCAAGTTGGATGGTCTCTTCCCACATGGGGCTCACAGTCTGTATTTGAGGGAGGAGGATTTAATCCCCATTTTACAGATGAGGCACAGAGCAGTGAAGTAACTTCATAATAATAATTACGGTTTTTGTTAAGTGCTTACTTTGTGCGAAGCACTGTTCTAAGCACTGAGGACTCTTATATGCACTGAATTCTTCAAGATCAAATAGCAGTGAAAGGACAGAGACAGGATTAGAATGCAGTACCTCGGATTTCCAAATCTGGGCTCTTTTCAGGAGGCCACATTGCTTTCCTGTTCATGATGTGTCCACTCTCCCCTCATGACTGAAGAGACATTCTCAGCGTGCCCAAGCCCGAGCTCTCCTGTGGCCTCTTTGTTCTCCCTGGGAACAAAGTGAAAAACAGAAGCAGAAGAGAAGCAGCATGGTGAAATGGATAGAGCAAGGGCCTGAGAGTCAAAAGGTAATGGGTTCTAATTCTGGTTCCTCCACTTCTCTGGGCCTCAGTTACCTCATCTGTAAAATAGGGATTAAGATTGTGAATCCTCTGCGGGACAGGGACCGTGTCCAACCCGATTTGCTTGTATCCATCCCAGCTCTTAGTACAGTGCCTGGCACATTGTAAGTGCTTAATAATAATAATAATGATATGTGTTAAGTACTTACTATGTACCAAGCACTGTTCTAAGTGTTAGGGTAGATACAAGACAATCAGGTGATCCCACTTGGAACTCACCATCTTAATCCCCATTTTACAGATGAGGGAACTGAGGCACAGAGAAGTTAAGTGGCTTTCCCAAGGTCACACAGCAGACAAGTGGTGGAGCCAAGATTAGAACCTACGGCCTTTGACTCCCAAGCCCATGCTCTTCCCAGTAAACCACACTGCTTCTCTTGCTTAACAAACACTATTATTATTATTAATAACTCAGAACTCCCAAGATGCCTGCCCGACCTCTATCAGGATCTCCCTGCTTGCCCTCACCCCATGAGCCCCTTTCCTACTTCATCAGCACACCCCTCCCCCCCCTCAGGTCAATCAATAAATCAATCAATCGTATTTATTGAGTGCTTACTGTGTGCAGAGCACTGTACAATACAACTGCGGTGGTAGACTCCTTTTCTACCCACCACGAGGTTGCAGTCTAGAGGGAGAAAAAACATAAAAATAAATTACGGATATGGACCTCAGTACTGGGGGCTGAGTGTGGGGTGAGTGTCAAGTGCGTAAAAGGGACTCATCCAAGTGTATTGACTTGCCCAAGGTCACTCGGCAGGTAAGTAGCAAAGCAGAAATGGAACCCAGGTTCTCCGACTCCCAGATCGGTGCTCGATCCACTAGACCGCGCTGCTTCAAACACCCTTCTTCCCCTCCTCCCCTTTCTAATGTACTCAGTTTAATGACCTGTCCCAACCATGGAATCAACCGCGTTCTTCTGAATATGAAAAGCTAGAGGTGCGGCAGTGATTAAGGCTTGTGATTTGCTCCAAAAGTGTTAATCACTTTCCCCGGCGGATAGGTTAATCGGGAAGAAGGGGGCAGAGGCTGAGTCCGCGAGATTTTTGAAGGGGAGCTTGGGACATAAAGGCTCCTTTCTCGGACGTTCCAACTGTCTGCAATTTCAAGGGCAGCGTCCTCTTCTAAAAGTCAGATACTTCCAGTCTCGCGTGGAGCTCACATTCTAAAAGACAGAGGAAAGCGGCATTTTATCCTCATTTTACAGAGGAGATTATTTTGTACATGTCCCAGAGCTCGATACATAGTAAGTACCACAATTATCATAAGTGATGATGGTGTTTGTTGCCGAATTGTACTTTCCAAGCGCTTAATACAGGGTTCTGCACACAGTAAGTGCTCAGTAAATGCAACTGAATGAATGAATTTATGAAGTGCTTACTACTACTGCCCACAAGTGCGAAGCACTCTTCTAAGCGCTGGGGGTGGGGGGGGGAATACAAGGTGATCAGGTTGTCCCACGTGGGGCTCACAGTCTTAATCCGCTCAAGCAACGTGGCTCAGTGGAAATAGCACGGGCTTCGGAGTCAGAGGTCATGGGTTCAAATCCCGGCTCCGCCACCTGTCAGCTGTGTGACTTTCGGCAAGTCAATTCACTTCTCTGTGCCTCAGTTACCTCAACTGTAAAATGGGGATTAAGACTGTGAGCCCCACGTTGGACAACCTGATCAACTTGTAACCTCCCCAGTGCTTAGAACAGTGTTTTGCACATAGTAAGCGCTTAATAAATGCCATTATAAAAAAATCCCCATTTTACAGATGAGGTAACGGAGGCTCAGAGAAGTGAAGTGACTTGCTCAAAGTCACACAGCTGACAAGTGGTGGAGCTGAGATTAGAACCCATGACCTCTGACTTCCAAACTCGTGCTGTTTCCACTGAGCCATGCTGCTTCCCTATGTGTTCCTATGTTCCCTATGTTCTGAGGGCTGGGGTAGATACAAGCTAATCGGGTTGGACACAGTCCCTGTCCCACTTGGGGCGCACAGTCTTAAAATTTATTTTACAGATGAGGTAACTGAGGCACAAGGAAGTGAAGTGACTTGCCCAAGGTCACACAGCAGACAAGTGGCGGGGCCAGGATTAGAGCCCAGCTTCTTCGGACTCTCAGGCCCGAGCTCTATTCACTAGCCCTTTCCTGCTTCCCTCCGGGCAGGAAAATAAACAGCTTCTGCCCCTCTCCTCGGTCCTCGCTCCCAAGGGAGGGTAGCTGGGAAAGTCTGCTTTCTGCAGCTGTCTCTGGGATGGGAGACAGCTCACTCAAAGCCGTGCACCAGGTCCTGTAGAGAAGGAAGCCGGGCCGCTGGACCACCAGTGACTTTGCTTGTGGCCTTTCAGGAGCAGTTGAAGAATCGCCCTTTGAGAAGGCTTCCTTTCATTCAGTCGTATTTATTGAGCGCTTATAATAAGCACTTGGGAAGTTCGATTGAGCAACAAAGACAATCCCTGCCCACAACGGGCTCACAGTCTAGAAGGGGGGAGGTAGACAACAAAACAAGTGAACAGGCATCAGTACCATTATTATAAATGAATAGAATTATATATAATAATAATAACAATGGTATTTGTTAAGTGCTTACCGTGTGCCGAGCACTGTTCTAAGCACTGGGGTAGAAACAAGGTAATCAGCTTATCCCACATGGGGCTCACAGTCTTAATCCCCATTTTGCAGACGAGGTAACTGAGGCACAGAGAAGTGAAGTGACTTGCCCAAAGTCACACAGATGACAAGTGGCAGAGCAGGGATTAGAACCCACGACCTCTGACTCCCAAGCCCGGGCTCTTTCCACTAAGCCACGTAGATATATAAACATCATTAATAAAAATAAATAGAATTATAATTATAAATATATACATATATGCACAAGTGCTGTGGGGCGGGGAGACGGGGTGGAACAAAGGGAGCGGGTCGGGACAATGGGGAGGGGAGGGAGAGTAGAGGAAAAGAGGGGTTTAGTCCTCTCCATCAGTACGGAGCCCAGCACGGCTCTGGCAAACCCAAGGCGCCCCCTGCTGGCCACGCCCCGGGACTGCCGAATTCAACGGGGAACCTGCGGGCCCCAGGCCTTGCCCCCACGGGGTCCCGCCGCCCCAGGACCCCAGCCCACCCGTGGCGACTCCCATCCGGTTCCCCCACCCCCACCCCAACGCCCCGGCCATGAGGAAACTGAAGCACAGTGAAGCTAAGTGACTTGCCCAAGGTCACACAGCCAGTGAGTAGCTGAGAGGAGATTAGAACCAGGTCCTCTGGCTCCCAGGTTAATCAATCAACCAATCCAGATCCAGCGAGATCAGTAATAATAATAATAATAATGGTATTTGTTAAGCGCTTATTATATACCAAACACTGTTCTAAGCGCTGGGGCAGATACAAGGTAATCAGGTTGTCCCACGTGGGGCTCACAGTCTCCATCCCCATTTTACAGATGAGGTAACTGTGGCATAGAGAAGTTAAGTGACTTGCCCAAAGTCACACAGCTGACAAGTGGCAGAGGCAGGATTAGAACCCACGACCTCTGACTCCCAAGCCCGTGCTCTTTCCACTAAGCCATGCTGCTTCTCTCAACTCCACTATCCCCCTGTCACTGGTTCCTCATACTTCCATGCACCCACAATCCCAGCCCGAGCAGCTGGTGGACCCCGTTCACGGGAGCCCCCGGAGTGGCTGGGCCCTTACCGGTGGTGGTGACCTTGAGTGGTGAGTACAGCTCAGAACAGTGCTTGGCACATAGTACGTGCTTAACAAATACCATTATTATTAAAGAGTCATTGGAGAAAGGAAGACTGGGGACTCTCAAACGGGGGACAGGAAGACCCTCCCTGGGGGCCGGGAATGTCCACCGCTGGCCTTCCGCCTAGAACACTGATGGCCACCTCTTTCCCGACCCCGGCCCAGCCCCATTTGGGCTCGGTCTTCCCAGCGGTACTAGGACACTCGAGGGAGCTGGTCTCCCGCTGGACACTGCCCCCACGGGCCGGGGTGGACCATCCCGGACCCTCCTCCCTCTTTCCCTCCTTGAGGATGAATGAAGGAGCAAGTAAGAGCAGCCCAGAAGGGAATGGGAGAAGAGGAAAGGAGGGCCTATTCAGGGAAGGCTTCTTGGAGGAGATGTGCCTTCAATAAGGTTTTGAAGTGAGAGAGAACAATTATCTGTCTGATAATGCACACACACATGCGCACACACATGCACACAAGATCCTTGGTATCCAAAAGGGTCCAGTCCCATGGAAGATCCTGGGGAAACACACACACACACACACACACACACACACACACACATGCAGAAATGGTATTCGTTGGGTGCCCACTGGATGGGAAGTTCTCTGTCCATAAGGGGCCTACACTGTATGAGAAGAGACAGACATGACAATATTTACAAATTATATGGTCATAGTAAATAAGGAGTTGAAGATTGACTAAACATATATGTGCACAAGTGCTGAGGATTGACAGAAGTAATATTCATAAAAAGTAGAAGTCCCAGCTCCTCCAAGAGGCCTTCTCTGATTAAGCCCTCTTTTACCCTGCTCCCTCTTCCCCTTCTGCGTTGTCTATGCACTTGGATCTGTGACATTTGGGCTTTGATATTCTCCTCACAGAACTTCTGTACATATTTATAGATTACTTATTTATATTAATATCTCTTTCCCCTCCAGACTGTTAGCTCATTGTGTGAAGGGAATGCGTCTGCCAACTCTGTTGTACTGTACTCTTCCAAGCGCTTAGTACAGTGATCTGCACACAGGAAATGCTCAATAAATACCATTGATGTTGAAAATCATTAAGCTGGGGAATCAGTATGGCCTAGTGGAAAGAGTACAGGCTTGGGAGTCAGAGGATGTGAGTTTGAATCCCAGCTCTGCCACATGTCTGCTTTGTGACCTTGGGCAATTCACTTCACTTCTCTGTGCCTATTCATTCATTCATTCATTCATTCAATCGTATTTATTGAGCGCTTACTGTGTGCACAGCACTGTACTAAGTGCTTGGAAAGTACAATTCCTACCCCAAAATGGGCTCACAGTCTAGAAGGGGGGAGACAGACAACAAAACAAAACAAGTAGAAAGGCATTGATAGCATCAATATAAATAAATAGAATTATAGATATATGCACATCATTAATAAAATAAATAGAATAATAAATACATACATATATGCACAAGTGCTGTGGGGCAGGAAGGAGGGTTGGGCAGAGGGAGGGAGTCGGGGCAATAGGGAGGGGAGGACCTCATCTGTAAAATGGGGATTGAGACTATGAGCCCCAGATGGGAGAGGGTCTGTGTCCAACCCTATTTTCTTGTTTCCATCCCAGCGCTTAGTACAGTGCCTGGCACATAGTAAGGGCTTAACAGACACCATAATTAGTATTATTATAATCAGGATGATGATAGAGTTGTTTTCGAATAGATAAGGTCTTCAAGGTAGCCACTGTCAGTGGGAAGAAGTAAACGCTCTTGGTGCAAAGCAATACGGTGCAGTGGAAAGAGCCCAATTCTGGGGTTTTTATCCCAGCTCGACCTCTGGCCCGCGTTGTGACCTTAGGAAGCTCTGTTCACCTCTCAGTGCCTCAGTTTATTACCTGGTCTTCTGGATGACCTAGGACAAGTCATGTCACCACTTTCCCCATCTGGAAAATGTGATAGGACTTGCCGACCTCCAGAGGCTGCGTCTGGATAAAATGAGTTACATGGGAGTACAACACCCAACTCCAAGGTGGCAGACACAGCTCTCTGGGCAGTGGGCAGAGTCAACGACCCGGGCCCGTCTGTCCTCTGCCGGTTGCTGTGCAAACACCAGGCACAGGGGAATGGGGCTGGAGGCCAAGCCAGGGGCTCGGGGACAGAAAGGGAACGTGCATCGAAGCCAGAGAGATTTTCACCCTTTCCCCGCCCTATTCCTGCCCTGCGGTCAGCCAATCTGGGATGGGGGGCCACCAGGCACCCGTATGCGTCCAGCCACCGGGATGGAGGTTGGAGGGAGGATTGGGTGACCCAGGGGATTCCTTCCAGGCGGGGGCAAGCGGGGCTAGGGGTGGTTGAATCGGATGGGCAGAATCACTTGGTTGGGGGCAGTGTTTGCTGTCTGGGTACTTGCCCCTCGCCAATTCCCCCTCTTCCCTTCTCCCTGCTCTCTCCTCTTTCCTTTCTCCTAGTCCACAACCCCTGGTATTATGTCTGTTCAGACGCGAGACATATAGTGGAAAGCCACATATCTTCTTCCTGGATATCCCAAATCTACCTATTCATCCCCATCTTTTTGCCTCCCTTTTCCCTTTGTTCCTGTCTTTCTACCCAGCCTTGCTAAGAGAAGCAGCGTTGCTCAGTGGAAAGAGCATGGGCTTGAGAGTCAGAAGTCGTGGGTTCTAATCCCAGCTCCGCTACTTGTCAGCTGTGTGACTTTGGGCAAGTCACTTAACTTCTCTGTGCCTCAGTTACCTCATCTGTAAAATGGGGATTAAGACTGTGAGCCCCACGTGGGACAACCTGATTATCTTGTATTTCCCCCAGTGCTTAGAACAGTGCTTGGCACATAGTAAGTGCTTAACAAATACCATTATTATTATCTGCTTTTTTCCTGTCTGTCTCTCTCTCTCTCCAGCCCTCTCTCTCTATTCTTTCTTATTTCATCGTCCAGTCCTATCTCTCTATCTTAGAGAAGCAGCGTGGCTCAGTGGAAAGAGCACGGGCTTTGGAGTCAGAGGTCATGGGTTCGAATCCCGACTCCACCTATTGTCAGCTGTGTGACTTTGGGAAAGTGACAACTTCTCTGGGCCTCAGTTCCCTCATCTGTAAAATGGGGATTAAGACTGTGAGCCCCCCGTGGGACAACCTGATCACCTTGTAATCTCCCCAACGCTTAGAACAGTGCTTTGTACAGTGTATAAGCACTTAATAAATGCCGTCATCATCATCATTTCCTGTTTTTTAAATGGTATTTGTTAAGCGCTTAGTCTGTACCAGGCACAGTACTAATCGCTGAGGTAGATACAAGCTAATCAGGTTGGACACAGTCCTTGTTCCACTTGGAGCTCACTGTCTTAATCATATTTTAACAGATGTGATAACTGAGACACTGAGAAGTGAAATAATAATAATAATAATAATAATAATAATAATGGTATTTGTTAAGCGCTTACTATGTGCTAAGCACTTTACTAAGCGCTGGGTTGGATACAAGGAATTGGGTTGGACCAGTTCCTGTCCCGTGTGAGGGTCACAGTCTCAATCCCCATTTTACGGATGAGGTAATAGTGGTACGGAGAAGTGAAGTGACTTGCTTAAGGTTACACAACAGATAAGTGGTGGATCTGGGATTAGAACCCAAGTCCTTCTGATTCCCAGGCCGGTGCTCTATTAACTAGGCTACGCTGCTTCTCAGTGTTTCCATTTCTGCCTCTCTGTCCCTGTCTCTCTGTCCAGTCCTGTCTCGCTATCCTTTTCTGTCTCCATTCATTCATTCATTCAATCGTATTTATTGAGTGCTTACTGTGTGCAGAGCACTGTACTAAGCGCTTGGGAAGTACAAGTTCGCAACATATAAAGACGGTCCCTACCCAACAGCGGGCTCACAGTCTAGAAGGGGGAGACAGCCAACAAAACAAAACATATTAACAAAATAAAATAAATAGAATCAATATGTACAAATAAAATAAATAAATAGAATAATAAATACGTACAAACATATATACATATATACAGGGCTGTGGGGAGGGGAAGGAGGTAAGGCGGGGGGATGGGGAGGGGGAGAAGGGGGAGAGGAAGTAGGGGGATCAGTCTGGGAAGGCCTCCTGGAGGAGGTGAGCTCTCAGTAGGGCTTTGAAGGGAGGGAGAGCTAGCTTGGCGGATGTGCAGAGGTAGGCTATTCCAGGCCAGGGGGATGACGTGGTCCGGGGGTCGAATGTGGGACAAGCGAGAACGAGGCACAGTGAGGAGATAAGCGGCAGAGGAGCGGAGGGTGCGGGCTGGGTCAGTCCTCCTCTGGGGATGGGCAGAAGAACCTCGGTCTCATCGGAGTGAAGTGGCACTGGAGCTTCTCCTCTGGTCCCACCCCGTGGATATGTCGAGTCCACGAGTCCATGGGGAAGCGGCATGGCTCAGTGGAAAGAGTGCGGGCTTGGGAGTCAGAGGTCATGGATTCAAATCCCGGCTCTGCCACTTTTCAGCTGTGTGACCTTGGGCAAGCCATTTAACTTCTCTGTGCCTCAGTTACCTCATCTGTAAAATGGGGATTAAGACTGTGAGCCCCAAGTGGGACAACCTGATCACCTTGTATCCCCCCAGTGCTTAGAACAGTGCTTTGCACATAGTAAGCGCTTAACAAATATAATTTCTCCCCCTTCTAGACTGTGAGCCCACTGTTGGGTAGGGACTGTCTCTATATGTTGCCAGCTTGTACTTCCCAAGCGCTTAGTACAGTGCTCTGCACACAGTAAGCGCTCAATAAATACGATTGATTGATTGATTGATTGAGTTCTGAACCCTGGTCTCGAGACACCTGAACCGGTGATCCTAAGCGTCTGACCGGGACCACATCTTTCGTGAAGATAGTCCCATGTTAGAGGAGTTTGAAGGAGTCTGCCCCCCCGCAGCATGCCACCCTGGTTCCAGTCTTAGGTGCTTAGGTGCTATTCCTGTCTCTCTGTCTGTCTCTGCTTCTATTCCTGTCTCTCTTTCTGTCTCTGTTTCTATTCCTGTCTCTCTGTCTGTCTCTGCTTCTATTCCTGCCTCTCTGTCCAGCCCTGTCTCTCTGTCCAGTCTCCCTCTCCCTGTTCATCCCTGTCTCTCTATCCTTTCCTGTTTGTATTCCTGTCTCCCCGTCCAGCCCTCTCTCTCTGTCCTTGTCTCTCTATCCAACCCTTTCTCTCTAGTCTTTCCGTCTGTATTCCTTTCTCTCTGTCTGACCCTACCTCTCTGTCCGATCCTGTATCTGTGCTTGTCTGTCCCCTCCCTGGGTCTTTCTGTTTTTGTTTGTATTTTCTCTCTTTCAGTACCTTTTCAGGTCTCTGTCTCTGTCCTATGCTCCCTTTCTTTCATCCCGTCTCTCTGGCTCTCTTTTTTCTTGCCTTCTCTCTTCTTTCCGATTTTGTCTCTCAGAATGCCCCCCCCCCAGCCCTGGGGCTACAGACACCCCTCTGCCCCTCCCCCCCCTTCTACACCCCTTCATCCCTCCCCCACTCCCACCCAGGGGCTGGAGATCCTACCCACTCCCAGCCACCAACCTGTATCCCTCCGATCCCTCGGCCCACTTCCAGCACTGCACCCCCCAGCAGGACACCCCACTTCTCAGAACACCCCAACCCCAGCTCCAAGCCCAGGCCCCCCATCTCTGCCCCGTGCCTCCCCCTTACCCCAGTGCTGGCCAGTCCGAACCCCCCCGCCCCGGGTGGGTGGCCTCTCCCCCATTTCCATAATTCCCCGGGCTCTGGTTAGGTGCAGCCCTATTCTGAGCCCCCCGCCCTCCCCGCCCCCCTCTCCATCCACATCCTCTGGGGGTCTGCAGAGAATACCCTCCGTCTGTTTTCGCAGCTCCGCTTTTTGATCGGAAGGATCGGTCCCCGCGGCGGCTGCCGCTGCAGTGTCTCTGCCTTCGATCGTTTCACCGGATTTCCGCGGTTGGGAGGGGGGCGACGGCGGAGCCGGTGATGGGCCCGTGTTCAAACAATCCCCTGCGCCTCCTGAATCTCCCGCGTCTCTCCGGCAGAAATCGAGTCCTTCCAGGGCTGACCCCAAAGCTCCGAGTTCGAATCCTCCCGCCTCCCCCTGTGTCCTCCCCCAGCAGCTCTGAGGCCCCTTCTCCTAACCTCTCCCTCTGTCCATCGGGGACCAGGCTCTTTTCCTCGAAGCAGTGATTCCCGGCACGGTGTGACTGAAAGAGTGAGCCAACCTTTCTGGACTATCATTTCCACAGCCCCCAGGGGGGTCTTCCATAACCCCAGTCCACCAGCGCCCCAAACCCCCACCCTTCAGACTCTAAGTCCAACAGCTCCTAGCCTCCCCACCCGCCAACACCCCCCCAGTCCACCAATCCCCAACCTATTTACCACCAGACCCTCATTCCACCAACCCCCCGACCACCCATCCTGCGGACCCCTAGTCCACCTGCCGTGCAGTGCCCCGGCTCCCTGCCCTCCAAATCACCTCTGCCCCCGTTCTCCGTCCTGCCTGTCTGTTATGCATCAGCTGTGTGACTTTGGCAAGTCACTTAACTTCTCTGTGCCTCAGTTACCTCAACTGTAAAATGGGGATTAAGACTGTGAGCCCCCCGTGGGACAACCTGATCACCTTGTAACCTCCCCAGGGCTTAGAACAGTGCTTTGCACATAGTAAGAGCTTTATAAATGCCATCATTATTATTATTATGCATCCTGCCTGCCTTGCTCAGAAGGCGCCCCCTCCCACCACTTCCCCAGACCCCCACCCCGCGGGCCTGCAGTGAATGCAAAGTGTGTCAAGGGAGGAGGCACGGACCCTCCCCCGCCACCATGCAGACCCCCGCCCCAATCCGAACCCCCCTTAACAAATGTCATAATAATAAGGATTGTTATTATTATAGTTCTCCGCAGGCCAGTCCCTCTTTCCCGTGCGATACCACTGTCCCACCTCCAGCTGGTCGCAGGGGTGCATGATCCTCGAAAAACCACCAGAGGGCGTGCATGCCCCCCATGGCCCTGCCACTCAATATCGAGCCTGCCCCAAACTCCTAGGGTGGGACACACACACACACACACACACACACACACACACACACACACACACACACACACACACACACACACACACACACACACACACACACACACACACACACACACACACACACACACACACACACACACACACACACACACACACCACGCCAGGCTCCCCTACAGGGGTTGAAGCCAGATAAGAAGGAGGCTGCAGCCACCTCCTCCAAATTTATCTTTTTTTAAAACCAGAATTTTTCTCAAAGTGAAGAAACAGCCAGGGAATGCCATCGCCCCCCTCCTCCCCACCCAGGCTCCGGCCGCGGGCAGCTCTGGCCCCGTCTCCCTCGGGCCTATGGGTGGAGAGAGATGGAACTGGTCAGAGTGGGGCCCTCGGGGGTCATTGCATCAATGCCCAAGTCTGTGACCCCCAGTCCGAAGTTCCAACGAAGGAGTCTGATGTTCCCTGGTCTCCCCCCAACTCCCATTGCTGCGATGCCTGCGTTCCTCCATCAGGTTGACCTAGAAGCAGCATCGCGTAGTGGATAGAGCACGGGCCTGGGTGTCAGAAGGTCATGGGTTCTAATCCTGGCTCCACCACTTGTCTGCTGTGTTACCTTGGGTAAGTCACTTCACTTCTCTGGGCTTCAGTTACCACATCTGTAAAATGGGGATTGAGGTTGTGAGCCCCATGTGGAAAGGGACTGTGTCCACCCCAATTTACTTGAATCCAGCCCAGTGCTTAGTACAGTTCCTGGCACATAGTAAGCTCTTAATAAATACCGTAATTGTTGTTAATCCCTCCCGTTGCAGCACCGGTCCTGTCCCTCTCACTCTGACCACTGTCCTCTCCCCTGAGGATGACCTTTTGGACCCCTTCTGCCCTCAGCCTTCTCTTTACTAAGCGCAGTCACCCCTACTCCCTGCGCAGAGGCCAGCGGGACCCCGGCCCCGTACCTAGTGGGAGGCAGGCCCCAGGCCCCCCGGATCCCCCCGCGGTGGTATATACAGCGTCGGCGGCTCTGTGGACGGTTCCACCCGGCCGGCCTCGGGAGCTGCGAGGTCAGCGACTGGACCTTCTGGCCCTGCTGGGTGCCGGGGTAAAGGGGCAGAGAGAGAGATGGGCAGCAGCGTGAGGCAAGGAGGAGGGGGAGAGGGAGGGGAAGGAGAGAGGGGCATGCGGCTGGAAAGGGGAGAGGGGCGCAAAGAGGATGTACCTCTCCTAACCCTCTGCCCTTTCCCCTCTGTCGCTCAGCCCACCCGGCCCTTTCCGGCCAGTCCACTGCTCCCGAGATGGGGCTTCGTGTTGCCCCTACCTTTGGCCGCCGTCCCGGCAGGGTTGAGCCTCGTCTCGGCGTCCGTAAAAGCGTCTTGGCCGGGGGGATCCGGGACCACGGCCGCTGGATCCCACTTCCCCCGACCACCTGGGGCCGTGGCGCCCCCCGCTGCCGCCCCCTCCTCTTGTTCGTCCTGCTGCTGGCACAGGTGATGCTCGACCATCAGCTGAAGCTCTGGGGCGGGTTACAGGGAGGGTGGGCTCCTCCCCACACCAAGCCCGCGGCCCTGGACCCACCCTGTCTCCCATCCCTGAGGGACAAACGGAACGCCAGCTCTCGCAGGCGGGGAAGGCAGTCCGGTCCCTTCTAGGAATGGAGAGACCATCGTGTCCATCCCCCTGCCTCGGTGAAGGCCTCCCCTCACGAAAAGATGGGTCGGTGGGGGGGAGGGGCGGTGAGTGGGGAAACGGGGAGGCCACGCATCACCGACCTTTCATAGTGGGCGTGGTCCGCGTGACCTTCTTCCGCTGCCGCGGGGACATTGTGAGAGTCGACTGGAATGAGACGGAATTTGGGCCCCGCAGCTTCTCACGAACCCCAACCCTTCCCTCCCTCCCACTGCAGAGTGGGGCTGCGACGATGGGCTGGTGGGAGGGTACATTTCCCCGATCACCCTAAATGGATCCAGGAGTAGGGTGCATAGAAGAGTTAGAGGTGAGCCCCTGGGATGCAAGTACTCATGTCTACTAGCTGTACTACACTCCCCAAGCGCTTATAACAGTGCTTGTCACGCTATAGGCGCTCAGTAAATGCTACACAGTGAAAATGAGAAGAAGGAGAAGGGAGGAAAGGGGAGGACATCATTTCCGTCCGCTCACCTTGAGCAGGGGGTTGGCGACGCGGTCTTCATCGATTTCTGCGAAGGGGTGAGAGGAAGAGAGAGAGGGAGAGGGAGACTCTGGGATCTCGCTTTCACAAGCCCCAGTCCTGCTTCTCGGGCCGCCCGAGGTCCGGGGAAAATCCGGACTCAGATGTTCAGGTAGCAGCACGTTAATCTTGTATGGTCGCCAGGGCAACGAGCTGGAAACCCAAGCTTCCTGAATCCCCCTCCCCATCTCGAGCGCCGCGGCTCTCTCTGGGCCAAACGAGAGCGGGGGAGTGGGTTGGGGGAGCCGAGGGGAAGAATTGTGGAGGTGGGTGGGGGACTGAGCCAGCTTCCCTCCCCTACTCTCGCCTCTCTCCGCCCGCTCACTGCAGCTGCCACCGCCTCTCAAATGCCGGGAGCGTCTCTGTTGCCGGGGAAACTAATAGGTCGTTGCCAGGACAACCAGCTCTCGGTTGACCACCCCCGTCCTCCAGGGTCCCGAGTGAGGGCTCTCCCCATCCTTACCAGTATCCTGGGACCCCGCTCTCCCCCTCCCCCGTCACCCCCCACCCAGGAGATCAGAGCATCTTGATTCCCGCAGCTGGAGAGAGCACCTCCCCTGTGCCCCGCCCCCCATCCCCATTAATAATAATAATAGTAATGATATTTGTTAAGCGCTTACTATGTACGAAGCACTGTTCTAAGCACTTGGGAGATACAAAGTAATCAGGTTGTCCCACGTGGGGCTCACAGTCTTAAACCCCATTTTACAAATGAGGGAACTGAGGCCCAGAGAAGTTAAGTGGGTTGCCCAAGGTCACACAGCTGACAAGTGGCAGAGTTGGGATTCGAACCCATGACCGCTGACTCCCAAGCCCGTGCTCTTTTCACTGAGCCACGCTGCAGTACAGGCCCCTGGCCCTTTAAGGGTTTTCCTTCGGGGGTGAGGTGCATGATGGGGGGGATTAAGGCAATGAAGGTCCCTCCCCAAATATGGAAGAGGGAGTTGGAATAAGAGGTGGGATTTTTAGCGCTGGTGGTACTTGGAGATTCCAGCGCTTAGACCAGTGCTTAGCATATAATAAGCGCTTAACAAATACCATAATAATAATTATTATTACTATTCCTGGTCCAGGCCCAGGTGAAGGTCAGGGGGCTGGGTTGGGGGTGGGGGGCAGGAAGAGGGCTGAGAAGACCCGGGGAGGGACTCACCTGGAGACGAGGGGTCACTGGTCAGCACCAGGGTGGCTGGGGTCGGCCGGCGTCTGCGGATCTGCAGTGCGGGGAGGGAAGAAGAGGGAGGAAGGGAGTGGCCGACAATGACAGTACAAAGCAATGCCCTAAGCGTGAGCCCCTTCGCCCGGTGACACTCAGGCACCCTGGGAGTGGGGGTTGGGGGTGGGGGTATCGTGGCTGGGGATAGGTGGGGGGAGCAGGCTGGCAGGCCCCATGGAGCTAACCGGGCCAGTAGAGCCGATATATGGTCTCTGTGGCCCACCCAACCTGGCCAGGGGGACTGTGAGCAAGGCAGGGTGTGTGTGTGTGTGTGGAGGTGGGGAGGGATGTCCAAATCTAACAGCTCGGGGAGAAGAGGGTACTTTTTGATCATCGTCATCATCATCGTTATTATTAAAGAAGCAGCTTGACCTAGTAGACAGAGCGTGAACCTGGAAGTCAGTAGGTTTGGGGTTTTAGTCCCAGCTGCGCCACTTGTTTTACTGTGTGACCTTGGGTAAGTCATTTAACTTCTCTGGGCCTCAGTTGCCGCATCTGTAAAATGGGGATTAATAATAATAATAATAATAATGGTATTTACTCTGAGCCCCATGTGGGACTTGGACTGTTTCCAAACTGATTAGCTTATATCTACCCCAGCGTCTGGCACTTAGTAAGCACTTAACAAATACCATTATTATTAATGGTATTTGTTAAGCACTTACTATGTGCCAAGCACTATTCTGAGTGTTGAGGTAGCTACAAGGTAAGCAGGTTGTCCCATGTGGGGGTCACAGTCTTAAGCCTACCACGATTATTTTCTATTATTATATTCGTTATTATTATTATTAAAAATGGTATTTGTTAAGCGCTTACTATGTGCCAAACACTATTGTAAGAGCTGGGGTAGATACAAGATAATTAGGTTGGACACAGTCCCTATCCCACATTGGGCCCACAGTCTAAGTAGGAGAGGCAGGTGGAAGTCCCCTGCGGCTCTCCACGCCCCATAGCCCCAGCGGCTCCTGGAAATAACCCAGGGACACAGGACCGAGGTCTCTCCCTTGCCCCCCACCCCCACCCCCTCCCCTCACATGGAGACCACCCCCCACCTGGGCCACTGAACGCGACATCAGTCCACAAAACCCGACCCAGCCTTATCCCACGCAGCAAAACAGGGCACCTTCTATAATTACAGCCCAGCTCCTCCCCAGCCCCAACACCATCCGCACAACTCCGTGCCCCACCCCGGCTACCAGCGCAGTTAGCAGACATGATTCTTGCCTTCCAGGAGTTTACAGTTTAGTAGGGGAGACCAACATTAAAATAAATTACAGATGGGAGTAGGGGGGAAGGGGATATGAACATGATAATATTAATTGTGGTATTTAAGTGTTTACTATGAGCCAAACACTGTATTAAGCGACATGAGTTAGTGTTTAAGTAACGGGCTGTATAAAATATGGAAATAAATACTCCAGATACGCCCCCTTTCCTCCCCAACTCTCTGTATTTATTATTATTATTATTATCATTACATCTGGAATAATACAAGCTAATCATGTCGGAAAATGCCCCTGTCCCACATGGGGGTCACAGTCTAAGTAGGAGGGAGAAAAGACATTGAATTTCTATTTTACAGGTGAGGAAACTGAGACACAGAGAAGTTAAGTGACTTCCCCAAGGTCACACAGAAGGTCAGTATTAGAATTCAGCTCCTCTGACTGCCAGGCTCATGCTCTTTCTAGCATGCCACACTGCTCCTCTATTGTTTCTTTTCTTTTAGGTCCCATCTGATTGTATTCCAACTTCGACCCAGAGTGCCTCTTTTCGTCTGATGGTTTGATTTCATCCTGGCCAAGGGATGTTGGCCTTAATGCCTCCACCTAGCCCCGCGGACAAGCCAGGGAAGCTTCAGAGTCGGGGCCACCAGACTCCCTATATAACACTCCCCTCGACTTCCAAAGCTCATCCCATCCATCCCCCTGCCTCTAAACTGCCCCTCCCCTTCGACCGCCCAGTCACAGGAGGAGATCCCTAGTCTCTTGGGGGGGACCTTCCGCCGCCCCCTGCTAGCCACAAAGTCCTCCTGCATATCTAACCTACATCCTTCGTGCTGCAAGGGCTGTCCCAAATCTTCTGGTCCTGGCTTCTGACAGCCCAGTTGGCCTCTACCCCACCTGCACCCTACCCCCACCTCCTACCTCCTACCCCTCCCTCTCCAGAGATGTGAAATTAGTCAACTTCTCCTCCACCCCATCCAGGTTTGGCTACAAAACCTCTTCCAGACCTCAGGCTCAGCTCCCTCAATCATTCATTCATTCATTCATTCATTCAATCGTATTTATTGAGTGCTTACTGTGTGCAGAGCACTGTACTAAAGCGCTTGAATCCGGCTCCCGACCTTCGACCTGACCCCTCTCCGGCCCTGACCCTTGCTCTGAGTCGTCGCTGTCCACCCCAGGTGCTGCCCTGACTGTGGTCCCTTCGATTGCTCTTCCGCCCTGCTTCTGCCTGCAGATCAATGACCAGAAAACTGGAGGCCCTTCCAGGGAGAGGGCGCAGGGATAAGAAGAGCCTAGTTGAATTTGCATCATTTTCGGTAAAAACCCTACAAATTAGACACAAATCTTCCCAAGGGAACCGCAGTCCAGCATCCTGCCACTGAACCTCCTGGAGAGGCGACGATGGGCGTGGTGATGGAGAGCTCCCGGGGCTTGACACGAACATGCAGATGACACGCAAATTGTCGGGCAAATTCACCAGTTTGGATTCACGAGTTCGGCCACTCCGTGGACCTGGTCAACCCCGGCGTTTGGCTTCAGAAATGCCTACTCTCCCCGTAATTGCTTTAATTTTCATGAAGTAGCCGACTGCCTGCCACCATCCCCACCCTTGCACATGCTCCCTGCATATCCCCTTTGTCTGAGTCCTGGGGAAGCGGCACTGCCTTCGAGCTGTTGATAAAGTTTGGGTTGTAAAAGTATGTCGAAGGGCCTCCTGGGAAACGTAGTTCTGCCGCCTCCAACCTCACTTCTTCACCCCCTTTCCCCAAGATCAGGGTACCCAAGAAAGGTTTGGGTCACTCCAGCACCCAAGCGATCAGGGGCAGGTACCGCGGGTTGGGAGGACAGGCAAAAGGAGTTGGTATTTTTCCTTCTGGAGAAGCGAAGGCTGAGAGAGGGAGGGAAACCGATCGGGTTTCTACGAAGTGTCATTCCCCGGGCAACGGAGACGGGCTGCTTTCCGATATCACTAGAGAACTTGCTCCAGCCCCTGCAGCAAGTTGGATTACTATTAGATTCTGGATTGGGCAGGGGTGAGAGACTTCCAGAGGAGTGGGGAGAGTGGGCGGTGGAAGGGTGCGGAGAGTGTCATGGCACGGAGGCCGAAGATGAGGTGGGAGATGGGGGATGGGGTGCGGGGGATGAGGAGGCAGGCCAGAGACATCTCTTCACGTGAGGACCTTTCTTTCCCCGGGCGGACTGGCAGCACCATCTGTTTGACACAACCGCTCAAGGACGTTGGGATGCAGGGTATGTGTGAGCGCACGTACACGTGAGTGTGGGTCTGCATGCGTGTCCCGCTGAAGGCCCATGTGATGGCATGTGTGGGTATTCAAGTGGGTGAATATGTGTGCATGGTTGTGAGAGTATCCGCGTGTGTATGTGTATTTGTGTGGGTGTGTGTGTGAGGGAGCAGGCGGGAGAGGGTATGTATGCTACTGTATGTCGTGGGGATATTGGTGTAGTCAGGTGAGTGTATGTATGATATAGTACATCAGAGAGTTTTTGAGCACAGACAGGTGAGTGTGTGTATATTGGAATATGTTGTGGGAGGTGTCTGAGGTGATGTCAGGCCATCGGTAGGGAGTGATTCCCTATTCCCCAAATGCTTGTACCGTTCCTGCATTAGCAGGGATTGAGGGCAGACCTAGGATGGACTTTCAGGTGGTGTGGCTGGGAAGTTGAGGCCCAGTTAGAGGGCAAAGGGGAGAGGGAGCAAGGAAGAGGCCGGGCATCCCCCAGCATCCGAGTTCCTCCGGTCCCGACTCCAAGGTGCCTTCACCACGTGCCCTCACCCCTGCCTGCCGCCCTCCTGCCCCGACGAAATCAGAGCCTCGGTCCTCAGCCGGGCCCGGGGCTGGTCCTCCATTCTCCTCTTTGCTCTCTCTTCCGTCCCCATCTTTCCTCCGGGAGGAAATTCAGGCGTGAGCTCAGGACCTGATTCAGAGACCCCTGGAGGAGATGGGGAAGGGGCCGGGAAGTGCCACGCCCCTTGAACCCCGACCTCTGACCCTCGGCCGACACCGCACCCTACCCGGGGGCTGGGGACGGGGGGCTGGGGGCGGAGGGAAGGGAGAGGGGGGCGGGACGTCTGTCCTTAGACTGGCAGGTTGCTCAGAGCTAAAAATAGCCCAGGGGCGGGGAGCGAGGGGAGGGAACCTGAAGCCCCTCACCCACCCGCTCAGGAGGAGACCCCCGTCTCCCGCCCAAACGCTCTTCCAGAGGAGCTCGACCCCCCCGGGGAGAGGCTTCTCGGAAGGACCCAGGAATCAGGCCCTAGACTCCCCTCCCTCCGAGCTACCTCCTTTCCAACTGCCCCCGAATCCCCCCAACTGCAGCCGGGCCTCCGCCCCCATTCTCTCCTCCGCCCCACTCCCCAGATGGTCCTTTCGCAACGGGAACGCCCCTCCCCCGACCCCAGCCCCGCTCCTGCCTCCCCTAAGACCCCCCCGTCCCCTCTCCTGCCCCCGACTCGTAGCCCCGGTTTCATTGTAACCGCGAACCCACAGCTCTACAATGACCGGGAAGCCGCAAAGGCTGCTCCACCCCTAGCCCACCCCGGTCCCTCCATAGCTGGGGGAGGGGAGGGGTGTTGGGGAGATGGCGGGGAGGGGTCTGGGGATGGGGGTGGTGAGGGCGTTGGGTCCCTTCGAAGCAGCGAGTTTGGGGCGGCGGTGACTTTCCTCTGCTTGCGAAGGAGCCGGTCCCTGGGGTCCCCATTCTGTCCCCCCAAGCCCTCTCCTTCCAGGTGCAGACCTGGCCAGCGTGACCCCCCTCCCGGTCTCCCCGGCTTCGGCCCCCTCTCCCCCAAACCTGCTCGGCCGCCTCGGGGTCCAGATGAGGCTCCAGGAGGGGGACGGTGAACTGGATCCGGCGGGGGCTGCCGTCCGGCTCCATGACTTGGGGGGGGGGAGGAAGGGGGCGGCGGGACGCCTGGGTCCCTGCGGCTGAGCGTGCTGGGCCTGGCGGGGGAGGGGAGAGGAGGGGGACACGGTCCCGGGGTTCGCACGGTTGCCGCCGCCTCTCCCGCTTGCACTCCCCGTCTCCCCTTCTCCCTGCCCTCCCCTCCCGGCTCCAGCACCGCCGCCTCGGCGGCTCCGATTGGCTCCGGCTCTCGGCTTTCCCCCCCGCTCGGGAGGGTAGGGGTTAACCCCTCCGGCGCCGGGGCGAAAGGGGGGCGGTTCCTGGTTTTCCCCAAGCCCGGGACCCGGGTGAGTTTGTCACCCCGGAGCCCCCCGTCGGACCTGAACTTTTTGTTTGATAGTCTTCGTTAATCTCTTACTGTGTGTGAAGCACTGTTCTAAGCGCTTGGGGTAGATACAAGTTTATTAGGTTGGACATAGTTCCCGTCCCACCTGGGGTTTACAGTTTATGTAGGAGGGAGTAGGATTTAATCTCCATTCTACGGTCCAGGAAACAGGCACAGAGAATGAAGCTATTGATGATATTGTCTACTTGTTTTGTTTTCTTGTCTGTCTCCCCTCTTCTTGACTGTGAGCCCGTTGTTGGCTAGGGATTGTCTCTATTTGTTGCCTAATTGTACTTTTCAAGGCTTAGTACAGTGCTCTGCACACGAGTGCTCAATAAATACGATTGAATGAATAACAATAATAATAATAATAATGGGACTTGTTGTGCACTTACTATGTGTCAAACACTGTTCTAAACTCTGGAGTAGATTCAAGTGAATCGGGTTCGACACAGTCCGTCTCTCAAGAGGCTCACGTTCTTAATCCCCATTTTACAGATGAGGTTACTGAGACTCAGAGAAATTAAATGACTTGCCCAAGGTCACACAGGGTTAGAATCCATGTCCTTCTGACTCCCAGCCCCGGGCTCTATCCACTAAGACACCCTGCTTCAAAGAAGTGAAGTGTCTTGCCCAAGGTCACACAGCAATCAATTGGCAGAGTTGGGATTAGAATCCAGGTCCTCTGGTTCGCAGGCCACCGCTTTGCCTCAGCCACGCTGAGGCTGCCGCTTTGCCCTGCCTCTTTCCACCTGGGGACCAGACTGTGGGACCAGAGTGTAAGCTCACTGTGGGCAGGGAATGTGTCAGTTTATTGTTCTATTGTACTCTTCCAAGCTCTTAGTACAGTGCTCTGCACACTATAAGTGCTCAATAAGTACCCACTGACTGAATGGGTGCAGGGCAGCCTAGAGACATGGGAGCCAGGTTCTCTGGATGGGGGCCAGAGCCGGGTAGCGGAGGATTTCGTGGGTTATAAAGGTTTCTTTCCCGAGAGCCGGGACTCTCCTATTCTCTCGCTCCACCAGATCAGAAATAACAAACAGGGCCTTCTCCTGCAGCAGGAAGGCTTCAGTTGAGACATCAGGAAGCACTTCTTGGTATCCCGAGGAGTTGGGGAGAGGAGAGGTGGGGTCAGGAGGGCGTGGAGGGAGCGACGCGGGGAGTCTTCTTTCCTGGAATTTCCCCCGATAGATCCTCCCCCCGCCCTCCGCGTTCCCCATCCCTGGAGCTGGGGGTGAGGAGTCAGGGGAATAGCCTGAATGTGACCGGTGGGGCGCGGGGTTGGGGGGTGAGCACTTCTAAGGGAACACCCCACCCTCTGCGGGTAGAAGCAGATATGGAGGGGGTGGGACGGACAGGTGGACGGTCAGATCGAGGGGTCGAGGGGCCAAGCGGGAGGGGGAGACTCGGGTCGGCAGGGCGGCTGAGGCGTTGCGAAACCGGACTGCCATGTCAAGCCCGTGGTTGAATTATGGGGCCTGGAAAGTGGGTGAGAGGGCAGGGGGCAGGGAGACAGGCGAGGGTGAAGTCCAAATTCTGTCCCTTCAGGCCTCTCCCCAACTCCTGGACCAGAGACAGAGTTGGGGGATCACTGGGAAGGGAAATTCGCGGACGGGGGGAGAGAGGAAGGAGTGGCTAGAAGCTGGACAAGGGTCCCTTGGGCAGGGAATGGGGCGCGAGGCGTTGAGGGATGGCAAAGGGGCAGCGGGAGCAGGGGAAGTCAGGCCCTGAGGGGGAATAGAGGGAGGGGTCATGGTCCGGTCCCAAGGAAGAGGTTGGGGTGGGGGCAGGGGATGTTGAGAGGGCCAGAGGCCGGAGAGAGAGCAATAAGGATTTGAGGGAGGGAATTAGGGGCTGGAGGGCAAAGCTTAAGGGGATTGAGAGTAACTCAGAGGCTGCGGGGAGAAGGGTAGAGGTGTTGAGGGGTCGGAGGGGAAGAGAGGTGAAGGGTAGAGATATTGGGGGAGATCAGGGGTTGGAGGGAAAGAGGTAGGAAGATTTGGGGGGCGGTCATAGGGCTGGGGGCTATGATTGGGGTGTTGGGGGAGTCAGATAGTGGGGGCGGAGAGGGGCGGGGGCAGGGGCTGGGATTGGAGGGAAGAACTCCATGTCCACCTCTTTACTGAATTTCCCACCTGAGCCTTTCCCTGTGCCGGGATTCCAGTTTCCTCAGCCTTCCCAGCCCCCCGCCAGGCCTCTGTAAATAGCCTGGCTCCCTCCTCCTTCCCTTTCGCCTGCCCTCCTCCCTTCCTTACCCTCACCCTTCCTCTCGTATTACAGCATTACACATACCGGCCGGGTGTCAACTGCGGCTCGCCAGCCCGTCTCGAAAGAGCCTCAGGCCCCACCCCCAGCCGCCGGACAGCGGAGGGAGCATAGGTGTCAAGATCGCTGCTCCCCCCTATCCCTCCCTCCTTTTCCCACTTAGCTCCTCAATTAGCGCGGCCTGGTTGCTCATTTGCATACTCATTTGCATACCAATCAGTCAATTAGTGGTATTTATTGAGCGCAAACTATACGTAGAGCACTGTAGTAAATACTCGGGAGAGTACAACAGAATTAACAGGCACATTCCCTACCCATATCGAGCTTATAGTCTATAGAGGGGAAGATATTTACAAGATTACCATCTTCCTTTCCTATAGAAATGCCCCCGTTCCTCCCCCGGGCTGGGAAGTCTCCCTCCAACCTCTGTAATCTGCGTTTCACCTCGCCCTGCTCCACTGCAGCAGGAGAGATGGCAGCGAGACCTTGGTGTGGTTCCCTCTGGGCCAGGCACTGGAAGGTGGGGAGGTGGGGTAAGGACAGGGACCTCCTCTGCACCTCCAGTTCTATCCCTCCTTCTGCCTTCCCTGTGCACGGAAAAGTAATAATAGACTTAACAGTAGCAGTAGCAGCAGTACTAGTAGTATTATCATTTACTGATCAACTGGGCAAAATAATATTAAACACTTTGGGAGAGTTCAGCACAAGCAAGTGTTATGCTCCCTGACCTCAAGATGCTTTCACTCTAACAGGGCAGGCAGACATAAAAGCATTTACCAGCAGAGCAGTCAAAATAAATCGCTGATGCAGTGGAGTTGGGGCATTCTGGAAGAGATATGTCCATGGCATCACGATAGATCAGAGACAACTCGATAGCATAAGACAGTTGAACAAGCATAAATAGTAAGCACTGAGGATGGATAAAGGTAGATACTTGAGTGACTAAAGATGAGTTTATATGATTCGGGATGCTGGGAGTTAATCTGGACAGTCTTGAAATTGGGAGGTATATACACTCCTTGAGAGCAGGGATTAGGCCTACTTATTCTACTGTACTCTCCCAAGTGCAGAGTTCATTGCTCTGTGTGCAGTAAGCGCCCAACAAATATCACTGATTGATTAACTCACTGATTTATTTTGGGAGGGAGGCAGCTTCAGGCTGGGGAAACAGTGGGAGTGAAGGGCAGACTGAGGCAGAAGAAGTGAGAGCAAGGTACAGGTGGAAGGTTGGCTCATCATCATCATCATCATCATCATCATTATTATTTTGGTTAAGTGTTTACTGTGTCTCAAGTACTGCTGTAAGCACTGGAGTAAATGCAAGTTAATCAGATATGATACATGGAGCTCACATGGGGCTGACAGTCTAAGTAGGAAGGAGAACAAGCATTGAATCCCCATGTTATGAATGAGGCACAGAGAAGCTAAGTGACTTGCACACAGTAGACAACTGGCAGAGTGGGAATTAGAAACCAGGTCCTTTGACTCCCAGGCTAGGACTCTTTCATTAGGCTATGCTACTTGGAAGGAGTGAAATGAGAGAGCTGGGGAGAAGAGGGAGAAGAGAGCTAATCTATAAAGTGGGGATTAGAGGTGTTCAGTTTTCAAACCTCCTGGGGGGATTTTTTTTCTTGATGTGGTGGAACGTGGAGAACCAGGGTGGGTTTTGAAGAGAGGAGCGGATTGGAAAGATGAGGAGAAGAGGGAAGGTGGGTAGAGAGTTGGGGAGGGGGCTAGGGAAGGCCGAGCATGGGGTTGTTTTTAGGTCTGGGGCTGAAGTGATGACTGAGCGTGCGTGTGTGTGTGTGTGTGTGTGTGTGTGTGTGTGTGTGTGTGTTTTCTTGGGCTGAGCCAGCAGCCACAGAGAGGAGACCCCAACTCTCATTCCTCTCATCTTACCCCCAGAAGCTCCTCCCCACCCCGCCCCTGGGAAAATCAGCTGCAGTACTGACCCACATATATGCCGCCTGCATGTGGGCCCCTTCTCCCACCTTACTCCTTTGCTGGATCCTCAGTTTGTTGGAACCTTCCACTCCGGCCTGCACCCAGATGGGTTGGCCTTCCTGGGGAAAGGTCAGGGATGTAGCTGCTACATCAGACAGTATGGAACCTGGCCCACTACCAGTTAGAAGCTACCAAGGCAAGCTCATAGCTCTTGTGTATATTTATACATATTTATTACTCTATTTTATTAATGATGCAGCTATAATTCTATTTATTCTGATGGTATTGACACCTGCCTACTTGTTTTGTTTTGTTGTCTGTCTCCCCCTTCTAGACTGTGAGCCCGTTGTTGGGTAGGGACTGTCTTTAGACGTTGCTGATTTGTACTTCCCAACCACTTAGTACAGTGTTCTGCACACAGTAAGTGCTCAATGAATGAATTTGCAGCCCTCGGTCTGGGCCCCAGCGGTGCACACGTAGGGACAGAAGCCCCGGATTCTGAGTCTGAGGGTCCTGCAAGTGTGGATCCTGCAGGCTTGTTTAGTGAATAGACAATGCAAAATTTTTATGGCATTTATTAAGCTCTTCCTATGGCCTAGGCACACTGCACTAAACCCTAGGGTAGATAGAAGCTAACTAGATTGGACACAGTCCATGTCCCGTTTGGGGTTCACATTCTTAATCTCCGTTTTTTTACAGATGAGGTAACTGATGCATAGAGAAGTTAAGTGGCTTGCCCAAGATCACACAGCAGATAAATCGAGGAACTGGGATTAGAACCCAGGTCTTTCTGACTCTGAGGCCCTGTTTCTATCCACCAGGCCACACTGCTTCTCACAGTGTGATTAAGACTGTGAGCCCCATATTGGGGATGGATTGGGTCCATCCAACCTGATTGTCTTGTATTTACCCTAGCTCTTGGTACAATGCCTGACACATAGTAAGTGTTTGGTAAATAACATTAAAAAAAAAAAGGAGGCGGAACCCTGGGCAGAGAATTTTGGGAGGATGAGACCGGGAGCAGCCTACAGGCCTGGTAATGGCCACGAGATGGCGCCAGTGCTCCGCCCTCTGCGTGAGATTCTCGCTAATACTATTCTCCCAGCCTTGTCTGGGGCTGAGATTCTGGGGTAGCCATCTCCCAAAATACTTTCTGGCCGGGGAGAAGCAGGGAGATACTTTGGAGGTCTTCCTGAAGGGGTAATCTAAGACCCTGCTGAAGTCTGGATCTCTGCTTCCTCTTCCCTTCGAACCCATCTCAGCCCTAAACCAGTCCAGCTCTTTTGGCATGGCTGAGGTGCAGAAGAAGGATCAGTTGGTGGATTGGACTGTAGAAAAATCCCAATTCCTCCTACCGCGGGCGCCTAAACGGGGGCAGACAGAGAGAGGGATTGGAATTAGACCCCAGGATGCAGAAGGGCGCGCGGGGGGCGGGGGGGGGGGGTGCTGTGAGAAGAAGGATAAATCGCTGGACCTCACAGTGGGGAGGGGGACAGCCCTCTAGAAGTCTTCCCTTCGAGAGCCCCAGATCAGAATTCAGTCCTCAATCCACCATCTCTTTTCTGGGCTTGTCTGTCTCTCCTGAACCTCACCCACAGTCCGGAGGAATGGAGCGAAGGCCTGCCTGAGGGAGGCAAGAGGTTGACCCCAGGAGGCGGGATCCAAGAGAGTGAGGTGCCGCTTCCACAGGGCCCTGGGATGAGTTTCGAGGAGCCCTTCGCCGTCTCTTTCTGGATCCCATAACCCTGCTTCTTCCGTCTTCTGCCAAATGAGCATCTCCAGGAAAGCAGTGAGGTGGGGCCAGGCCCGGGACCGAGGAGAATGCAGGCTTTGTGTGAGAAATAATTGTTGCAGAACAAAGCCACAACCCACCCTCCAGCTCTTCATCTCGGAGTCACCCTCAGGCACCTGAAATGGGGTGAGGAGGCAGGGAGAGGCGGGGTGTGTGTATGGGAGAGGGGGTGGGAGAAAACGGGACATAACCCAGGCTGGGGTTGCAGGGAGAGAGGGGATTCCCCAGCCGGGGATATGGAGGAAGGATTGACCTCGGCTTGGGTGCCTTCTCCTGACGTTGTGGCCGCTGGTCACCCAGTCCGAGGGGGGCTCCTGGACCCCCTGCTCGCACCCGTCCACCTTTGCCCTTCTCGGAGTCATGCATTCTCCACCCTCGGCGTCCCCAGCAGAGCTGAGGGAAGAGAGCCCGGCCTCGGGACTGGCGAGCTAATGGCCTCCCGGGTCTCTTGTCTGGGGAGCACCGGGCCGCTTTCTGCAATGCGCGGAGCTGACCGTGGAGGAATCAGGCATGTCCTTTGGAGCAGGGCCGAGTGTCCATGCCAAGGACGGCTGCCTTCCTCTCCAGTCCCCTCTCCCCACTCCCCTTCCACCGCTGTGCAGAAACAAGACCAGAATCAAGTCAGTGGGACCATCCGGGGCTTGCACCACCTGAGTTCAGTCTCCCCAGACTCCCCAGGCCACAGGGAGGAACCGTGGGCTTGTGTTCTTTTGAACCTTCTGTCCCCACGGCCAGGGAGCAGCTCAACTCCTTAGGCTTTCCCTCCACTCTCCTGACTCTCCCCTGTGACCCCAACCCGGCCTCCCGTCAGCCCATTTTTCCACCCCCATTCCGATCAGAGACTGTGGAGTGACTGGGATCGTGAAGGAATAATAATAATAATAGTATTTGTTAAGCCGTTACTATTTGCCCAGCACTGCGCTAAGTGCTGGGGTGGATACAAGCAAATTGGGTTGGACAAAGTCCCTGTCAATCAATCAATCAATCAATCAATCATATTTATTGAGCGCTTACTGTGTGCAGAGCACTGTACTAAGCACTTGGGAAGTACAAGTTGGCAACATATAGAGACAGTCCCTACCCAACAGTAGGCTCACAATCTAGAAGGGGGAGACAGAGAACAAAACCAAACATACTAACAAAATAAAATAAATAGAATAGATATGTACAAGTAAAATAAATAAATAAATAAATAGAGTAATAAATATGTACAAACATATATACATATTTTAGACTGTGAGCCCACTATTGGGCTCACACTCGGCCCTGCTCCAAAGGACATACCTGATTCCTCCATGGTCAGCTCCGCGCGTTGCAGAAAACGGCCCGGTGCTCCCCAGACAGGAGGCCCGGGAGGCCGTTAGCTCGCCAGTCCCGAGGCTGGGCTCTCTTCCCTCAGCTCTGCTGGGGACGCCGAGGGTGGAGAATGCATGACTCCGGGAAGGGCAAAGGTGGACGGGTGCGAGCAGGGGGTCCAGGAGCCCCCCTCGGACTGGGTGGGCTGGAAGGGGCTCAGTCTGGGAAGGCCTCCTGGAGGAGATGAGCTCTCAGTAGGGCCTTGAAGGGAGGAAGAGAGCTAGTTTGGTGGATGGGAAGAGGGAGGGCATTCCAGGCCCGGGGGATGACGTGGGCCAGAGGTCGATGGCGGGACTTGCCCAAGGTCACACAGCAGGCATGCAGGGGCTCACAGTCTTAATCTCCGTTTTACAGATGAGGTAACTGAGGGACAGAGAAGTGAAAGTACCTGCCCAAGATCACACAGTAGGCTGAGTCAGGATTAAAGCACAGGTCCTTCTGACTCCCCAAACCAAACTCTATCCACTAAGCCACGCTTCTCGACTCCGCCCATTCCCCTTCCCTACTCGTCCCCCCCCCCCCCCCCCCGCCCGAGCCCCCCCCCCCCCCCCCCCACCACTTGCTTTCACCCCCACGGCTGCACCGAGACCAAATCAACCCCTGACCTTGCCCCTGCCCCTAACCCACCTCCACTGATGCTCCAAGTCCACATCCACCCCCTTCCATAACCCCGACATAGCCGCATCCCCACCGTTGCCCTGGGGACAGCTGCAGGCCTCGGATATGTCCGGGGGCACTCCTCCACCCCAAGCCCCGGAGCTCTGCTGTTCTCGAAACCAGACTTCAGAGAAGGGGAATTTCCTGGAAGTGGGGGGTCTGCCGTTGTCCAGGCAGATATGGATTGGGGAAGGCGTGGCTCGAGATCGCAACGCGGTGACCATATCCAAAGTGTCCGCAGCCTGCAACCAGCTCCGACGCCTTTATAAACCCACTGACAACTGGGTGCCCAGATCAACTTCTTCCATTTTCATTTCGACTAGGACCCACAGGCTCTTCTTGGGACTCCACAGACCACATACATGAAGCTCTTCTTCCCTCTGGTCCTGCTCGGCCTGGCCTGCCTGTCCATCTCAGTCTCTGCCAGTGAGTCTGGAAGTCACATCCCACCAGATTGCAGGAATGGGGGAGGAGGAGAAAGGTGCCATTTACAGCAAGAGGGATTACAGTCAGACTTAAAGAAGGCCTTACCCAGTCACCTACACTGCTAGGAACAGTTAAGGACTCTGACCCTGGGAATCTTTAAGACAAAGCAGTCCTGAAGGTAGGGGACTGAACTACCTGAATTTATTCTGCACAATGTGCCAAGCTCTGTGCCAAGTACTGGTGTAGATACCAGATGACTAGATAGGACACAGCCAATGTCTCACAAGGGGCTATCAGTATGAGGGGAAGGAAGAGCGGGGATTTGATCCCCATTTGCCCAGACCCAGGCTAAAGAAGGTCAGGGTATCAAAACTTGGAGGAGAGGACAGCGGAGGGACAGAGCCTTTGTCCGATCCTGTCTCTGTCAGTGATCATGTTGTGTGATGTTGGCTAAGGCATCGCTCCTCTCTGGGCCTGAACCCTGTTTGAAAAGTGATCACCCAGCCCAGGGGAAGTGAAAGAGTCCTATGCCCAGAGGCTTGGAGACCCCTCGGGGATGAGGGGATGCAGGGGGCTGGCCGTCATCATGGGACTTGGAAGAGCCCAGCGGGAGGGGGTCGAGGTGCCGGCGATGCTCATTGGCCTTCTCTTTCTGGAAGAGGTCGTGGAATGGTCAGAATACAGCTATGAAGACGAGGGTAAGTGGTAACCTTCCCCTCCACGGAAAAATGCCAGGCTGGGTGGCTAAACCACATCCCTCTGATTGCAGTCCTCCCACTTTCCTGGGAGTTCTGGCCCCCTGAGAATGCAGGAGGGAGGTGGGTACCCCTTCTCAGTCCTCAAGGAGTCCAAGGGGCATCTGTGGACCCCTACCCTGGCCTCCCTCCTTGGAACTGGGGTTGGGGTTGAAAGAGGGTTTCCCCTCCCTGGATTCTGCCCTGGCCTGCATGGCCCAGAGCAGGATATCCGGAATGGGGTGGGGTGGGGATCGGGGGAGTACACTAGGGAGGTCTAGGAGTTCTTAGACCTCGGGAGTGAGAGCTGGAGGACAGTCTAATCCAGCCGGAAGAGTGAGGGAGGATCAAGGTACAGAGCAGGAAACACCTCCGGCCTAGAGCTCTGCCGTCTAGACTCAGAGTCAGTAGAATCCACCCCCACAAGAGGGCTTAGGCTCTCTAAGCATCACACCTTGTTTGTATAGTAACTCGTTTACGGGGAGAGACGATATGGTAGTGTCCCGTCCCCTCCCCTGCCCCCCACCGTGTAGACACATCCCGGAGACCTAGGGACAAGGTTAGGATTAGACATTGCTCTTTAAAGAGAGTTTGCATGTCCTCACCCCATCCCACAGAGAGAGGTCGGGTAGTGTACGTGTCGGGGCGCCACCTCAAGCCTCACAGTACATGTGAGTTTCCTTGAAAGTTGGGGGTGGGGCGGGAAGTGGCTGGAAGAGGGAAGGAGAGGGGGAAGGGGAGAGGAGAGGGAGAAGGGGGAACTGGGCTATGGGTGTGGGGATGGGGAGCAGGAGGGAAGGGGTTAGGAAGGCCTACAGGCATTGGGGGTCGGAGCTTTGGAGCTTTGGGTTTTGGAGCCGGTCTTCTCACTTACCCTGTGGCTCTTATCTGACCCCTCATGGTGGCAGCACAGACTTTCATCCGCGAGATCCGGAAGAGAGTCGACCACACAGTGAAGACCGTGGAGGACCATGTGGTGGACAGGCTGGAGGAAGCTGGGCTGTGGTTCAGGGGCTGAGGAGAATCAGGGGTGGGGCCTCCCAGGAGAGCAGGGGGTGGGGTGGGACTCCCCACCATCCACACTCCCTCCCCTCAGAGTCTTCTCCCTCCCCAACTATTTTGGCACTCGGCCGTCCCATCGGAGGCGAGAACCAGATTAAAGCGATTCGACCCAGCGGCTGACTCCATGTCTGACTTTATTCATTGCAAGGTCCCGCCTGCCCCACTCCCAGTCTGGGTCTCCGGCAGAAGAGGGGGTTATTGGTCATAGAGCAGAAGTCATTGACCCCTCCCCTAAGGTCAAGCCATCCCATCCTCTACCTCCACGTCAACGCAGAGGGAGGGCAAGTGGGGAAAGGAAAAGTTGGAGTGGGGAAGAGGGGAGGAGAGATGTGTCTGTTCTCTCTAGGTTGCCAGGGACCCCACTTCCTGTCTAACCTATAACCTGACTGTTGCAGCCCAGTCTGGATGGTGGATTGAGGGTGGTGCCTCCATAAAGGTTGGGGAGGCCTTCGTCTGGGATCAGCTTGAGAGGAGATTCCAGAAGAGCCTGGAAATCCCCAGAGTTCCCCCAGAGACCCCTTGCCACAGCCCGCTTTGGGGGTGGGGGGCGGTGGGAGGAGAGGTGGCTTTTGGATTCTATCGAGAGATGGCTTGGTTTTCTAGGGCCTTGCCCTTACTCCTGTGCCTTTGTTCTGTCCGGTTACCAGTCTGACCCTCACCCTTTCCGCTACAGTGGAATAATAATAATAATAATAATAATAATAATAATAATAATAATGGTATTTCATTCAATCGTATTTATTGAGAGCTTACTGTGTACAGAGAATTGAACTAAGTGTTTGGAACATACAATGTGGCAACAGATAGAGACAGTCCCTACCCAACAACAGTATTTAAGTGCTTACTATATGCCAAGCACTGTTCTAAGCGCTGGAATAGATACAAGGTAATCAGGTTATCCCACGTGGGGCTCATTGTCTTAATCCCCATTTTACTAATGAGGTAACCGAGGCACAGAGAAATGAAGTGTCTGCCCCAAGGTAACATAGCAGACAAATGGTGGAACCGGGATTAGAACCCATATCCTCTGATTCCCAGACCTGTGCTCTTTCCACTAAGCCACGGAGAGGTGGAGAATGGTGGATCTGAGTTATAGCAAGGATTCTGGCACAAAGAAGCCCCCGTTCCCACCAGCCTCCATAAGAATAATAATGATAATAGTGAGAATTAATAATGTCAATAGTACTTAAGTGCTTACTACACGCCAAGCACCGTTCTAAACTGATGTACCACCTGTAGCCTCTCCCTATAGCGCAGCCCTCCAGCCCCACATCCTCGTCCCCACCTGAATCTCCTCTCCCTTCTCCCAGCTGATCCTCTGCATCCCATCCCTCCTGCCCCTCGCTCATTCGTGCTGCCTCTCGTGGGTGAAGCCTTGGTCAGAATCCCCCTATGACCGAGGCAACCAAGAAAGGGGTGGAGCGTGGCAAGAACCCCTCGACAACAATTTCCAAGAACGTGCTGACCCAGCCCAGAAGAGCTGGGACTTGGTTGGGGGAGGGAAAGAGCCGCAAGGGACTCTGAGCAGAAACATGGAGACTGTTGGGAAAGGTTCAGGGAAACAGGGGTCCCTGGAGATGACACACAGACCCGCCGAAGACAGGCACCTACCCTTCCATATCCCTGAGGTCTGATCCCCTGAGGATCCCATCTCCCCAAGGGGCTGAAGATCCCAGGAAAACAGGGGAAACTGTGAGTGGGAGTAATCCCTGAAGACTTCCTGGAGGGGCTGGCCTTGGACTGTAGCTGTAGCTAGACTATAAAGTCATTATGGGCAGGGAATGTGTCTGCTAAATCTGTTGTATTGTACTCTACCAAGCGCTTAGTACAGTGCTCTGCACACAGTAAGCCCTCAATAAATACTACTGATTGATTGGCTAAAGTGGAAGAACTGGGAGGGCACTCAGCGCTGGGGAACTGGACTAGAAGCGGGAGAAGGTAGATGAGGATTGGGGTGGGGTCAGTCAGTGAGATGTTTTAAGCTCCCTCAGCGCCTTGCGGTGAATTCAGGGGGCTCAGACCCTCATACACACACACACACACACACACACACACACACACACACACACACTTGGGCAGGCCAGTTAATGTGAAGCATGTGGCTTAGTGCATAAAGCACAGAGGCCTGAGAGTCAGAAGGAGCTGGATTTTAATCCCCACTCTGCCATGTCTTCTGTGGGACCTTGGGTAAATCACTTAACTTTTCTGTGCCTCAGTTACCTCATTTGTAAAATGGGGATAAGAATGTGAGCCCCATGTGGGACAGGGACTGTGTCCAACCTGACTAACTTGTATCTACCCCAATGCTTAGAATAGTGTTTTGCATATAGTAAGCACTTAATAAGTACCATAATAATTATTACTATCATTGTTAGGGGCTGGAGGTGGGGGAGACTGCATTACAGATGAGGGAGTGGGGAGAGGGAGATGGGCCGGGGGCGGAGGTGCTGGGATAGCCGGGAAACAGGGAGGCGCATCCCCAACTCTGGAAAACACTCCCAATCTCTGGTCTGGGGCAGCCCCTCCCTCCCCTGCACTCCCTGTCTCCTACCCCTTCTCATCCCCGTTGTCCTGGGGTCGCAGTGGCTCGAAGCCTCCCCCTCCTCCAGGAATCCCTCCTGGATTTTCTCACTCCTCTCTCAAGGCCTCCACTCTGGCCATGTCCCCAGAGGCTCTCAGCTGTCAAGGCTGAGTCAAGCTGTCTGAACGGAGAGAATGACCGGCATGTCCACCTGTCTAGCCTACTACTCTGGGACCCATGTGGTTTACCCTCCCTTCCCCTTGAGAACATAGGTTCACGGGAGGATGGGTTATCGAACCCTGACATGGAGACAGGGATATGGCTGAGAAAACTTTGATTTTCACCCCTTTCCCCCTGACCGGCCCAAGGCGATTTCCCCCACCGACCTCAGCCCTGGCTGTGACACAGACTGACACGACCCAAACCTGGATGCTGATGATTTATTTAGTCCGCGGGATCAGAGTCAGCCCGGACCCAGGCCTGCCTTCCTGGGGACCCTCCGTGCCCTCGCTGGTCCGGGGTCTGCAGCTCCTTCTCCATCCCTCAGCGGCCCTGAGGGAAGATGTTAGAGAGTCTGGCCACTTGTTTTCCGAAGTTCTTCAGATCATTCCCCACAGCTTCAAACACTTTCTTCACCACTACCGCCAAAGGTTTCAACACGGTGGAGGCTGAGGAAGGGGAGACGAGGTGGTGGGAGGAGTCCCATGGCTGGAGACCAGAGGACAGAGGCTGGTTCCAGACCACCTCCACTTCTCCATGCCACGGTATGCCTTGCATCACCAGTGAGGACACCAGTTGTGGGCAGAGCACTCTACCTGGAGCCTACAGCTTATCAAACAGTGTACTACGCACCTTCTGTATGCAGAATATTGAACTGGAGACCTAATCATGTAGATTAAAAGGAGAAGACCCTATGCCTGCCCTTAAGGGACTCACAACCTATTGGACAGGGGACTGATTTATGGTCAATCACAAGCCCTCATATGAAACTGCCCAATGAGAAATGGCTCAGTTTATGGTGGTGGGGTCAGGACCAGAGAAGGGGAGAGACTGCAGTCGGGAACAAATTTGTGCTCTTTGGTCTCCACCTTCATACTGGAAGCCCCTTGAGGGCAGGACAATGTGTCCATTTCCCCTGGTCAGTCACTCGGAGGAGGGCGAGGGGCAGTGGTGGCTGAGGTGGAATCCATGGGTGAGTCAGTGGAAAGGGTGGGGTCGATGAGGAGCTGGAGAGACAGAGCAGAGCAAGGGAAGGGGCTGGACCCACAGGAGAAAGTGGAGAGAGGGGAATGGGAGGCAGACAATAATCCAGATTCTTCACGAACGAGAATCCGTTCACACAGGTAATGATCCTCATGTTTCAGACCCAAAAATTCTCTTGGGACCTAGGTGGGAGCTTGCTTGTCCTGGACACTGCATGGGCAGAATCTGGGCCCAAGGCAGTGCATCCGTGGGACAGCCTCGGGAATACCCCGATCTGGAATGTGTGTGTTTGTGTTGAGGGGGTGGTGTTTGGAGGGGGTTGTCTAACCCCACATCTTTGGGCATGGACTCATCACCTCGACATCCTGCTTTCTCCACACCCCCCCCACACTACAAGGACCCTGTCCTCTGCCAAACTGCCAACAACCCCCAATCCCGGGCCCTCTTCCTTGGCTGGTCGTGTTCTGGGCTGCCGAGGTCCCTTGTGAGGTGGCCGTCGTGTTAGCTGGAAAGACAGGATGGGGTTGGGGCTCAGGGCTGGGCCAGGTATCGGAGGGGGACCAGGGATGCAGCTGGGAGGAGATGTCAGGGCAGAAAGGGGTGGGGCCTGAGGGTGGGCAGGGGCAAGGGATGATCACGGGGGCTGCAGGGACCCACGCAGACCGCTATCAGCCACACCCCTCTCCTGCTCCTCCCACCAACATCCTTCTGCAGGCTGACCCCTCCTATCAGACTGCCACTCCCCAGGAAGAACAGTGTGCTCCATTAGGCCCAGCTGTGGAGACAAGCTCTGGGCTGTATGGAAAGGCCAGGGCACCCCTAAGATTCAAGCTCTGGGCTTTTGGGTTTCCACTGCCAGGCAATCCAGGGTGTGCGAGGGACCTTTCCTGCCCTTCCAGCAGATCAACTGAACATTGTGGGACACCCACAGTTAGGGGGTAGGAGGCAGAGGAGGAGCCCATGAAAGAGGCCAAGAATGAGCAGTCAGAGAGATAGGAGGAGAACCAAGAGAGGAAGTATCAATGAAGCCAAGGTAGGATAATGTTTCCTGGAGAAGGGGACGGTAGACAGTGTTGAAGACAGGTGAGAAGTTTAGGAGGATTAGGATGGAATACAGGCTATTTGATTTGGCAAGAGGAGACCTCGGGGATCTTTGAGAAGGTGGTTTATCTGGAATGAAAGGGAAGGAAGTCAGATTAAAGGGAGTCAAGGAGAGAATTGGGAAAGCCAGCAGGTGTAGAAAATTTGACCAAGGAGTTTGGAGAGAAATTGTAGAAGGGAGATAGGGTGATAAATGGAGGGAGCCGTGGGGTCAAGGGAGGTTTTTTTTATCATAGGGGTGAGAGAAGCATGCTTGAAAGCAATGGGGAAGAAGCCATTGGAGAATGAACGGTTGAAGATGGTGACTAGGGAGGGAAGTGCTTTGATAAGGTGAGAATGGATAGGGTCGGATGCACAGGGGGAGGGGATGGATTTTGAATGAAGGCACAAGATCTCCTCTAGAGATATGGCTGGAAAAGATGGGAGAGTTGAAAAAGGAGAAGGACCTGGGAGGGACTGGGGAGAGGCAGGGGAGATTTTAGGGAGATCATGCCTGTTAATTTCAGTTTTCTCAATAAAATAGATGGCCAGGTCATTAGGAACGAGGAATGGAGAAGGTGAGGGGACAGGGGGTTTGAGGAGGGAATTAAATGTCTGGAACAACTGGTGAGGGCAATGGGCATGGGTGTCAATAAGGGTGGAGAAATAATTTTGCTGGGGAGAGGAGAGGTCAGGGAGAGGCAAAGTAGAGCAAGGCAGGGGACTGGAGAGGCAGGAGGGAGTGAGAAGTGGGGAAAGGCGAGGCAGACAATAAGTTAGATTCTTGAAAAACAAGCATCCATCCACAGGTAATCATCCTCATGCTTCAGAACCAATAATTGACTTGGGACCTGGGCCAGACTCTGGGTGGGCAAAGCCTGGGCCCAGGAAAGCTCCAAACTCTAAACACACAGTGTGTGTGTGTGTGTGTGTGTGTGTGTGTGTGTGTGTGTGTGTGTGTGTGTGTGTGTGTGTGTGTGTGTGTGTGTCAGGGAGAGGGGGGGATCCAAACCCAACATCTAGAGACATGGACCCATTACTCCGACACTGCCTTCCTCCTCCCCTAAACTCCCATCAATCTCCATCCCATGCCCTTTACCTCTGTTGGTCGTGCTCTGGGCTGCTGAGGTCTCCTGCGTGCTCTCTGGAAAGACAGGATGGGGTTGGGGCTCAGGACAGGGGAGGACATGAAGGGGGGCCAGAGAGGCATCTTGGAGGAGGTGACTGGGCAGATAGGGATGTAGGGCATGGGGCTTGAGGGTGGGTAGGGACATGGGATGGTCATGGGAGCTCTAGGAACCCACACAGGCCTGGATCAGTCACCACCCCTCTCCTGCCCCTCCCCCCGATAGCTTCCCACAGCCTGACCCCTTCCTGCTGATCCCCAGCAATAGCAGCTCTCTTGCTTTGCCCAGCTGTGGAGACCCAGCTCTGGCTTGGATGGGAAGGCTGGGGTAGCCCACAAATTCGGGCTCTGGGCATTTGGGCTTGTATTGTCAGGCTACCCAGGGTGTATGGGGGCCCTTCCCTGCTCTTGCTGCAGGTCAAACCCCTGCCATTGGGACTTTCTGGAGCCAGAATCCTTTCTGCAAGGGGATAGGGGCCCATAACTGACAGCTGGTATCCCTGCAAATCCTGGGTTTGAGTCTATGCTCAACCCCTAGATGGTCTGTGCATCTTCAGCACAGTCATCAGACCTCTCTGGGCATCCTGGGGATAATAATAATAATGTTGGCATTTAATAATAATAATGGCATTTGTTAAGCGCTTACTATGTGCAGAGCACTGTTCTAAGCGCTGGGGGGATACAAGGTGATCAAGTTGTCCCACGTGGGGCTCACAGTCTTAATCCCCATTTTACAGATGAGATAACTGAGGCACAGAGAAGTTAAGTGACTTGCCCAAGGTCACACAGCAGACGTGGTGGAGCCGAGATTCGAACCCATGATCTCTGACTCCAAAGCCCGTGCTCTTTCCACTGAGCCACGCTGCTTCTCTAATTAAGCGTTTACTATGTGCAACGCACTGTTCTAAGCGCTGGAGGAGGCCGATGCTGCAGCTGGGGAGGCTAGGGACTGCTGGATAACTCACGGGAAGAGGTCAGTGAGACGGCCAGGGTGGCCACAGTGAGGATCAGCAGTAGCTCCATGTCAGCGAGGGGGCTGAGGGCACGGCAGGGATGGCTGCGGAAGGGCTCTGATAGCGGCTGTAGCGGCACCGAGGGTCTGGAGGGAGTCTCAGAGTGTGCAAGACTGCTCCCCGGCCGGGCCCTATAAAGGCGGTGCGATCAATGGGAACTGGGCTGGGATCTGGCAAGCCTGGGGAACCGGATTGAGGGAGGGGAAGGACTGTGCCCCCAGCAGGCCTGGGGTGAGGCCGCGGGAGCCGCCCCGGGGCCAGGGCGGATGAAGATCGGATTAAGCCTTTGATACCTCCTCTCCATTGTCTCTGTCAGGGCGGGCCGGAGTCCAGGGTGGATGGAGATCTGATTAACCCCTTGACACCTCCCCTCCACCACAATCGTCGCGCAGCTGGGGGTCTAGGAAGACCTGCTGCCAGGTCTCCCTGGGTCTCCCCCACCTTCGTTCCCAGTGCCCATGTCTCCTTGGCACCCTGGGTGTTTTGGCAAAACCCTGGCTCCAGCCCATCATCCTGCTAGGAACTGGCAATACACGGCTCTGTCTCCGAGAAAGCTCCCGGTGAGCTATCTCCACTGCCCTAATCCCCCATATTGGTGCCCCATGGCTCATCACCCTATTCTCCCTGCCTCTTGTGTCACCCATACACTTGGGTTAGTACCCCCTAAGGACTTTGATATTGAGCCCACTCCTCACCCCCAAAACACTTTTTTTAACATATCTTTAAACTCTGCTCCCTCCCCTATCTGTAACTTATTTTAAGGTCTCTCTTCCTTACTAGATAATAATAATAACAATGATAACGATTGTGATATTTGTTAAGCACTTACTATGTACTAGGCACTGTACTAAGCACTGTGGTAAATACAAGCAAAATAGGTTAGGCACAGTCCCTGTCTCACATAGGGAGCACAACCTTAATCCCCGTTTTACAGATGAAGTAACTGAGGTACAGGGAAGTGAAGTGACTTGCCCAAGGCCACACAGCAGATATGTGGTGAAGCCGGGATTAGAACTCTGGTCCTTCTGACTACCAGGCCTGTGCTCTATGAACTAGGCCATGCTAATCTCCTAGAGGGTAGGAAACCTGCCTACCAAGTCTGTTGTGTTGTCCTCTCCCTCAAAGCACAGTATGTGCTCAATAAATACCATTGATTGACTGACAGGGAAAATGTAACTGAAACACACTAAATGCTCAATAAATACAATGGAGAGACTGATAGGGAAAATTTAACTGAAATGCAGTAAGCGCTTAGTACAATGCTCTGCACACAGTAAGTGCTCAATAAATTTGAATGAATGAATGAATAAGTGCTCAATAAATGCTATTAATTGATTGATATGGACAACCCGCATGGATGGTCTATGTGGTTCAACAGCCCTGCAGTACTCTGTGGAACTGGTCTACTCCCCCTCAAGTGGATCAGAATAACCTGGATACCCCAGTTACTACACTGGCAGGCTAGCTCCAGAATACCTGTCTCCACCCCCATGCACAGGCACAATTGAGGCATGGTTGGTTTGCAGGGGTGTGTGGAAGAAAGGGAAGATGGCGAGGTGAGGTACTCTGGGATCTGCCTGGGGTTGAGGGGGACTGAAGAAAGAACAGAAGTCATGGGGGTGATTTGCTGGAGGATCTGGATGGGGCTGGGAGTTCTAGGAAAAGAAAAAGAGTCATGCGGGTTTGGGGATGGGGATTCTGGGTTTTTTAAAGCTGGTATTTGTTCTCAGTGCTGGAATAGAAACAAATTAATCTATTTGGATGTAGTTTCTGTCCCACATGAGGCTCACAGGCCAAGATTTAATCCCCATTGTACAGTTGAGGTAAACAAAGCACAAATAAGTTAAGTGACTTGCCCAAGTTTTCACAGCAAGCAACTGGCAGAGTGGGGATTAGAACCCAGGTCCTTTGACTCCCAGTGCCGTGCTCCTTCTACCAGTCCATACTGCTTCTTATGCTTTTGGTGTTGGTGGGGACTAGGGAAGGAAGCAGCAAGGTGGATAGAACACAGGCCTAGGGGTTAGAAGGACCTGGGTTTTAATTCCTTCTCTGCTACTTGTCTGAGGTGCAGAGAAGGGAAGTGATTTGCCCAAGGTCATGCAGCAGACAAGTGCTGAAACCGGGATTAGAACCATGGTCCTTCTGACTACCAAGCCCATGCTCTATAAACTAGGCCTTGCTAATCTCCTAGAGGGTAAGGAACCTGCCTACCAAGTCTGTTGTATTGTCCTCTCTCTCAAAGCACAGTATGTGCTCAATAAATACCATTGATTGACTGACAGGAAAAATGTAACTGAAGCATATTAAATGCTCAATAAATGCAATGGAGTGACTGATAGGGAAAATCTAACTGAAATGCAGTAAATGCTCAGTAAATGCCATTCATTGATTGGATATGGACAACCCGCTTGGATGGTTAATGTGGTTAAACAGCCCTGCAGTACTCTGTGGACCTGTTCTACTCCCCCTCAAGTGGATCAGAATAACCTGGATACCCCAGTATCGACACTGGTAGGCTGGCTCCAGGATACTTCTCTCCATTCATTCATTCATTCATTCATTCATTCATTCAATCATATTTATTGAACACTTATTGGGTGCAGAGCACTGTACTAAGCGCTTGGAAAGTACAATTCAGCAATAAAGAGAGACAATCCCTGCCCACAGAGGGCTTACAGTCTAGAAGGGGGAAGATGGACACCAAAACAAATAAACAGGCAGCAATATAAATAAAAAAATTATAGATACATACACATCAAAACAAGTATACAGGCATCAATATAAATGAATAGAATTATACATATATACATAAATACATAAGTGCTGTGGGGTAGGGAGAGGAGAAGAGCAAAGGGAGTGAGTTAAGGTAATGCAGGTGGGAGGGAGAGCTGAGGAAAGGTGGGGCTTAGTCTGGGAAGGCCTCTTCAAGGAGGTGAGCCTTCATTAGGGCTTTGAAGTGGGGAAGAGTGATCTTTTGGCAGATTTGAGGAGGAAGGGCATTCTGGGCCAGAGGTAGGACATGGGCCAGGGGTCGATGGCGGGACAGGTGAGATAGAGGCACAATGAAGTTAGCACCAGAAGAGCAGAGTGTGAGGGTTGGGCTCTGCGGTTGTGCTTGAGGGTCACTGAGTGATGGACTGCTCCTGACCATTGTCAAGCGTTGTCATTCGAGTCATGGCACCAAATTACAATCCGAATGGCTTCCCCAAGTTTCCTGAAGATAGTCCCATGTCAGAGGAGTTTCAAGGAGTCTGGCCCCCTGCAGCATGCCATCCTGGTTCAAGTCTTAGGTGTTTTGGCCTCGGCCCCAATAAGGTGTCTCAGTGCAGGTCTTAGATATTTGTCTTCTTTTTTCTGCTGTTCCACCCCCATGCACAGGCACTATCGAGGTGTGGTTGGTTTGCAGGGGTGTGTGGAAGAAAGTGGAGATGGCGAGGTGAGGGACTCCAGGATCTGACTGGGGTTGAGGGGGGCTGAAGAAAGAACAAAGAAGAATGAATGAAATAAGTTAAGTAACTTGGCCAAGGTTTCACAGCAAGCAACTGGCAGAGTGGGGATTAGAACCCAGGTCCTTTGACTCACAGTGCCATGCTCCTTCCACCATCCCATACTGCTTCTTATGCTCTTGGGGTTGGTGGGGACTGGGGAAGGAAGAAGCATAGTGGAGTTAGAAGGACCTGGGTTCTAATTCCTTCTCTGCTACTTGTCTGAGGTGCAGAGAAGGGAAGTGATTTGCCCAAGGTCATGGAGCAGACAAATGCTGAAGCCGGGATTAGAACCCTGGTCCTTCTGACTACCGGGCCTGTGCTCTATGATGATGGCATTTGTTAAGCACTTACTATGTGCAAAGCACTGTTCTGAACACTGGAGCTCTATGAACTAGGCCATGCTAATCTCCTAGAGGGTAGGAATCCTGCCTAATAAGTCTGCTGCATTGTACTCTCTCTCAAAGCACGGTATGTGCTCAATAAATACCTCATAAGTACCTCATCTGTAAAATGGGGATTAAGACTGTGAGCCCCATGCGGGAGAGAAACAGTGTCCATCCTGATCTTATATCTACCCCAGAATTTAGAACAATGCTTGACACATAGTAAGCACTTAACAAATACCATCAGTATTACTATTATTATTATTTATTAAAGGGAGGTGTTCAGGTTAGGAGCTGTGATAGCCGTCTGGGTTTAGTTAAGGCCGGAAACTCTGCGCTTGTGTGGTGGCTGCCAAATTGTTAAAAAATCAACATTGAACTAAACCAAAAACCTCTGTTTGCCCTTCTCTCCCCGACGAGTAAGTTGCAGTCCCATCTCAGCATCCCCTGAGACTGCCCCTCCCTTGCTTGCTGTATATAGCCTCCTGCCATTTCACAAAGTCATGAAGGTGGGGAGGGAAAAGAGAGGTAGGGGAAGACTGGGCTGTGGGACATCGTGACTTCAGGCTGAAGGCAGGGCCTGGGCCCTGGGCAGGGATGGAATTGGAACCAGGTTGAGGAAGTAGACAGTTAGGGGCACACGGCTGGGGAAGAGAAGGCTGAAGCACTGGACCATACTAATAATAATTAATAATTATAGTATTTGTTAAGCGCTTGCTATGTGCCAGGCCCTGTTCTAAGTGCTGGGAAAGTACAAGATAATCAGGTTGGACACAGTTAATGTCCCATGTAGGGGTCATGAACTTAATCCCTCTTTTACAGTTGAGGGAACTGAGGACCAGACAAGTTGAGTGACTTGCCCAAAGTCACACTACAGAGAAGTGGCAGAGCTGGGATCAGAACCCATGACCTTCTGATTTCCAGGCCCAGACTCTAGCTACTAGGCCATGTTAAACAATGGCTCTAGGCCCTGAGGTGTCTCCACAGGTAGACATAGACCGTAAGCTCATTGTGGGTAAGGAATGTGCCTGCTTATTGTTATATTGTATTCTCCAAAGAGCTCAGTACAGTGGTGTGCACACAGTAAGCGCTCAATGAATATGAATGAATGAATGAATTGACTGGGCCTTGGGTCTGCACAGACCGAATCGGAGACATTGCTTGAAATTTCAGCAGGAGGAAGTACTTAATACTTCAAGCACATGAGAAGCTGCTTGTGAGAAACAGTGTGGCTCAGTGCAAAGAGCATGGGCTTTGGAGACAGAGGTCATAGGTTCAAATCCTGGCTCTGCCAACTGTCAGCTGTGTGACTTTGGGCAAGTCACTTAACTTCTCTGGGCCTCAGTTCCCTCATCTGTACAATGGGGATGAAGACTGTGAGTCCCTCGTGGGACAACCTCATCACCTTGTAACCTCCCCAGTGCTTAGAACAGTGCTTTGCACATAGTAAGTGCTTAATAAATGCCATCATTATTATTATTATTATTAGAACAGTGCTTTGCACATAGTAAGTGCTTAATAAATGTTATCATTTAGCATATGGGATTCACCTCACCCTTAACCCCACAGCACTCTTTTTTATATCGGTAATTTATTTATTTATATTAATGTTCATCTCCTCCTCTAGACTGTAAGCTCCTTGTAGGCAGGGACCATGTTGACCAACTTTCATTCAATCATATTTATTGAGCGCTTACTGTGTGCAGAGCACTGTAGTACTGTATTTTTTCAAGGGCCTAGTACAGTGCTTGGCCCACAGTAAGCATTCAATAAATGTCATTGATTGATTGATTGAGGGAGCTGGGTTAGACTCAAGGAAGAGCATCCTCTCTGGGGACGGTAAACCCAGGAACAGGCAACCGATCTAGGATGTGGGTTTTTCATTCATTCATCCATTCTTTCAATCATATTTATTGAGTGCTTACTGTGTGCAGAGCACTGTACTAAGTGCTTGAGAAAGTACAATACAACAATGTCACATTTCCTGCCCACAACAAGCTTACAGTTTTGGGGGGGGAGACAGACATCAGTACAAATAAATAAAATTAATACAAATACATAAAATTACAGATATTAACATAAGTGTTGTGAGTATCGGCGGGGAGAGAAAAGAGAGCAAGTCAGACAACACAGAAGGGAGTGGGAGATGAGGAAAAGTGGGGCTTAGTTTGGGAAGGCCTCTTGCAAGAGGCTTTCAATAAGGAGATGTGCTTTCAGTAAGGCTTTGAAGGTGGGGAGAGTCTGTTAGATTTGAGGAGGGAGGTGTTCCAGGCCAAATGTTGGACTTGGGAGAGGGGTCGGCAGTGTGAAAGGTGAGACTGAGGCACAGTGAGAAGGTTAGCGCTAGAAGAGTGAAGTGGGCAGGCTGGGTTGTTGAAGGAGAGAACTGAGGTGTGGTAGGAGAGGGCAAGGTGGTGGCGTGCTTTAAAGCCAATGGAGGAGGAGTTTTTCTGCTCCTGAGCATAGTCTAGTGGAAAGAGCATGGGCCTGGATGTCAGAGGGTCTAGGTTCCAATCTCGGCTCTGCCACTCGTCTGCTGTGTTACCTCTGGCAAATCACTTCATTTTTCTGTGCTTCAGTTACCCACATCTGTAAAATGGGGACTGAATCCTCCTCCCTCGCATTTAGACTGTGAGCCCCATTTGGGACAGGGACTGTGTCCAACCTGATTATCTTATATCTATTTTGTCATTTAGAAGATTGCTTGGCACATAGTAAGCACTTAACAAGTATCATAAACAAAAAATAAATAAACCTGAGAACTATGAGGGCAGGGAGATCATTGTTCAGACTCTGACTTGCCCTGACCTTACTACTCTCTGGGGCCAAGCTGAGCGAGCAGACATGGAGAAACCAGGGATCCTAGGAGCGCTTGGTCTGAGGGGGATTCCGCTGTTGCAAGAAGGGGAAGGTTGCTAGAGTTCATCTCGTTCATTACCCTGCCTCCAAAATCAGAGTGAACAGAGGCAGCCCAGGGATGATCAGAGAGGGACAACCCAGAGGTGAAGGAAGGTGATTTCCAATTTCTGAGAGGTCATCTGGGGCAGTCCCCTGCCTCCAGGCTGGAGATACCTGATGGCTGGGGAGGAGGTGGAGGGTATGGGGGTCTGTACTGGGTTAATAATAATAGCTATAATAATAATAATAATGGCATTTGCCAAGCACTGTTCTAAGCGCCAGGGGGAATGCAAGGTAATCAGGTTGTCCCACATGGGACTCACAGTCTTAATCCCCATTTTACAGCTGAGGTAACTGAGGCCCAGAGAAATTAAGTGACTTGCTCAAAGTCACACAGCTGACAAGTGGCAGAGCTGGGATTAGAACCCATGACCCCTGACTCCCAAGCCCATGCTCTTTCCAGTGAGCCACACTGCTTCTCTATGATAATAATGATAATGATAGTGATATTTGTTAAACACTTACTGTGTGCCAAGCACTATTCTAAGGGCTGAGATAGATTCAAGTTAAACAGGTCCCACATGCAGCTCACAGTCTAAATAGGAGGGAGAACAGGTATTGAATCCCCCTTTTGGAGATGAGGGAACTAAGACCTAATGAAGTGAATTGCCCAAGGTCACACAACAGACAAATGGCAGAAGTAGGTTTAGAACTCAGGTCCTTCTGACTTCCTGGTTTGTGCTCTATCCACCGGGCCACGCTGCCCTTTCCCAGACCCGGGCTCCAGGGACAGAGGAAAAACTCGGTCTGATTCCCAAATTGGATTGTGCCAAACCAGGCAGAACTTCCTCAGTGAAAAGAGATGTGCAAACAGGAGTGCTTGGTTTAGCTCAATATTGATCTTCCAACAATCTTGCAGCCAACATGTCTGCGCTGAGTTCCTGGTCCAAACCTTCCTAGCTCCCCCACCCCCTTGTCCCCACTTCTCCCCTTCCTTTCTCATATCTGTAAATTATTTATCTCTATTAATATCTGTCTCCCCTACTAGACTGAAAGCTTATTGTGGGCAGAGAATGTGTCTTCCAACTCTGTTATATTGTGCTCTCCCAAGCATTTAGTATAGTGCTTTGCACACAGTAAGCATCCAATAAGTACTACTGATTGATTGATTGGATGATTTCCCAGCCCCAGCAAAACCAGATGGGTCTGCCAGCCTCTCACCTGCACGTTTCTTCTTTTTTCCCCTGTGTCCCAGTGCATTCGGCTCCCAGCACCGACTAGTAGACAAAACCCAGGCCTGGGTGTCAGGAGACCTCGGTTTTAGTCCTGGCTCTGCCATTTGCCTGCTGGGTGACCTGGGGCAAGTCACTTAACTTCTCTGTACCTCAGTTTGCTCATCTATAAAATGGGGATTCAGTACCTGTTCTCCCTCTTTCTTAGGCTAAGAGCCCTATGTGGGGCAGGGATTGTGTCTGATGTGCTTCTCTTGTACCTATCCCAGAATTTAGTACAGGGCTTAGCATATAGGAAATGTTTAATAAGTATCACCATTATTATTAGGAGGAGAGAGGGTGGGGTCAGAGGCTTGGATGGAAAACATGCATTTAGAACACTTGAGGGGACTTCCTTTTGAGGAACAGTTGGAAAGCAGTTGGAAAGCAGGAGGAAAACAGGACAGAGGAAGCAAGAAGGGATAAGTGGAATGGTGAAGAATGATCGGCTTCAACCCAGGCCTGGCGGGTGCACAGTCCTTCCCCTTCCTCAATCTTGTTCCCCCGGCTTTCCAGACCCCAGCCCAGCTCCCATTGGTCCCGAAGCCTTTATAGGGCCGGCAATGGTCAGTCGTGCAGACTCCTAGACTCCTTGGAGACTCCTTGGCTGTGTCGGCCACTCAAAGCCTCCACAGCCTCCACTGAAGCTATTCCACAGCCGTCTTTACCCCACCCTCGGCCTCCTCGCTGACATGAAGCTACTGCTGATCCTGATCATGGCCACCCTGGCCATCTCGCTGGCCTTTTCCTGTGAGTAGTCCAGCAGGCCCTGGCCTTCTCAACCACGGTCTCAGGCTCCTCGGCCCATCCCTGGGACGCTCAGAAAGGTTAGGTAACTGTGCCAAAGATGCACAGCCCATCCAGTGGTTGAGCAAGGACTCAAACCCTGGATTTGATTATCTTGTATCTACTCCAGTCCTTAGTAAGTGCTTAACAAATACCATTATCATCATCACTATAAGCCTCCCGGCGCTGTTGAAATCACCCTAATAGTAATGTTTGAAGACTTTCCACAATCTAACTACAATCCTATCAGCCTGCAAATTTGGGATGTGCCCGGAGCCCACACTTGTGTCTAAGGAGGACAGAGGGAGGAGGAAGAAATATGGTACCTGCCCTCAGGACCAAATCTCATGGGAAGACAATAATAATAATAGTATTTGCTAAGCGCTTACTATGTGCCAAGCACTGTTCTAAACGCTGGGGAAAGTATAAGGTTATCAGGTTGTTCCAGGTGGGGCTCACAGTCTTAATCCCCATTTTTACAGACAAGGTAACTGAGTCATGGAGAATAATAATAATAATAATAGTAATGGTATTTGTTAAGCACTTACTATGTGCCAAGCACTGTTCTAAGCACTGGGGTAGATACAAGATAATCAGGTTGTCCCATGTGGGGTTCACGGTCTTAATCCCCATTTTACAGATGAGATAACTGAGTCACAGAGAAGTGAAGTGACTTGCCCAAAGTCTTACAGGTGACAAGTGTCAGAGCTGGGATTAGAACCCATGACCTCTGCCTCCCAAGCCCGTGCTCTTTCCACTGAGTCATGCTGCTTCTCTTGCAAGATGCTCTGCCTCTCTCATTCACAGGAACACCGATATTCAAACATCTCACAACTCTCAAACGCAAAGACCCAGACAGATGGGGACATCGACACACACTCATACTCATACTCATATTCAAACTCAGTATCCTTCCTTGTCTCCACTTCACTGTCCCTGCTACAGTAGGAGTTTGGAAGCTGGGATTCTGATTCTCCGTGTCCTCAGACACCTCGGGTCCTCTGGGTGCAAAGCTCTGGAGGGGGACCGAGAGAGGACGATGCTGGGTGGGAGGGGTAGGAGCTGGGCTTCCCAAATGTCCCACCAGAGCTGGGGCTGTTCCTAGCCAATCCAGCTCCTCTAGGGGCAGGGTCACCAAGGGGTCCAGAGAGGAGGCAAAGGAGGGGGCTGAAAGGGTATAAAGTGTCCAGCAGGAGACCAGTGTGTGACCTTGAGCAAGTCACTTAACATCTCTGACCTCAGTTACCACATCTGTAAAAATGGGGATTAAGAGTGTGAGCCCCATGTGGGGCAAGGACTGAGTCTCACCTGATTAGTTTGTATCTACCCTAGTGCTTAGAACACTGTTTGGTACATAGTAAGCACTTGACAAATACTATTATTATTATCCCCCAAGCGCCCTGGGACTGCTGGGGAGGCCAAGCTCAGACCGGATTAGCTCAGCGGGGTGAGGAGGTGGGGGAAGAAGGTGGTGATTAGGGTCCAATGGGCTTGGGTCTGCGTGCACTCCGGGAGTCCACAAATGGACACACACACACACACACACACACACACCACACACACACACACACACACACACACAAACCCACATGACACACACACATTGGTATTCTGGTCACTTTGAAAAGCAGATCCCATCGCTCACCGGGATTTTATCACAAAAGACAGGTGGGGGGCATCATTTTTCATCCGTTGTGAAGCTTGGCATATGGAAAGCCACCTCGGGGTACAGTCAGGTTGCTTTGACCCTGACTGACTGATTAGAGAAGCAGCGTGGCTTAGTGGAAAGAGCGCAGGTTTGGGAGTCAGAGGTCATGGGTTCTAATCCCAACTCCGCCACTTATCAGCTGCGACTTTGGGCAACTCACATCACTTCTCTGTGCCTCAGTTACATCATCTGAAAAATGGGGATTAAGACTGTGAGTCCCACGTGGGACAACCTGATTACCTTGTATCTACCCCAGTGTTTAGAACAGTGTTTGGCACATAGTAAGCGCTTAACATCATTATTATTATTTTTTGACCTGAAACCTTTCCCACTACCACCAGGCTCCTCCACCTGCTGCTTCCATACTCGGCCTCCCTTTTAATCAATCAATCAGTGATATTTATTGAGCGCTTACTGTGTGCAGAGTACTGTACTTTCATCACCCTACCCCTGACCTCGGCGGGGAGGATTCGTCTCCCCGACAGCACTCACCGCACGACAATCAAGACCGACCAGGACAACCGCAACCCCCGCAGAGAAGGCGAAACTTTAGCCAGATCCGGACACTGCCCTCCGCGGCTTGTCAGCGCCCTCTGGTGGGCATTTAGAAGAGCGAAGTGTGCAGGCTGGGTTGCAATAGGAGAGGAGCCAGGTAAGGCAGGAGGGGGCAAGGTGATTGAATGCTTCAAAGCTGATGGTAAGGAGATTCTATTTGATGTAGAAGTGGATGGGCAATCACAGGAGGTTCTTGGGGTTAACGTTAGTAGGAGAAGCAGCGTGACTCAGTGGAAAGAGCACGGGCCTGACGGAGTCAAATGTCGTGGGTTCAAATCCTGGCTCCGCCAATTGTCAGTTGTCTGACTTTGGGCAAGTCACTTCACTTCTCTGGGCCTCAGTTACCTCATCTGTAAAATGGGGATTAAGACTGTGGTCCCCCCGTGGGACAACCTGGTCACCTTGTAACCTCCCTAGAGTTTAGAACAGTGCTTTGCACACAGTAAGTGCTTAACAAATGCCATTGTTATCATTATTATTATTATTATTATTATGCCGGGGAGCCTGGAGGAGGCAGAGGGAAGGGATGATTCCGTGACAACTTTCACAGTCTGGAGAAGGAGAGGGTCTGGATAGGGAGCTCCTCTTTCCCTCTGCTCCTCCTCCCCACCACATCACCCTACTTCCTCCCACTGCCCTACCCCCTTTCCCGCCCCACAGCACTTGTGTATATTTGTACATATTTATTATTCTTTTATTTTTTTAATGATGTGTATATATCTATAATTCTGTTTATCTGTTTTGATGTTACTGATGCCTGTCTACTTGATTTGTTTTGTTGTCTGTCTCCCCCTTCTAGACTATGAGCCCGTTGTTGTGTTGGGATTGTCCCTGTTGCCGAATTGTACTTTCCAAGCGCTTAGTACAGTGCTCTGCACACAGTAAGTGCTCAATAAATACGATTGAATGAATGAATGAATGAATAGGGAGAGTGGATAGAATTTGAGAAGAGCTGAGAACATTCTCCTCGTAGGAGAATGTGGACTGGTGCAGGTGGGCAAGAGAAGAGGAGGAAGGTGAGGGTGGCCCTGAGGAGAGTTCACCTTGATGCCCTCCATCTGCCTAATGAAGTCAAAGCGAGGTCTCTTGGAGTCAGTTAGAGAGGAGAGGAGAGGAGAGGTCCTAGGGGTTTTTTCCTCCTGCATAACCCTTGCACTTGGATTTGGACCTTGTATTCGCCTCACTGTCAGACTCACAGTAGTTATGTACAGATTGGTGATTTGTTTGATTGTCTGTCTCCCCCTTTAGACTGTAAGTTCCTTGTGGACAAGGAACGTGCCTACCAACTCAGTATGCGCTCAATAAATACGATTGATTGAGTAGCAGATCTGGCCGTGCAGTATGGCCATGGGCGAGGGAGTCAGTGAGGGAGGAAGTCCTGGAGGCTGCAAGGGGAATGGCGGGTCTGGCTGCTCTATGGGGCGATGGACAAGGAGTAAGTAAAGGAGGGGATGGAGGCACTGTGGGCTGCAGGGGGAGGTGCGGGTTTGGCCGCGCAATTTGGTGATGGAAGGAATCAGTAAGGAAGTGGGGGACGGGGGCGCTGACCAGACCAAAGGCCAGACGTGACTTGCTCAGCAGGGGAGGAGATTTCGGCCCCCAACACTCAACGGCGATAGGAGGGAATGTGCAGTGGGGCTGGTGGTGGGAGGAGACAGAAATGGAGGGGAGAGCTGAAGGGAATGGGGAACGTGCTTGAGGAATCCGAGGGGCTCTGTCCAGGCCGGGGTGGGACACGGTCACGAGGGTAGGAGAGATGGGGAGGACTGTTTGTGGGAAACAGGGAGCTCCAGGGGCATCGAGGTGGTCGCGGGTTGGCCGCTCCCCTCCCCTGCTGCGCGGGTTGTGAGACGAGAACAGAGACGTTGACTGCCAGGGCTTCCTGCTTTATTGAGCAGCGGGGCAGAGCGGGATTGAGAGAAGCGGATTGGGGACGAGCGGGGCGGAGTGGGGCCTGGCGGAGCGTGGCGAGTCCAGACGGGGCCGGACGGTAGCCCTGTCTCCACGGGCGAGTCCACGAAGCGACTCCTACTTCACCTTCGGCTGAGAGAGAAGACTTCCCGCGGACGGCGAATCTTCTCGTCTCTCTCTTTGTCCTCGCCCCAGAGGGACTCTGGCCGGGAGTGGAGAAGGGATGGCTTGGGAGGGGGCTGGGCGCTCTGAATCGGGCCTGGACAGTTACCTTTCCCACCCCCCCTGCCCTCTTCCCCCTTCTCCCCTCCTGGGACGTTTTATTCATTCATTCATTCAATCGTATTTATCGAGCGCTTACTGTGTGTGTGCAGAGCACCCCACTAAGCGCTTGGAAAGTACAATTCGGCAACAGAGACAATCCCTACCCAAAGGGCTCACAGTCTAGAAGGGTTTCTATATCTGAACGATTGAACACTGATACATTAACCATTTAAATCAAGGGTGGTTGGTCCTCCTCTCTCCACCCTCAGTCCTCGGGCCCTATTAGGCTCCCGGACGGAAATACCGAGTTTTAAGAAATACTAAGGGCTCAGAGGGAGGGCGGAGGAACCCGGAGGGAGAGATGGCGCCTCACACACGTGTCCGGCCAGCAGCGGGCAGACAGGAACACACTCACCTTCCGATTTAGGGTGGTCCTTGGCTTCAGTCCCAGGTTCGGGCTCGGTCGCGGGCTCCTTCGGGATTTCGAGGATCCTTTTCTCTGAAACCCAGCACCAACCCCCCCCGACCCTTTCCAATTATTCAGGAGCCCTGCCTCGACACGCAGTCGCCGACCGCCACTGGGGGCCGAGGGAGGGAGACTGTTCCCTAAGTAGGAGCGTCTGAAAGCCCAGAATAGAAGGCCAAGTGCTAGGGTTAGGAGGATTCTAGTCTGGATAGAACACCGGGAGATCAACATGTCCAGGCCCCTGCCTCCACAACACATGTGAAACTGTAGAGAAGCAGCGTGGCTCAGTGGAAAGAGCACGGGCTTTGGAGTCAGAGGTCATGGGTTCAAATCCCGGCTCTGCCAATTGACAGCTGTGTGACTTTGGGCACATCACTTAAATTTTCTGTGCCTCAGTTCCCTCATCTGTAAAATGGTAATTAAGACTGTGAGCCCCCCCCCCCGTGGGACAACCTGATCACCTTGTAACCTCCCCAGCTCTTAGAACAGTGCTTTGCACATAGTAAGAGCTTAATAAATGCTATCATTATTATTATTACCAAAACGAGGGCTGGAGGGCCGTTGGCTGGAAGGGAAGACGTGATGGAGGCAGGATGTACACTACCTTTAGAAGGGGCCCACTGCAGTGGCTGGAAGCCCTGGGACCTCCAGCTCCTGCACGGCCCCTGTCCCCTAGGATGACCCCTAGGACCACAAGTGGGTGAGAGCAGGGGTGTCTGGGAAGACGCTGGGGAGGGACAGAACGAACTGTGAGGGGGCCAGAGAAGGGGAATAGCATGAGGAGCAGGGCAGACACGTACCCTCTTCGGGCAACTCGGTCGTCTCTTCGGGGCCGGAGATTTTGGCTGGGAAGGAGGCCAGAGACAGCGTCAGGTGACAGAGCTGAGTGGGTTCTGGACATGCCCCAACCCCCCGACCCCACCCTTTTCGGAGATCTCGAGAGGGAAGGAGAAGAAGATGTCCGTGGGAGGGAGAGTGTACGGGGTCAGGCAAGAATGGGGAACCACCACGACACTTACACTGTCTCCACAAACCTTCGTCCTCGGTGTCCAGTTTGCTTGGAGTGTGTCACCACCTCCCAGGGTTCCCCTGAAGCTGGGGCCGAGTCCCAGGGGCGGGAAGGCTGGACCCCGGGCCTCCCCAGACCAGATCCCCTCGGACATCGGCCCCTGGAGACCCCTATGGGGACCTGGAAGGAGCAGAGTCTCACCCGCCCCCCTCCCGCCATACCCTTCACTGAACGAGGGCCCTTTCTCACCACCCGAGGCCAGGAAGGAGGCGACTCCAAACAGAACCAGGAAGGCAAAGAATTTCATGGTGGCAGAGGTGGTGGAGGCGGCACGGGACGGGGGCACGGTCCACGCTGGATGACACAAAGGACCGCCGACTCTACCTTTATAGGGGTGGGGGCAAAGGGGGCAGCGGCATGTGACTCTGGATTCTAGGAAGGGTTTGGGGTCGGGGCGCCGCCTGGGGGCAGGAATGGAACGGGAAGCAGGGGTTGGGGGGTTGTCAATGCCAGCTGGAAGGGTCAGGAGCCCCGGGGGGCGGGGGCAAAGCCAGAGCCACACGCCCATGCCAGTCGTCGTGGTTCAGGGACTACGAATCCTGAGCAGGGAGAACGAAGAAGGAGCTAAGGGTCTCTCTCCTCACCCTCACAACTGGATGACTTTCAATCAGATCTCAGCCATACCGCAGCTTGGGGACCGAGGGAGGGGGAGATTCCATCCCAGCTCTGGCAGAGGAGGTGCTGGGGCTGCCTGAGGCCACGGGACACTCGCCTTGGCCTTTTTCCCAACCCGGATCCCTGTCCCTCTTCCCTCCCGCCACTGCCAAGTCTTCCTGCCCCCTCAACTCCTTCCCGTTCCCCCGAGGGGTTCCCTCCTCACAAATGGCCATTGTGCGGGTTTCCTCTTCCCGGGAGGTACGGAGGCCTGCCCCGGGTGTTTCCGTCTCCTCGACCCGTCCAGATCCCAAGGCGGGATACTGCTATTGTTATTCCGGGTCCAGGCACTTTCTCTTTCATCGTTCCATCTGCCCTGTCAGGGAAGGAGGGAAAGGACGGCTGAATTTAACCCATTTTCTAGGCAGGAAAGAAGGCTGATTAAAAGACTGGTTTGGGTCACACAATAGGCCGGTGACAGAGCCCGAACAGGAGCCCGGGTCTCCAGGCCCCCAGGGCCACGATCTTCCTCCGGTCAATAGAGTCCAGGGGAGGCCTATGGGCGACCCCGTCTCCCTTCTCTCACGGCGGTGTCCGAGTGGCAGCCTGCACTGGGCTCCTCCTTGAGTACCGGCCGTCACCCTCTGGCAGACGCATTGTGACACCTCAGCCATGACAGGCGTTGGGAAGCCTAGAAAAACAGTGAATCAATCAATCAATGGTGTTTATAGAGCTCTTAGTATGTGTAGAGCTCTGTACTAAGCGTTTAGGAGAGCACAGTATAATAGAGTTAGTAGACTCGATCCCGCCTTCAAGGAGCTTGCCGTCTAGTCGGGGAGGCAGACAATAAAATAAATTCTAGAGAGGGGAAATCAAATAGTATAAAGATACGCACAAAAGTGCCTTGGGGTCATGAATTCAAAGTGCTTAAGGTGTACAGTTCCAAGTGCATAAGCTACACAGGAGGGAGGGGAAATGAGGGGCTAGTCAGGGAAGGCTTCTTATTGGAGATATAATTTTAGTAGGGTTTTAAAGATGGGGAGGGTGGTGGTCTGTCGGATATTAAGGAAAATGGAGTTCCAGGATAGAGGGAGGACTTGGGTAAGGGGTTGGCTGTGGGAAAGACAAAATCAAAGTCCAGTGACTAGGTTGGGGTTAGAGGAGAGAAGGGTGTGAGCTGGGTTGTAATAGGTAATCAGCGAGGAAAGATAGCACTAGCTTACTCACTGTGCCCCGATGTCTTTTATTTCACTGCCGACCCCTTTTCCACGCCTTCCCCCTAGCCTGGAACTCCCTCCCCGCCCTTTTACACCAGGACCACCACTCTCTCCTCTTTCAAAGTATCACTAAGGTCACATCTCTTCCAAGAGGCCTTCCCCGATTAAGCCCTCTTTTCTCCCACTCACTCTTCTTTCTGTGGTGGCTATGCATTTCAATCTATGACCTTTGGCCACTTGATATTCCCCCACCCTCAACCCCACAGCACTTATGTGCATATCTTTAAATTATACATTATTAATTATGTATTCATTCATAGTAGTGTCTGTCTCCCCCTCTACACTGTAAGCTAGTCATGGGCAGGGAACATGTCTGCTAATTCTGTCATATTGTAATAATAATAATTATTATGGTATTTGTTAAGTGTTTATTATGTGCCAAACACTATTCTAAGCTCTAGAGTACATACAAGGTAATCAAGTGGTCCCAAGTGGGGCTCACAGTCTTAATCCCCATTTTTCAGATGAGGTAACAGGCCCAGAGAAGTGAAGTGACTAGCCCAAGGTCACACAGCAGACAAGTGGCGAAGCTGGGATTAGAACCCAAGTCCTCTGACTCCCAAGCCCGTGCTCTTTCCACTAAACCACACTGCAAGCGCTGGGTACAGTACTCTGCACTTTGCAAGTGCTCAATAAATGCCATTGATTGACTGATTGATTGAGGGGGCGAGCTAATTGAATGCCTTAAAGCCAATGGTAAGGAGTATCTAACTGATGCAGAGGTGGATAGGCAACTATTGAAGGTTTTTGAGGAGTGAGGAGACATGGACTGAGACCTCATTTCTTTTCACACCCCTTTCTGTGTCACCCTTGCACTAGGATTATTCACCCCTCCCCTTTATTCACCCCTCCCTCAGCCTCATAGCACTTATGCACATATCCATAATTTAATCTATTTATTTATATTAATGTTTGTCTACCCCTATAGACTGTAAGATGGTTGTGGGCAGGGAACCTGCTTATCAACTCTGTTATATTGTTTTCTCCGAAGTGCTCAGTACAGTGTTCTGCACACAATAAGTGCTCAGTCAATCAACCAGTCAAACGAATTTGAAAGCTTACTGTGTTCAGAGCACTGTACTGAGTACTTGGAAGAGTACAATATAAAAGAGGTGGTAGATATGTTCCCAGCCCACAGCAAGCTTACAGTTTATAGGGAGTAAATGCGATTGATTGATTGATTGATTGATGAAAACTTTTGTAAAAAAAAAATGATCCGGGCAACAGAGTAAAGTCTGGACAGGAGTGGGGAGAGATTGGCGGCAGGGAGGTCAGAGAGGAGGCTGATACAGTACTCGAGGAGGAGTATGATAAATGCTTGAATCAGGGTGGAAGCAGTTTAGATGGAAAGAAAGGGGTGGATTCTAGAGATATAGTGAAAGTAGAAGTGATGGGATCTGGTAAGAAACTGAATATGAAGATCAAATGAAAGATATGAGATGAAGATAATGCTAAGTTCACAGGCTTGTGAGACAGAGAAGAGAGTGATGTTTACAGTGCCTGGAAAGTGCAGGGAGGACAGGGTTTGGGTGGGAAAATGAGGAGTTCTATTCTGGACATGTTAAATTTGAGGTGTCAGGCGGGACATCGAGATGTCCTAAAGGCGTGAAGAACTGTGAGACTGCAGAGAAGAAGAGGGAACAAGGCTGGAGTGGTAGATTTAGGCATCATCTGCTTAGAGGTGGTAGTTGAAGCTTGAAGAATGAGTTATCCAAGGGAGTGGATTTAGATGGAGATAGAAGGGGCTACAGAACTTTGTCCTGAGGGACTTCCACAGTTAGGAGGTGAGACGGAGAGGTAGAGGCCGTGTAAAAGATTGAGAAGAAAAGGCCAGAGATAGGAGAACCAGGAGAGGGCAGTGTCAGTGAAACTAAGATGTTTCTAGGAGAAGAGGTGGTCCATAGTGTCGAAGGGAGCTGAAATGTCGACGAGAATTAGGTTGGAATAGAGGCAGTTGAATTTGGCGAGGTCATTGGTGACCTTAGAGAAGGCAATTTATTTGAAGCGAAGGAGGCAGAAACCAGGTTGCAGGGATCAAGGAGAGATTTGGAGGAGAGGAAGTGGAGGCAGCAGGTGTGAATAATTTGCTCAAGGAGTTTGGAAAGAAATGATAGGAGGGAGATGGAATGATAACTGGAAGGAGCCGTGGGGTCAAGGGAAGGTTTGTTTGAAGATAGGGGAAACATGTACATGTTTGAAAGCAGAGGGGAAGGAGCCATGGAGAATGAGCAGTTGAAGATGGCTGTCAGATGAAGAAGGGAAGGGGCAATTGTTTAAATAACATGCAAAGGGATGGAGCCAGAGGCTCAAGTGGAGAAGGTAGGTTTTAAGATATGGCTGGAGAGCAACTGGTCATGGTCGTAACAATAAAAATAAAAGTGTGATATGTATTACGTGATTACTTATATGCCAAATACTGTACTAAGAACTGGGGTAGATACATGATAGTTAGGTCAGACGTCCCACATGGAGGCTCACAGTCTAAAGAGGAGGTAAAACAGGTATGGAATTTCCAAGTTTACAGACGAGGAAACTGAGGCATAGTGGAGTTAAGTGACTTGCCCATGGTCACACAGCAGGAAAGAGGTGGAGTCCTGAATCCTGATCACAATTCAATAGACCTCACCATCCTTCAGGGGTCCTAGAATGGACAAGGGGGCGAGAACCTCCAGGGACAAGGAACCTTGGCTTGAAGGGGCTAAGATGAATGCCACGTAGCCCCTAATAGCTCCCCGCGGGGCAAAGACTTGGTCTTCTTCTTATTCTGTCCCAGCCCTCGCCCTGAAGGGCATCCGACCCGTCCAACTGGCACTGAATTCAGTTCCCGTTCCACTCTTGCCCACAGGCAGCGCCCCCACCCCTCTCCCTTCCGAGAATCCAGAGTCACATGCCGTTGCCCCCTCGCCCCCACCCCCACCCCATAAAGGTCCAGGCGGCGGTCCCTTGGCTCATCCAGCGTGGATCTTGCCTCTGTCCTGTGCCGCCTCCACCACCTCTACCATCATGAAATTCTTCGCTTTCCTGGTCCTGGCCGGAGTCGCCTGCTTGCTGGCCTCGGGCGGTGAGAGGAGGCCCTCGTTCAGCGAGGGGTGAAGGGTTGGGGGGGACTCGGCTTCTCCCAGGTCCCGGTCGGGGTTCCCTGGGGCCGATGTCCGAGGGGATCCGGTCTGGGTCGGCCCAGGGGCGGTGGGGAGACTAGTTTAGCCTTTCCGCCCCGGGATTCGGGCCCAGATTCAGCGAACCTTAGAAGGTGGGAACACACGCCAAGTAAACTGGGCACCAAAGATGACGGTTTGCGGGGACTGTACAAGTGTCCTGGTGGTTTTCTGCTCTGGTCTGATCCCGTTCCCCCTCCCCTCGGGGGTCATCTCCATCTCGTTCCCACTCGAGGACTGCGAACAGGGTGGGGTCGGGGGACGGGGCGTGGCCAGAATCCGTCCAGCTCTGCCACCTGAAGCTCTCCCCACCTTCTCCACAGCCAAAATCTCGGGCCCTGAGGAGACCAGCGAGTTGCCCGAAGTGGGTATGTATCTGCCCTGCTCCTCGCCTTGCACCTTGCCCCAGCCCCCTCACAGTCTGTTCTGCCCGTCCCCGACGACTTCCCAGATACTGTAATTTATTTATTATATCAGTACTGTATTTATATTAGTGTCGGGTCTCCCATTCTAGACTGTAAACTCGTTGTGGGCAGGGAATGTATTGTTTATTGTTATATTGTGCTCTCCCAAGTGTTCTGCACACAGTAAGTGCTCAATAAATACGATCGACTGACTGACAGACCCCTCTGCTCTCACCCACCCCTGGACCGTGAGGACGTCCCAGGTGAAGGGGGCTGCGTCAGGAGCTGGAGGTCCTGGGGCTTCGAGTCACCACAGCGGGTACCCCTTGGGGACAGTGTCCCTCCTGCTTCCTGCACCGCTCCCCTCTCGTGCCACCCAATGGTTCAACCGTGGTGGCATCAAAGACCTGGATTCATTGACCTGCTGACTCCTCCTCAACTGTAGACTCCCTAGTGGTGGTCAAGGGGCGGGGGGGGGGGGGGGAGACTAGGAAGAGGGAGGGAGGAAAGGAGGAGCCGACCGGATTAAATTTTTTCTGGTATCTGCAGTCTCCGAGGAGAGGGTCCCCGCGACGGCGACTGAGCCCATGGCTGATCTGAGACATGGAGTCACCAGGGAACCCATCAGCCCTGCCTCAAAGGGTACGTATGCCTTTAAGTGTGTATACCAATGCATGTGCATGTCTCTGTGTGCGTGTGTTTGTGTGCTTGACTGTCTCACCTGTCCACCTCCAGGACATGTGCGGTTCCAGGGATACAGGTCAAAGTCTCCCCCTTCCCCCGCCGCCCTGCTCCTTGGTCCTCATTTGCGGGAGCACCTGAGCAGCTCTTGGCAACAGGGATAGGGTCTCAGGGTCGAACGGCTCAAACATCCAAAGAGGAAACGTCCTTGTTGGGGGACGGGGAAAATCGTGGCGGGGGGTGTGTGGAGAGGGGAACATTGGTCCAGATCCATCTCCAAACTCCCAATCCCACTGCCGTATCATCCCATCTCCTCTCCCGGGCAGATTCCCTGAGGGACAAGTTCAAGGAGAAATTGGATAAATGGTTCCACCGTCCAAACCTCTTATCCAAAAGAGACTGAAGCCGGAGTCTTCTGCCGAGACGCCCATGGAGACGCCCATGGAGACGCCCTGTCCCGTCGCTCAATAAAGCACAGTAACTCCCCGCAGTCAATGTCTCGGCTCGTTCCGCGCAGCACATGCTCGGAGGGGGGCGCGGGAGAGAAGGTCGGGGTTGTCCTGTTCCAAGGTCCAAAACTTCCCGGCCGGCCCAACCAATCAAACTCTCCGCCCACCTCGTCACTCCCAGGGCTTTCTAGCCCCGATCTACTGCCGCCATGCGCAAGGGGCAAGAACGTGGTGGTGGTGGGGGGGGCTACAGGGTTCCCCTCAATGCTCCTCCAATCAAAGATCAACCCCGGCTCCCGTCGAATAATGGTCCTGCCAAGCCCACCCTCCCTTTTCTCCTAAAGGAGCCGTCCACGGAAAGGAGTCAGAAGGTCATGGGTTCTAATCCCGGCTCTGCCACGTGTTTGCTGTGCGACCTTGGTCAAGTTACTTCACATCTCTGTGCCCCAGTTACCTCATCTGTACAATGGAGATTGAGACTGTGTGCCCCATGTGGAACAGGGACTGAGTCCAACCCGATTTGCTTATTTCCACCCCATCGCTTAGAACAGTGCTTGGCACATAATAAGCGCTTAACAAATACCATAATAATAGTAATTGTTATTATTATTAAAGCAGAGGGCGCTTTCCCAGCCCATTAGCTCCCTTTGGTGGCCTGGTGGGCCCTGCAGCCTATTACCGCCATGCAGCTCCCAGGGCATTCATTCATTCAATCGTATTTATTGAGAGCTTACTGTGTGCAGAGCACTGTACTAAGCACCTCCCATTTAGGAGTCCAGAGCGAAAATTCTCTCCCTAGAGTTCATCTCCAACCCACCTTCCTTCTCGTCTCCATCCCTTTCTTCCCGCCCCAGCTCTTCAGTCCTTCAGAGCTGAACTGAATCCATCTGAGTGGTCCATCTCTCCTGCCACCATCAGGGTCAAGCAGGGATATAGTGATAATTATGGTAGTTGTTGGGAAGCAGCATGGCGTAGTGGATAGAACACAGGCTTGGGAGTAAGAAGGTCATGAGTTCTAATCCCGGTTCTTCCACTTGTCTGCTATGTGGCCTTGGACAAGTCACTTCACTTCTCTATGCCTCATTTACCTCATCTGTAAAATGGGGATTGAGACTGTCTACCCTATGGGGGACAGGGACCGTGTCCAACCTGATTTGCTTGTATCCACCCCCAGTTCTTAATACAGTGCCTGGCACATAGTCAGTGCTTATCAAATGCCATTATTATTATCATTATTATGCGCTTACTGTATGTCAAGCACTATACTAAAACCTGGGGTAGATTCAGGACAATCAGGTGAGGTGTAGTAATAATAATAATGACAATAATTATGCTATTTGTTGAGCGCTTACTGTGTGCCAAACACTGTTCTAAGCGTTGGGGTAGATACAAGGTAATCAGATTGTCCTACATGGGGCTCACAGTCTTAATCCCCATTTTACAGGTGAGGGAACTGAGGCCCAGAAAAGTTAAGTGGCTTGCCCAAGGTCGCACAGCAGACAAGTGGCAAAACCGGGATTAGGACCTCTGTCCTCTGACTCCCAAACCCGTGCTTTTTCCACTAAGCCACGCTGCTTCTCAGTATTTGTCCTACGTGGGGATCATACTCTTAGGGAATCATTCGGCCTTGGACCCCCCTGACAGGTTGAAGAGGAAGCTAGGTGAGAGAATTTACGTGTCCTGCTCAAGACCCCAGGAGGAGAGGAAGTTGCTGCATGGTGATCTGGTTCCCCGTCCCTTAGCCTCCTGTTACTTAACTTCTCTGTCCCTCAGTTACCTCATCTGTAAAATGGGGACTAAGACTGTGAGCCCCACATGGGACAACCTGATAATCTTGTATCTACACCGGCGCTTAGAACAGTGCCTGACACATAGTAAGCGCTTAATAAATACCGTCATTATTGTTATTACCAAAGCTGAGCCCTTCCGACCCAGTGGGACTCCTGGGGCTTAGTACAGTGCCTGGCAAATACTAGCACTTAACAAATACCATAATTATTATGTCTATGTCAAAGCACACTGCAAACGTTTCGCTGAACAGTGAAACATCCCGACACCGCACAACAGCGCAGAGCAAGGGGAAAATCTCATCATTTACGTAGTGAGGGTGTCAGAGAGGATTCGGCAGCGGCTCGGGTTTGGCGGGAAGAGGAGGAGGCGGTGTTGTGAGGGTGGAGGCTTTGTTCGCAGCTAAAATTAGAACTATGGCGGGAACCTCCCACTCCCTCGGCTGATGCCCTCGGCCCGTTTGTTCTTTGTCTTCCCCCCGCCCCCGAGGCCGAGGTCATCTCTTCCATCCTCCTGCCGCCGGGTCAGACTTTTCTTCTTTCCCCACCCGGCCTTCAATGACCTCTAGAAACCCCAGAGATCCCCCTGTCACCCGCCCTCATGTTCCCGTGTCCTGTTCTGCACTGCTGTGAGGTGCCACCCCGGAGCCCGAGGGCAGAGGTACCCAAGCAGCAGGCAGAGCCGGCACTCCTTTGAGAAACTCTCGCTCCCTCCCTTCTTCCCTTTCTAACAGCCAAATGACTTCTTCCCCACTGCTTTCAAACATGCCCATGTCTCCCCTATCTCCCCCAAACCGTCCTTTGACCCCACGGCTCCCTCCTTCTATTCCTCTCCAAACTCCTTGAGCGAGCTGTCTAAACCCGCTGTCTCAAACTCTTCTCCTCCAATTCTCTCCTTAACCCTCTCCAATCTGGCTTCCATCCCCTTCACTCCTCAGAAACTGCCTTCTCAAAGGTCTCCTTCTTGCCAAATCCAATGGCCTCTACTCCATCCTAATCCTCCTCGAACTCTCAGCTGCCTTCGACACTGCAGACTACCCCCTTCTCCTGAAAACGTTATTCAACCTTGGATTCACTGACTGTCCACTTTCGTTCTTTTATCTCTTTGGCCATTCATTCTCAGTCTCCTTCGCAGGCTCCTCCTCTGCCTCTCACCCCCTAACTGCGTGGGTCCCTCAAGGTTCAGTTCTGGGCCCCCTTCTATTCTCCATCTACACCAACTCCCTTGCAGAACTCATTTGCTCCCATGGCTTCAACTACCACCTCTATTCAGATAATACCCAAATCTACATCTCCAGCACTGATCTCTCTCCCTCCCTCCAGTCTCGCATCTCCTCCTGCCTTCAGAACATCTCCACTTGGATGTCCTCCCATCCCCTCAAACTTAACATGTCCAAAATAGAGCTCTTTACCTTCCCTCCTAAACCCTGTCCTCCCCCGACTTTCCCATCACTATAAACGGCATCACCATCCTTCCTGTCTCACAGAGAAGCAGCGTGGCTCAGTGGAAAGAGCACGGGCTTGGCAGGCAGAGTTCGTGTGTTCTAATCCCGGCTCTGCCATTTGTCAGCTGTGTGACTTTGGGCAAGTCACTTAACTTCTCTGAGCCTCAGTTACCTCATCTGTAAAATGGGGATTAAGACTGTGAGCCCCAAGTGGGACAACCTGATTACCTTGTATCTCCCCCCAGCGCTTAGAACAGTGCTTCGCAAATAGTAAGCGCTTAACAAATGCCATCAGTATTATTTATTACAAGCCAATAACCTTGGTATTATCCTTGACTCTTCTCTGTCATTCAACCCACATAGTCAATCCATTACTAAATCCTGTTGGTTCGACCTTCACAAAATCGCTAAAATCCACCCTTTCTTCTCCATCCAAATTCCTACCACGCTAATACCATAATATTAGCTAATATTATATATTATTATATATAATAATATAATATATTATTAGCTAATATTCACCCTATCCTGCCTGGATTACTGCATCTGCTTCCTTGCTGACCTCCCAACCTCCTGTCTTTCCCCATTCTAGTCCATATTTCACTCTGCTGCCTGGATCATTTTTCTACAAAATATTTAGGACATTGTCATCCCCTCCTCAAAAAACTCCAGTGGTTGCCCATCCACCTCCGTATCAAAACCTCATCACCATTGGCTTTAAAGCACTCCATCACCTTGCCCCCTTCTAGCTCACCTCGCTTCTCTCCTTCTACAACCCAGACCGCACACTTTGCTCCTCTACTGCTAACCTTCTCACTATGTCTCCATCCCGCCTGTCTCACTGCCAACCCCTAGCCCACGTCCTGCCTCTGGCCTGGAATGCCCTTCCTCCTCAAATGCGACAATTGCTCTTTCACCCCGCACCTTCAAAGCCTTATTAAGGCACATCACCTCCAAGAGGCCTTCCCAGACTAAGCTCCAATTTTCCTCATCTGCCATTCCCTTCTGCGTCACCCTAACTTGCTCCCTTTGCTATTCCCCCCTCCCAGCCCCACAGCACTTTTGTACAGATCTGTAATTTTATTCGTTTGTATTGATGTCAGTCTTCCCCTGTCTAGACTGTAAGCTCGTTGTGGGCAGGGAATGTCACTGTTTATTGTTGTATTGTACTTTTCCAAGCGCTTAGTACAGTGCTCTGAACAGAGTAAGAGCTCCATAAATACGACTGAATGAATGAATGTATGAAGGAATGAAAGGTGGACCTGAAGGTAGGGCCATGGGCTCGGGGACGGTGAGGGAACACACACCAATTCCTCGCCCGGACCTTGCTCTATCTACAACTGGGCTACTCCCCACCTGTCTCCCTCAGCCCCCATCCTCCTTCTAACGACCCGGTCCCCTTTCCGCAGCCCCTCCAACCCAGTAAAGTTCTCCAGGGATCTCAAGGCACATTTCAAACTTTTCGCTGCCCCAAGAGGACAGGGGAGAATACCGGAGAGTTGGGAAGACCGAGAGCAGCAGAGGCAGAGGTTACGATAAATAAGGACGCAGAGAGGAGGGTGAAGATGCGGAAGTCGCGGGCCACCCTGGCCCCGGGATTCCGGTTTGGGGCAGAGAAGTCCAGAGAGCTCAAGGAAGCGGCCGCAGAACATCTAGCATATCCGGGAAGCGGCGACTGAGCTGGACTTGACACTAGCAGCGCAGAGTTCCCCTACCCGCCGGCAAAAGCCCCGGCACGGCTCTGGGAAGAGACAGGAGCCCCGGACAGTTGATCAGCTTAGTTCCCGCCTCCGCAGCATACAGCCTCATTCAGCCCCTCCGTAACCAGTGCTGGGCGGAATTCTATCCTCGCGCCTTTCCCACGGGCGCAAAACCTCCCTCCCCCATCCTTATTCCCAGGCACCAGAGCTGACAGCCCGGTTTTGGTGGTCTCCTCCCCCGCCCGGGGTTAATCTGGGACTCGTCAGGGGTGAGTGGGCGAACGTCACTGAGGCTGCTGCAGCTCATGCCTTAAGAGACCCTCGAGCCTCTTCGCAGCCCCCCACACCCATGCCTCCCCTCTCCGCCCGCAAGGACTGGACGCCGTCACCCTTGCATTGAGGATCCCAGAGCGCAGGCTGGAAGACCCTGCTCTGTCGTCGGCGGGGTCCGGGGCGACGCCGGGGGGCTCGCTGTCTCCCTTTGGCCCTCGGGGTCGTTCCTGGGCTCGACCCCCGCACAGAGCTCTTCCGCCCGAGCCCGGCCCATCACCTCCCGCACCACGCGGGCCAGGCGACCCCTGGTGGGGGCGGCGCCGGGGGAACCGTCCCGGGATTCCGCGCGAGGGGCGGGCCCCCCCCGGGGGGTCGTGTACAAGCACATTCGGGACACGGCCCTCTGCAGCCGCTCCACGGGTGAGCGGGCCTCGGGCTCCGGGGCCAAGATGCGCGGGGGCGGGCCCGAGGAGCAGGCCCAGATGGACGGCGACGGCGTGAACTTCTGCACGGGTGTCTTGGACACGTAGGAGTAGAGACAGAAGAAGGCGTCCGCAGTGACGGCCAGAGTCTGGACTTGCTTAAAGCGGCCTGCCGGGGGGAGGAAGCGATTGTTCGCAGGGAGCCAGAATTCAGGGCGCGAGAGGAGGGCGCTGGTATGATTCGCCTGGGGAAGAGAAGGCTGAGGGGCTAAGAGGGGCTAGAGCAGGGTAGCTTGGTAGAAAGAGCACGGGTTTGGCAGTCAGAGGTCGTGGGTTCTAATTCCAGCTCCTCCACTTGTCTGCTGTGTGACCTCGGGCAATCCACTAACTTCTCTGTGCTTCAGTTACCTCAGCTGTAAAATGGGGGTTAAAACTGTAAGCTCCATGTGGGACAACCTGATTACTCTAGATATAACCCAGAGCTTAGAACAGTGTTTGGCACACAATAAGCTCTTAACAAATGCCATAATTATTATTATTATTATAGAGCCTCACAAGGGTTATTCCCCAGGGGGCCACCGAGGCCGGAACTAGAGGGAACGAGCTGACTTTGCATTAGGAGGGAAGGAGGGCAGACTTTAGGGAATGCCCTCCCTCCTCACATCCGCCAAGCTAGCTCTCTTCCTCCCTTCAAGGCTGTACTGAGAGCTCACCTCCTCCAGGAGGCCTTCCCAGACTGAGTCCCCTCCTTCCTCTCCCCCTCCTACTCCTCTCCACCCCCCTACCTTATCTCCTTCCCTTCCCCACAGCACCTGTATATATGTATATATGTTTGTACGTATTTATTACTCTATTTATTTATTTATTTTACTTGTACATATCTATTCTATTTATTTTATTTTGTTAATATGTTTTGTTTTGTTCTCTGTCTCCCCCTTCTAGACTGTGAGCCCACTGTTGGGTAGGGACCGTCTCTATATGTTGCCAACTTGTACTTCCCAAACGCTTAGTACAGTGCTCTGCACACAGTAAGCACTCGATAAATACGATTGATTGATTGATTGATTGAGGCTGGACTAGACGAGACCCCTGTGGAGCAAAGCAGGAGAGGGAAGAGGGCCGGGTCAGGGTCAGTGGGGATGGAAGGGCAGACCTGGGTGGAGGGAAGATCCCGCGCCCAGCACTCACTCGCCAGCATCAGGCAGGGGTCCTCCATCTCGATGCGCTGCACCTGCGCCTTCAGAAACAGGCGAAAGTCGATGCCTCTGGCCTGCGATGGAGCGGCAAAGAAACGGGCGGGTATCCGGGTCGTGTCCTTGCGTTCATCCTGGGCGAAGCCGAGGCAGAACAGAACGTCCTCTGCGTCCTCCTGGCACTTGTCCAGGATTTCAGAGATGCTGGAGACACGTCCGAGGCAACCGGCGGACAGAGCGAAGCCGAATGGTTCCACGGTTAATGCAGGCTTGAAGGTATGGGCGAGCCCTAACCAGCCCGCCAAAGTGCCTTGGAGTTCTGGAGCCAAGAGACCTGGAGAGGTCACCTGGTACAGCCCTCTACCTCCATATTCATCAATCCCTGCAGTTTGTAGGGAGGATGGATTTAAAAGTCGGGGATGGAGAGGAGCAGGGGCAATTCTGCACCCTCTCAGGTCACTTTCCCCAGGTTTAAATCCCCCACGAACCAAGAAATCTTGTCTAACTTGATTCCCTCTCACTGCAGTTTTAAGCTACTTCCTCTTGTTCCAACATCTTTCCAGCTCATAGAACAGTGCTTGGCACATAGTAAGTGCTTAACAAATGCCATCATTATTATTTCCAGTTGCAGCACCCCCTCCTCCATCCCCACAAGCACTCAGGAGACCGGTAGACAGCCATCTCCTACGCCCCTTTACCCTTACTGGGCTTACCTGGAGCTGGTCTTACTGGTGAAACTGGTCATAGCACTGGACAGGCTGCAGCCAAGGTGCAGGCCCTGGCCCGGCCGGGCCACCTCCAGGAAACTTCTGCGGGGCGGTGGAAGGGAGAAATCAAATCCGGGGGCACAAAAAGCAATCCGCTGGCCATTTAGCTCTTATATCTGCCCATTAATAATGATAACAATTGTGCTTACTATATGCCAAGCACAATGCTAAGCCCTGGGATCGACACCAGGTATCACGCCCTGCACCCACATCCTCGGGCTCTGGCAAGGTTGAGAGGGGGCTTTAACAACCATGGTGCCCGCCACAGTGAAATGAGGCACATTACCTGGTGGGTAGTGTGACTCCTGCCAAGTCCGTGCCATGGGGAAGACAAAGCCCACCAAGTCTACCGAAGGGGACGCAGGCTTCTCACCTGGGGAAAAGTTTCCCGTTGGCTGCTAACAGCATCGCTACAGAGGTGCAGAGGTGGCGGTGGTGTCGGGAACGAAGGAGAGAGAGAGAGAGAAACAGAGAGTGATGGAGGAGGGAAGATTTATCAATCTCCCATAATCAAAGTTTTATTCCCAACTCTCTTTCTGCTTTCCTCCCCACATTCTCTCTCTACCTGCTCTCCCGTCGCTCCCTCTCTCCTCCCGTCCCTTTCTCCCTGTCTCTCTCCCCACTCTCTTCCCCCATTAGTTCTCCTCCTGTTTTCCTCCTCTCAATCCTTTCTGCTCTCCTCCCCCACTCCTTTCCCTCCTGCTCTCCCCTTCCCTCTCCTCATTCCCTTTCCTCTTGTTTTCCCCTTTCCCATCTCCTTCTGCTCGCCCCTTCCCTCCCTCTCCCCACTCCCCCTCCATCCTTCTCCTGTTCTTACCCCTCCCTCCCGCTCTCTACTCCCTCTCCTCATGTTCTTCCTTCTCCTTCCTTCCACCTCCTTCCTTCACGCCTTCCCCTCACCCCCTCGCCTCACGTTCTATTGCTCCCACTGTCACACCCTCGCTTCTCTCCTATTACTGGATCATCCAGGGCACAGTTGGCAATGCCCTGCGACCCAAAAGGCAAGTTACATTTTCTGCCAATCTCCAATCCTCGGAGACCTGACCTTCGACTTTTCCAATAACGCCGGCCCACTGGCTCCCACAGCTCCGGTGGACTGAAAGGGTGTGGGAGGGGAGTCTGGTCGGCTGACCTTCTGCTCTCGTCCTGTCCTCCCTCCTGGGAAGTGAGGGCAGGAAGAGGTTGACTTGGAAGAAGCTGCCTCCTGCCACTTCCAGGGTCTCACTCCTCAGGTCTCACCTATTCACCCTCCTTTCCTATTGTGCCCTCCCTTCCCAGTCTTTCCCCTTGGATCTTGCCCCCACCTTCTGCCCCCAAACCTCGCACCCGATCTGCTCTTTACCTTCCGCTCCCAGGGTCAGGTCATCGTCCAAACTGGTCGCGGTGCTGTAGAACCCTTCAGGCCGGGAGGGAGGGTGCAGATGACGTCGGAGAGAGAGAGAAGGATGGAGGGAGGGATAGAAGGAGGGATGAAAGGAGGGATGGAGGAGGAATGGAAGAAATGAAAGGAGAGGTAGAGGGACGATAGGGGGAGGGATGGGGTAAAGAGAGGGATAGACAGAGGAAGGGTGGAGGGATTAAAGGTGTGAGGGGTGAAATGAGGGGAGGGATTGAGGGGTGCAGGAGCATTGAGAGAGGGGCCAAAGAACAGGTAGATACTTCTTACCTATAGTGACCAAGATCAATCTGATTATCCTGTATCTACCCCAGGGTTTAGCATATTGCATTACATATAGTAAGCACTTTACAAATATCAAGATCATTATTATTATTATCTACATAACCTAATCTCACACAAAAACCTCCCCACAATGCACAAATACATTCAAACACATGGACACAGGACGTTCCCCACATCTACAACCACACAAAACACACACAATCTTACACACACAAACCATTGCATTCATCACCCTGCGCACACAAACACACACCGAACACAAAGACCCACATTGCTATCACATGAACACACAGATGTACACCCACCTTCTACATAAACACACTTCTGTAAAACGGAACACATGTGCAAACATCCATGCTTGTAAATATGCATATACCCAAAACACCCATATGTGCACATTCCCCAACCCACCCATATTTAGAGGCTTGCAGGCCTCCACATTAGCTTACAATAATCACTCCTTCTCTCCCCTCGCTAGCCCCGTCGGAGTTGACATGGTCGGATTCAGAACTCACCATCGGTGATTGACAGGCTGGGCTCCTCCTCCGGCCCCTCCTCCGAGCACCTGTCACAATGACAACACTGACCCGTTGTCCCTGTCCTCCCTCCGCAGCCCTAGAAAGCCACCCCTGGCACAGCGGCCCCCAGAAGAGGAGAGAAGCTTAGGCCCAGAGAGGTCAAGCGCCCGCCTCCAATTCCCTCAGCGAGTGAGTGCCCAAACAGCGATCAGAGCCCTGGATTTCCCTTCCCAGGATGGACTCAGCCCCTCTGCCCAGCTCCCAGGGGGTAGCCAGTGAGAGACTCCCTCTGCATCAACTCTGCAGTGTCGCGGGAGGGAACAGAGAGGTTCTGGGGGCGGAGAGGAGGGGGTGGAAGACAGAGACACAGAGAGACAGAGACACAGTAATGGAAGCATAGAGGCCCAGACACACGGAGATCCAGAAAACTCAGAGACTTAGAGGCACAGTGACAGAAACGCAGAGAAAGAGACACAGAGACATTGATAAAGACTCAGAAAGACAGAAACTCAGAGACTCACAGAGGCAATGGCTGAGACACAGGGACAAGCAGAGTGTGTGTGTGTGTGTGTGTGTGTGTGTGTGTGTGTGTGTGTGTGTGTGTGTGTATTCCAGAGCACCTCCTTTCCTTCCCACAGATCCTCCTGCTCTCCAGGTCAGGCGTGATATCTGACCCTCCCCCCCACAACCCCGACAACCGCAATCTTCCCTCTCCTCCCCACCCAGGGCAAAACCGCGAGAACTGTAGCAGGGGGGATCGAGGTTAGACAGTTGGGGTGGAGTCTCACCCGCAGTCCCGCAGCCAGTGCTCAATCTGGAAGGCGGGGCTCCCTGGGGGACAGAAACCAGGTTATGGCATTTGAGTTTTTACAGAATCCCGCTAGGGGGAGCTCGTTTCAGCCTAGCTCTGGATCTTCATCATCATCAATCGTATTTATTGAGCGCTTACTATGTGCAGAGCACTGTACTAAGCGCTTGGGAAGTACAACTTGGCAACATATAGAGACAGTCCCTACCCAACAGTGGGCTCGCAGTCTAAAAGGGGGAGACAGAGAACAAAACCAAACATACTACCAAAATAAAATACATAGAATAGATATGTACAAGTAAAATAAATACAGTAACAAATATGTACAAACATCATCAATCATATTTACTGAGCGCTTACTATGTGCAGAGCACCGTACTAAGCGCTTGGGAAGTACAAATTGGCAACATATGGAGACAGTCCCTACCCAACAGTGGGCTCGCAGTCTAAAAGGGGAAGACGGAGAACAAAACCAAACATACTACCAAAATAAAATAAATAGAAAAGATAGGTACAAGTAAAGGGGCCGGGAGTGACTGGTGCGACTCCTAAAGGTCCAGACAATCACCCCGCTACCGAACTGGAAAAGGCTTTCAGCCTTCTCCTCTCCAGGCGGGGCCGTCCTGTCTTCACAAACTGGTCCCCTCCTTTACATCCGCGTACATCCCCCTACCCCCCGACTTCTCCCCCTCGCTGCCATCTTCACCTTCCTCGAAGACATCATCCAGCGGTGGAGGCTCCTCTTCGGGCTCCCCGGGCAGCGCTGCAGTTGCCGCTGTCCTCGCCTCTTCCTCTTCCTCCTCCTCCTCCTCCAGCCCCCGGGGCCGCCGGCGCCGGCTCTGTCTTAGCCAAGCCCGACGCCGCTCCCAAGACGCGGGACTCAGTGTCGAAGGACCGTCCATGGTCCTGACCCTCCCCCTGGGGCTCAGAGCCCGATCCAGCGGCAGTGGCTCTCTGTATGGGGAACAATGGGAGAAAACAGAGCAGGGGTCAGGACGCCCCTGCCCCTGTCTTTAGGCTTTTCCTGGAATGTCTCCAAAGAAGGGGTGTCCTCAGCCTTCTCCCTCGTTCTGACGCAGAGCCCATCCATGGCTCCAGGAAGTCCTCCCAGTTGTCTACCCTCTCTCTCTCCCTGTCCTTTCTAAAAGCCAGTGGGCTGGTGCAATTATTATTATTGTTATGACCTTCCAGGAAGCAGCATGGCCTAGTGGATTGAGCACAGGCTTGGGAATCAGAAGGTCATGTGTTCTAAACCTGGCTCTGCCACTTGTCTGCTGTGAGACTTGGGCAAGTCACTTAACTTCCCTGGGCCTCAGTTTCCTCATCTGTAAAATGGAGATGAAGACCATGAGCCCCATGTGGGACAACCTGATGACCTTGTACCCATTCCAGCACTTAGAAAAGTGCTTGGCACATAGTAAGCGCTTAACAAACACCAATATTATGATTATTATTATTATTATTATTATTATTATTATTATTATTAACTACCCCAGTGCTTAGAACAGTGCCTGGCACATAGTAAGCACTTCACAAAAACCAAATGTCATTATTACTAATATTATTATTATCATCATTTGAATTCAAGACTTTAGTTCTGCACTGCAATGCCCGCCCCCTGACCCAAATGTATTATGGGGGGGGGGGGGGGTTTCTTCCGTGCATCCCGATCACCCCCATCCTGAACTGATAGACCCGTGTGGGCAAAGGAGCCCCCACCTTCTGTGCTCACTTTAACGGGTTTCTCCCAGTGAGATTCCTTGGAATGCCCCCATCCCTCACCCCAAGCCCACCACCACCACTGGGGAGGAGGAATAATAATAATAATTGTGGTATTTGTTAAGCACTTACTATGTGCCAGGCACTGAACTAAGTGCTGGGGTGGATACAAGCAAATTGGATTGGACACAGTCCCAGTTTCAAATGGGGCTCACAGTCCTTCCCTTGCCTGACGCAGAGGGAGGAGAGGGTAGGTGTATCCTGGGTGGTAGAAGAGGTTGGGTCTCCCAGCGTCCCCCCCTACCCAGCCCCCAGCCCAACTTGGCCTTGACCGGAAACTTGTGGCCTGGCTGTGGGAGCTGGTAACCCGGCTGTTGCAGCCGATAAGGGCATATCCAGGCACTGCGCGGGGACCTGGTGGGCGGGGCCCTGGGTCACTCTGGCTAAAAGATTCCTGAACGTGGATGGCTGGAGTTCATGAACTGCTCAGCTTTCCCTTCCAGCAGCTCTTTTCCCCCAAGCTCCTATGCGGGAAGAACTACTTTACCCAGGAGGATGAGGGGGATCTGTTTGCAGCTGTGTTTCCATCCTCCCATCTGAGTCTCAGAGCTGCACCCACCCCAGTGAGCTGCCTGGGGAGCAGGGAGGAGGAATAATTATAATAACTGTGGTATTTGTTAAGCACTTACTATGTGACAGGCTCTGTACTAAGCTCTGGGTTGCATCCAAGCAAATCGGATTGGACATGGTCCCTGTTCCAAATGGGTTTCACAGTCTCACTCCCCATTTTACAGATGAGGGAACTGAGGCCCAGATAGATTAAGTGACTTGCCCAAGGTCACGCAGCTGACAGGTAGCAGAGCTGGTATTAGAACCCATGACTTTCAAACTTCCAGGCCTGTGCTCTATCCACTGTGCCTTGCTGCTTCCCCCAGGAACTACCCTGGTGCGAAGGGGGATGGGTCTGGGATGTTGGGACAGGGATGGGCCTGGGGGCGTGGGAACAGAGGACGGGACTGTCAGGGAGCAGGACAGGCCTCTTGGGAAGAGGGGACGGACTTGGGATGTGGGCAAGGGGGATGTACCTGGTGAGGAGGGGGGACAAGGCTGGTGAGAAGGGGAAAAGGCCTGGGGTGTGGAGAAGGGGGATGGACTTGGTGGGAAGAGGAGTCATACCTGGGATATGGAAAGTGAGGTGTGTCTGGTGGGTGGGGAAGGAGGATAGGCCTGGGGAGTGGGGTGAGGGGAATGGGCCAAACTTCCCTATCCCATCCCATTCCCCGGTTGCAGGGGGATGAGACTCCTGGAGATAACCTAATCGCATCCTTGGGCCTGTGATCCAGGGACCCGCCCAGACTCCTCTCTGCCTGGAGGCAGGGGAATGACCCAGATGGCCTCTGTCCAGAAGCCAAGCCAATCAAGGCTGCCCAGGAGGAAGCCACTGCAGATAAATAATCTGTTCCCTCTGGGCTGGCAGCCATCGGTGTCTAATCAGCAGTAGGCAGGCCCCATGTCTGCAGGAGGGTGGAAGTGGGGGCCAGATGACCCGGGAGTCTGGCAGAAGCTCGGAGGAGAGGGGTCAGTTCTATTTCCCCTCTCCTGCCTTGCCCACCCAAAGTGAACAAGTTGGGGAGACTCAGTCAGGCCCACCATTCCTACTCCAACCCAGTCCACACACTCATCTCCTCTAACTTCAACCTACTCACTGCACTTCCACCTTGTCTAGCTCACCACCAGCCCCTCGCCCACATCCTACCTCTGTTCAGGAACTCCCTCCCCCTTCTTATCTGACACGCCACCACTCTCCCCATCTCCAAAGTCCTCCTGACATCACATCTCCTCCAAGAAGCCTTCCCTAATCTTTCATTTCCTTTCCCTATTTGTCCTCCCCTCTGTGTTGCCTGAGCACTTGGTCCTGTACCCCTTAAGCAGTTTGATACTCAGCCCACATCCAGCCCAACAGCATTTATTTCACATGTCCTTACAACTCTGCCCCTTCCCCATCAGCACTTTATTTTAACTTCTGTCTCCCCAAGACAGAAGTTAACTGTCAAGACAGAGTTAACTTCTGAACTCCAAAGTGGCAAGGATTGCCCTTGCTGTTCAGAGCAAGGGAAGGGATGGAGCCAGGACCAGATACACTCTGCTGTCAGGGGCGGTAGGAGGAACCCAGGGTGGATCTTTTCAACTCCCACCTGGTCTTGTGATAATAATATAATTATTATAGTATTTGTTAAGTGCTTACTATGTGCCAGGCATTGTACTAGCACTCAGGCAAATATCAGCAAATCTGATTGGACACAGTCCATGTCCCACATGGGGCTCTTAGGCTCAATGCCCATTTTACAGATGAGGTAACTGGGGCCTAGAGAAGTGAAGAGACTTGTCCAAGATCACACAGCAGATAACGGGCAGAGCAGGGTTTAGAACCCATGACCTTTTAACTCCCAGGCCTGTGTTTTATCCACAACTCCATGCTGCTGATGTTTGGAACATTGAACTCCCCAGGTCATCCTTGTCATCCCCTGCCTCCGGCCAAGGCTGCCCCGGTCTTCTCTGACTCGACACCTATGCACCACTTCTCCCACATCTCCCCCGGGGCCCGTCCCTGGCTGCCTCAACCTTGCATGCTGGGAAGCTCTTCCTGTGTTCTACCTCTAGTTTAGTCATTCTGAAAATGTGGTCAGCATGCATTCACTCTCCTCCATCCGCTGTGCCCCAACTCTACAGGAGGAGCTTTTAGGTTCCAGGGAGGTTGTGGATAAGAAGTGGCAGGAGAGTTAAGATTCCAGATGCAGTGGAAAACTTTCCAACTGCCCTGACTGGAGCTGACTACATGTCTTGGGGAGAGGGTGTGGGGACCCTCTAACCTGAGCAGCTTTGGGGAAGGAAGAGAGGATTCCGATGGAGAAAGAGTGTGAGTGGGGAGTCAAGGGACCTGGACTTCGCTGGCTGTGCTCCACCTGACTTGCTATGGCACCTCAGGAAAGTCATCTACCCTCTCTGGGCCTCCATTTCCCCACAGCACAGGGACAGTTTCCCCCACTCCACGTGAATGCTCAGTTCATACCGCCAGGAGAACATTAATGGTAAAGGAGCGATAAGGCAGAAGGATGGGTGGGAAGCCCTCTCGGTTCCCCTTCGAAGAGGAGTGGAACTTTTTTGTGGGTGTGGGGGGGTCTCTCACTTCCATCAGCCCTCCCACTCCCTGGCAGTTCTCAGATCACCCTCAGCCCCCGCGAACCCAGCCCCGGTCTGGCTGGACCCACCTGTTCCCCTGTAGAATGCCACCTTGGCCATGGGTGTCCACGGGCTGCGGCCGGCTCCGGACCAGCAAAAGTCCCCCGGCCCTCGGCCCCCAGCCCAGGGCATGGTGCGTCCAAGCCGAGGGAGCGAGGCAGGGCGGGACCAGGGAGGGCGCGCCGGCAACCGTTGTCCCAGGGCTGCTGGCGTCAGCATGAGAAGAGGAAGTGCCTGGGGGAGCGGAAATGAGAAAAGATAAACACACACACACACACACACACACACACACGCAGACACATGCATTCAGAAACACACACACACACACACATATTTGAGACACATACAAGACCCAGGCACCCAGACACACACAGAGAAACACATATAAAAACAAACACCCAGAGGTCCACACAAAGAGACACAGATGCCCAGAGGCACACAGACAGGTACACAGTCACAAACACATAGACTCTGAGGGTTTGAGTGCCAAGAAGAGTGCTAGTGCCACTGAGGGTGAGACCTCCCCCCCACCCCAGCCTCAACCCCAGTCCCACACCACTTATGTTCCCAACTTTACACTCTGTCATTTCCCTTATCAGCAATTTATTTTAATGTCTGTCTCCCCACTTAGACTGCAAACTTCTTGTGAGCAGAGATCATGTCTACTAACTCAATAGTATTGTATTTACCAAGCTTTTAGTACAGCGCTCTGCACACAGGAAGCACTCAGTAAATATCATTGATTGATTGATCTATTGATTAAGTACCCCTGGGTGTGTGAGTTCTGCTTCCTGAGATCCCTTTCCTGATGAAACCCACTGAGCTTGGCACTAGGAAGAAGAGGTTTTGCATGCGGGAGGAGCAGCAGGGGGTGGGGAGCGACTGGGAAGCAGAAGCCTTTCTCTTCTCTCACTATGCACTGGGGCAGTGCCAGTGCAGCTGCCCATCGAGGTTGCCCGGGAACTCGGCTGGCACTGCCAAGGTCCCTGCTCGCCCCGGGCTCCCCAGCTGGGTGCTGAGGCTGTGGTCCAGAGGTCACCACTGTTGCTCCACTCGCACTGCCCCACCCCTTAGCTACCTCCATGCCCAGAAGAGGTGCACTCCGGGAGGAGAGGGGGTAGCGTGGTGGGTAGCGTGGGATCTTTCTCTGAGGTCTTCTTTTCTCTCCTTCCCCTACCCCCAACCTTCAGGCCAAGCCTGTTATCCAAGGAAAGAGATGATTCCCCCTCCGGGGACAGACCATTCGCTTCCATAGTGACAGAGGCTCAAAGGGTCCTGGGGCTGGATAGGTCACCCCTCTGAGACCTTCGTTCCCCCGAGAAAGACAACCTACAGCTTCCCAGGGGAGCACAGCCCGAGGTCTCCATATATAGGAAGTTCTTCCCTTGGCCTAGCCCTGATTCCTCCTGCTGTGAGCAAGTTCACTACTGAAGGCAGAGAAATAATCACGCAGAGAGAGATGTAGAGAACCAGAGAAAGAGAGACGAGATTGATAGGCAGAGGCAGGAGCCAGGAGAGAGATGGAAAGAAACAGAGAGAGAGCGGGGGTGGGAAAGGGCGGGGATTAGAGACAAGAGCAGAGTGGGAGGCAGAGTGAGAGGTTAAAGGAGACTATGAAACTTGGCTAGAGCGGCAGCAGCAGCAGCAGCAGCAGCAGCAGCAGCAGCAGCTCTACCACCTTTTCTTTCCGCTCCCCAATCACCAGGAATTTTATGCCTTCCGTTGGCCTTCAGCCTTAAGTACCTTCGCCTACTCCCTGTGTTTCCAGACCGTGACCTCCGTGACCTGTGCCCCTCCGTTCCCCACCTTCTCTGAAGCCTCGCCCAGGGGCCATTAGCCCCCTGCAGCCAGAAAGGGCTGCACTCTCCCTAGGGTTTTCTTTTTACGGCCAGGAAATTCTGCCTTAAGTCTGACCTGAGTCCTTCTTGCTGCAGTGGAAGGCCCTTACTTCGGGGTGTGTCATTCATGAAGCCAGAGCCCGGGCTTCCAGCCTCGCCTCCCTCCCTCCTTCCCGTGTAATTGGACCGGGGAGACAACACTATAGAGTGCCCTCCAGGGCATCCGAGAGCTTCGGTTCCATGTCTGGCCCTCCCACTTCGGCCAGGTGAAATTCGGGCTGGGCTTGAAAGGGAGACAGAGGGCTGAACCCTAGGACACTCTGAGGTTCTGTTCTTTCCTCAGAATGGCCCTGCGATTCTGGATCGTCCTCGGCTCCTTCCTTGTGGGCAGGGAATTGTCTGTTTATTGTTGTATTGTATTCTCCCAAGCACTTAATTCAGTGCTCTGCACAGAGTAAGCGCTCAATAAATAAGACTGACTGATTGACTGATTGGAGCTATAGCTGGAGGGGCTTGTCCTGGCTGGAGCAGGGGTGGGAAAGGATTGAGGAGGGTAGCTTCCCGTGCTTGTTGGGAGCCTGTGCCCACCCTTCCCATCTGGGTGTAGCCTGTACGTGAGCTAGGGCCCACCTCCTGGAGCCACAAACTCTTTGTATTATGGGCCTGGCTCTCCCCTAAGCCCTTGAGGGAGTATAGTAACGAGAACCAAGTTCTATGCTCTCAGGGAATTTACAGACAAATGAAAGAGACAGGAAAAAATTATTTACTGTCAGTGAAAACCAGAAGATCAAGGATAAGCAGGAAGCCATTCTACCCCAACAGGATGGAACAACTGAATAAATTCTTGATGCATAGATGAATACATAGATAATATATTATCATCTGTGTATGCAATTAGTTAAAATATCCATGAGCACTCCCTTCCCTTTATCCCATAGGCCACTGCTTTCCTCACCTTTGAAGCCCTTCTAAAAATCACATTTCCTCCAGGAATCCTTCCCTGATTAATCTCTCATCTCCCCATTGCTATTTTCCTTCCCTACTGTGTCACATACTCAGTACGTACTTAGTTACTTGATTGCCCACTGTCCCTCAGCACTTATGTACTTATCCTTCCCCTACCTTTAATTTATTTTAGTGTATGACTACCCTGCTAGATTGTAGATGCTTTGAGGGCAGGGATTCTGTCTACTTATTCTGTTGTGTTCTCCTAAACGCTTAGTTTAGTGTTCTGCACATGGTAAGTGCACATTAAATGCCATTGTTGATAAGAGCTTCCAGTAGCATTCATATATGTAAATGACAAAGATGGGAATTGGTCTGGGGTATTGGAAATTAGCTCGGGAAGGCCTCCAGGGGTTGGTGGAATTTCTGGAGGCTTTAAATAAGGACAGAGTTGTGGTTTGGAGGATTGGAAGGAGGAGGATTCAACGAGGGAAAGAGGGGGCCGCAGAATGGGAGAATGTTTTGAGGTGGAAGTCACATTCTCTCCCCTCTTCTCTGTGCTCTGCAAACTCTGAAGGAAACCGAGCTAATGGACCACCTGAAGCAATCAATTAATCGACCACTGTATTAATTAATTAATTACTTAATTAATTAATCCACGGTATTTATTGAGAGCCCACTGTGGGCGGTGAGCGGTTTTACACCAAGGAAACATCAGCACCACAGAACTGAATTCCTTCCACTTAGTTCAGGCCTGAAAAATGATGCACCGATTGACAAGAAAGTGGGAAAATGAATCAAAGAAGCTGGCATGGACCTGGGGATAATAGCAGGCGGAATTGGGTCCCAGGCTTGGTAGCCAGAGGACTTGTGTTCTAATTCCGGTTCTGCCAAATGCCTGCTGTGTGACTTTCACGTCTTTATGCCTCAGTTTCCTCAAGTGTAAAGTGGGAGTTGGATACCTTTTCTCCCTCCCCCATTTGACTGTGAGCCCAATGTGGAACAGGAACTATATCCTATCTGATTAATTTGTATCTTATCCCAGCTCTTGGAACAGTGATTGACACATACTGATTACTTAACATAAACCATTGAAAAACGTGGCAGAGGCAGAATTAGAATCCAGGTCTTCTGACTCCCAGGCCTGTTCTCAGTCTACTAGAACACATTGCTTCTCTCTGAATGTCTTCTGGTACTTCTGTGGAGAAGATCGCCAGCAGCGAGAGGGATAATCTGCGTCTGATGCAGGCCCCCAGAGGCTCCCCGGAGAAGAGGAGCCCTCTTGGGGGTCCCCTCTTCGACCCGCGAAATCTGCCTGGGCCCCAAAGAGGAGGCAGATGATTCTGGTCCAGGCACCAGGTTGCCGTTACGACAATGGCCATTAGGTGGCGACATACACCCACAGTGGAAGGAAAAAGGACCAGGGAGAAGCTGAAAAGAGCCCGGACCAGTGATCAGCCAGCCCGCTGAGTCCATCTCCATATTCAAGGTCTAAAGCGCCAGGAACAGAAGTCTGGGGGCCGAGCTGGATCCCCCGAGAGGCGGGATCTTCTGAACCTCGCTCTGACCCAGAAGGGATCCCCTTCCAGACTGTGAGCCCGTTGTTGGGTAGGGTTTGTCTCCATTTGTTGCCGAATTGTACTTCCCAAGCGCATAGTACAGTACTCTGCACACAGTAAGCGCTCAATAAATATGGCTGAATGAATGAACGAATGAAGGGGTCTGAGGGTCCGGCCCTTCAGTGGGAGAGGGAGTAGAGAAGTCAGACTCAGGAGGAGGGAGAACGAGTATTGGATCCCCATTTTACTGAAGAGAAAACTGCAGCACAGAGATAATAACAATAATAATGGTATTTGTTAAGTGCTTACTATGAGCCAGGCACTGCTCTAAGTGCTGGGGTAAATACAAGATAATTGGGTTGGAAACAGACCCTGTCCCAAACTGGGCTGGACACAGACCCTGTTCCAAATTGGGCTCATAGTCTTAATCCCCATTTTACAGATGAGGGAACTGAGGCACAGAGAAGTTAAGTGATTTGCCCAACGTCACGCAACAGGCAAACAGCGAGGTCTAGTGGAAAAATCAAGGGCTTGGTAGTCAGATGATTTGGGTTCTAATCCCGGCTCCGCCACATTCCTGCTGGGTGACCTTGGGCAACTCACTTAACTTTGGAGAAGCAGCAAGGTGTAGTGGATAAAGTGGATTATAGAAGTGGCGTGGCTCAGTGGAAAGAGCACGGGCTTGGGAGTCAGAAGTCGTGGGTTCTAATCCCAGCTCCGCCATTTATCAGCTGTGTGACTTTGGGCAAGTCACTTGACTTCTCTGTGCCTCTGTTACCTCATCTGGAAAATGGGGATTAAGACTGTGAGCCCCATGTGGGACAACCTGATGATCTTGTATGACTCCCAGCGCTTAGAACAGTGCTTGGCACATAGTAAGTGCGTAACAATTGCCATCATTATTATAAAGCACGGACCTGGGTATCAGATGGTCAAGGGTTCTTATCCCAGCTCAGCCACTTTTCTGCTGTGTGAACTTGGGCAAGTCACTTAACTTCTATGGGCCTCAGTTACCTCCTCTGCAAAATGGGGATTGAGAATGTGAGCCTCACATGGGACAGGGACTGAGTTTAACTCAATTTGCGTGTACCCACCCCAGCGCTTAGTACAGTGACTGGCATACAGTAAATGCTTAACAAATACCACAATTATTATAATTCTCTGTGCCTTGGTTCTCCTGTTGTCCCTCCTACTTAGACTATGAGCTCCATGCAGGGCAGAGACTGTTTCCAATCTAATTCACTTGCATCTACCCCAGCGATACAGTGTTTGTCATATAGTAAGCTCTTAAGAAATACTGTCTAAAAAGAAGTCTTCCTGGGCTCCCTCCCCCTTTCTCAGACCCCTGGAATGGGCTAGCAGAGACTGGAACAAGATACTGGGAGCTGGAGGGAAGGGCCCAGCCAGGGAGGTGGGTGCCATAGTTGCCCACTTTGCCATCGGTCCCCCCAGCTCATTTGACGGTTTCTCTGGGAGTTGGGCGAGGAAAGATGGTGTGGAGAGGTCACCTAGGTCCATACCCCGACCTACACCCTGCCGATAACTCTAGGCCTAAAGCAGCCTCCTGGGGAATACATCTCTCTCTTTCCCTGTCATCCCTCGCATCTCTCCGTTCTCTCCTGGGCTCCCTTGCCCCTGACTAATCGCCCTCAGACCCTCGTCTGGCCAGCCCCCCGCCCCCGCCTCCGGCCATCCCTCCTCCGGCCACCCCCTCGCCCCATCCCCCACAGTCACCCAGGCCAGCTGTCTGGATTCAATCAATCAGGTCCCGAAGAACAGCATGGCCTAATTAGGTTTTCTGGGTCCCTCTGGTCCCCTCTGAGGCCAGGCCCAAGCCCCCTCCACACCCCTCGTGGCTCCCAGGCGGCGGTGAATTCTTTGCCAGTGTTTGCTCAGGGTCCCGCCCCTCCGCCCCCATTGTTCTCTCTCCACTCCGATTGCCCCCAAATCTGATTAGGTTTGTTTGATCGAGGGACAGAGGGAGAGCGACAGGCTGGAGGGTACATTGGAAGGGTCTCCCACCCCGTTCTCTACGTCATCCTACCCCCGCCCCCGTTCCTTTGTAGGGATACACCTCGACCGGCTGAGACAGGTGGCTAAGGGTGGCTAGAGAAGCCATCAATCCCGACTCCTTCTTCCCTCCCCATCCCTCAGCTCTCCAACTCCAAATCTTCCTGGCAGTCTAATTTTGATCTCAGTTTAAGGGTCTGGGGTGGGGATTGTCGAACCTCCAAGAGGCCGTCACGTCCCTGCCCCACCTCCAGGTAGACCCATGCCTAGGACTCTCTAAAAGGCCTTCGCCAGGGCGGGGACAATCCCCATGGCTGAAAAATGGAAGGAGGCCCTCTCCTAGTCTGGGCTCCGAGAAGGTGCCAGGGGGCTCCGCACCCCAAGCACTGACCCTTCCGGAGATCACGGATGGTGATGGAGCCGACACCTTTGCCACACCCAGAAGCAAGGGGAGGAACTTGATGATTTCCATACTGCAATGGAAGTGCCCACAACCTAGCATCCCCTACGCTCTCCTCTCCTTTCCTCAATCTGTCAATCAATGGAATTCTTTGTGCCCTTATTGTGCGCAGAGCACTGTACTAAACTTATGGGACAGTACAGTACAACAGAGTTGGTAGACATGTTTCCTGCCCACAAGGAATCTACTCTCCGCTTTGTCTATGCATCTGCTGAGTGACCTTGGACGAGTCACTTAACTTCTCTGAACTTCAGTTACCTCATCTGTAAAATGGGGATTAAATCCTTCTCCCTCCTATTTAGCTATGAGCTTTATGTGGGTCAGGGACTGTGTCCAGACTGATTAACGTATATCTTCCCCAGCTCGTAAAACTGTTTTCCACATAGTAAGCGCTTAACAAGTACCAACTTCTAGACTGTGAGCCCGCTGTTGGGTAGGGTCCGTCTCTATATGCTGCCAACTTATACTTCTCAAGAGCTTAGTACAGTGCTCTGCACACAGTAAGCGCTCAATAAATATGATTGAATGAAAGAAAGTACCACAGTTATTATCATTAATTATAAAGGAATTTTCAGTCTAGAAGGGGAGACAGACGTTAAAATTATGGATAAATTCGTAAATTCTATAGTACTGAGGGTGGGGTGAATCAAGGGTACGAATTCATCCATTCTTTCAATCGTATTTATTGAGCACTTACTGCGTGCAGAGCACTGTACTAAGCGCTTGGGAAGTACAAGGGCGACGCAGAAGGGAGAAAGAGTAGGAGAAATGAGGGCTTAGTCGGGGAAGGCCTCTCGGAGAAGATGTGATTTTAGTAAGGCTTTGAAGACGGGGGGGGGTGTAGCTCGCCTAGCCGCGGAGGGCAATAATAATAATAATAATAATAATGGCATTTGTTAAGCGCTTACTATGTGCAAAGCACTGTTCTAAGCGCTGGGGGGATACCGTGTGATCAAGTTGTCCCACGTGGGGCTCACAGTCTTAATCCCCATTTTTACAGATGAGGTAACTGAGGCTCAGAGAAGTTAAGTGACTTGCCCAAGGTCACACAGCAGACTTGTGGTGGAGCCGGGATTCGAACCCATGACCTCTGACTCCAAAGCCCGTGCTCTTTCCACTGAGCCACGCTGCTTCTCTTGAGATTGCCATCTCAATACCTTTCATCTTTCCTACTTCGCTCCCTTCCCTCTGTTCAGACCTCGAGCCCCTCTAGTCCCTCTACCCACCGAGGGACCAGGAGAGTCCCCTAAACAGTTTCTTTCCCCTCATTCTAGAAGCCGGGGTCCCGGTTAGAGCCCCGGCTCCGCAAAGCGCACGCTTTGATACCTCGGGCAAGTCACTCATCTCTGGGCCCATTTCTTCCAACGGAAAACGGGCGTGAGGCGAATCAGATCCCGGCTAAGGAAGCTCCGGGTTCCTTAACCTTGTCCCACCTCCTTCCCCGTTAGGTTTCTGGTAGGTGAATAGCCGAGTGCAGAGAAAGTTTTCGATATTGCGCCTTGATCAATCCGTTAGATCTTCTCTCCTCCCCCGTCCCCCTTCCCTTCTTCCCCCTGATCTTTCCTGCTCCTTTCTCCTCCCTTCCCCCACCGCGGGGCAGGGCTGAAGGGGTGGTCGGGCCTGCGGAGCCATCTGCCGGGGGAGGGGAGGCGACCGGTCGCGGCCACTCGGCGATGCCGAAGAAGGGGAGTGGGGAGAAAGAAGAGGGGAGGAAAGAAGAGAAGGGGAGGGATGCAGGCAGATTTATGAGTCCCAATCTGTCGCGGAGGAGAGCGGAATCCCCCTCCGGAGAATAAATTCACTGCCTATAACGTTGATGCGGGACCTCGCTCCCGCGCAATGTACACACACACACACACACACACACACACACACACACACACACACACACACACACACACACACAAAACTGTTCTTCAACACTTCCGGCTGTGCCACTCTCCTGCACCTTGGCCCTCCACAGAGCACAAACCCGCAGGAACTGTTGGTGCGTTTCCTCTTTTCTCCGGCTAAGGAATAACATCTCCTCTCCATCCTGCCTGCGGCATACAACCCATCACAACCTTTGGGGACAGGAGTCCCGGAATGGTTAGCCAACTTTCTCAAAATCACACAGCACTGACCAGGAAGCTTTTTCATGCAAACTCTTCGGGCTGGAAAGGCCTTCGAGAGGTCATCCCGTCCTGCCTTTTGTCTTCAGGCAGATTTCCGCTAACCACATTGAGTGCTGGGGAGAATAAATAGTAGCCAGGCACATTTTCTTCTCTATACTTCACGCTGCTGCCCGGATCATCTTTGTGCAGATATGCTCTGGGCATGTTACTCCCCTCCTAGAAAATCTCCAGTGGCTACCAATCAACCTACGCATCAGGCAAAAACTCCTCATTCTTGGATTCAAGGCTGTCCATCACCTCGCCCCCTCCTACCTCACCTCCCTTCTTTCCTTCTACAGTCCAGCCCGCACCCTCTGTTCATCTTCCGCTAACCTCCTCACTGTGCCTCGTTCTCACCTGTCACGCCGTCGACCCCCGACCCACGTCCTCCCCTTGGCCTGGAATGCCCTCCCTCTGCACATCCGCCAAGCTAGCTCTTTTCCTCCCTTCAAAGCCCTACTGAGAGCTCACCTGCTCCAGGAGGCCTTCCCAGACTGAGCCCCCTCCTTTCTTTCCCCCTCCTCCCCCTCCCCATCCCCTCCGCCCTACCTCCTTCTCCTCCCCACAGCACCTGCATATATGTTTGTGCAGATTTATTATTCTATTTTACTTATACTTATTTACTATTCTATTTATTTTATTTCGTTAATATGTGTTCTTTTCTTGTCTGTCTCCCCCTTCTACACTGTAAGCCCGCTATTGGGTAGGGACAGTCTCTATATGTTACCACCTTGTACTTGCCAAGCGCTTAATACAGTGCTCTGCACACAGTAAGCGCTCAATAAATGCGATTGAATGAATGAATGAATTTTCCTTGTCCTCAAGGAGCTTCATGGGGGAGACAGAAAAACTATTAACACTTTCCTAGTAGGCAGATCTAGTGCTTGGCAATCGCACTTCCCCACCTCTGGAAGTGTTTTTTTCCCTATCTAACCTTAATCCTTCCTGCTGCAAAACAGTTTATTTCCTCTGTCCTGCCCTCTGGGGCTGACGGTGGACTCGGTGGTCTGTCTCCTTCTCTTCTCGCCCCTAGACAATCCCAAAGCCTTCCGAATTCCGCGGGAACCTCGGGAAGCAGACCCCCGTGGGTCCGGACTCGGGTCGGACCGTAGACAAGCATTGGGAAGGGAGGGAAGTCCGGAGGGTCCCCTCGGCCCGGGTGTCCCCAGACCAGAGCAGACTGGTCCCTGTCTCCTGCCGCCGCCACCCCCTCCCCCTGCTCAGACACTGGCCCCTCCATCTGTCCTCCCGCCTCCCCTTCGGCTACCCTCCCCAAAGGGGGTGGGGTCTAGGACGCCCCCCACTGCGAGAGGGAGGAGGGGAGAAATCAAAACCGGGCAGCGGGAGGACACGGCGAGCAGAGCCAGGGAGCTGGCCACGGCCATGGTCCTGAAAGTTCAGCCTCAGGGCTAACGGCCCCTGGAGCAGAGACGACCTGTGGGGACCGAAACGGGCGGCCGGACGGCCGGAGGGTCACGGAGCCAGGAACTGTGGCCAGGGGACACGGCATGGCCGGAGCGAGGGCGATAGCCAAATAGAGTCTGAACCAGGATGGTCCCGGGGAGCTCGGCCCTCTAGCCCTGCTGCGGGCCAGAAGAAAGCAGGTGGTCGCCTTTGCCGCCACTAAAGGTGCGTTCGGCCTGAATCAGGTGCCCCGCTGCTCGGTGTGACGAGGGCGAAGGGGCGGCCGGGGTGCAATGAAGAGGGACGGCGGGAGGATCGGCCGGGGTGAAATAAAGTGGGTGAGAGCTGCTGAAGGCAGCCGATCAAACGAGGGGATGTCTACTCCAGCACCATGATTCAGTCGAGGAGTGGGGGTTGTGGGGAAACTAGGCAATTCTCCCTCCAGGCAGGAGATGGTGAAGGATTCTGCTTTAGCATCCCTGACCGTGCTCTCCCTACTTTGCAGAGGGGAAGACTGAGGCCCCGAGAGGTTAATCAACTTGTCCAAGGCCACACAGCATGGCCACCAGGGCAGTAGTCCTGTTGTGTGACCCTGGGCAAGCCACTTAACTTTTCTGTGCCTCAGTTACCTCATCTGTAAAATGGGGGTTAAGACTGTGAGCCCCACGTGGGACAACCTGATTACTTTGTGTGTACCCCAGTTTACTTGTACCAAGCTTAGAATAGTGCCAAATACAAATACCATAATTATTGTTATTACTTACTATGTGCCAAGCACTGTTCTAAGTACTGGGGTAGATACAAATTAATCAAGTCCCTGTCCCACATGGGGCTCACAGTCTAAGTAAGAGGGATAGCAGGTATTTAATTCCCATTTTACAGTTTAGGAAACGGAGGAACAGAGAAGTTAAGTGTTTTGCTCAAGATCACACAGCGAGCTGTTGGCAAAGCCGGTATTAGAACCCAGCTTCTCTGGTTCCCAAGCCCATGCTTTTTCCACTAGGCCATAGTGTTTCTCATGAGTGAACATGTATATATCCTCTTGGCCTCTTTAGACTATGCATTCTGGAAGGGCAAGGACCACAGCTAAGTAGCTGGATAAAGCTCTAGTAGATAGCTTGTAGAGAATCAATAAATATTTTCTTGGTGAGCGGGAGGCGGTGAAAGAGAAGAGGAGAATGTGAAGGTGGGGGATGAAGAGAAAAATGACAAGGCTAGAAGGAAGAGGAGGAGACGCATAAAGAGGAGGGGGAGAAAAAGGAAGAGGAGGAAGAAGAGGGAGAGAAGTGATAGGTGGAGGGAAAGAGAGAATGGAGAGGAAGGAGAAAAGGGAGTCTCTAAGATTGTCTGATCTGGAAGTCAGGAAATCTAGGTTCCCACCCCCAGCTCTGCCACTAGTTCGCTGTGTGGCTTTTGGCAAGTCACTTAATCTCTCTGCTTTTTTTTATCTGTAAAATGTGGAGAAATACCATCCCTGTATTTCTTTCTCTTTCAGAGATGTGTCAAAAATAATAACAGTAATGATGATGGTGATGATAATAATAATAATAATAATAATAATTTGTGTTAAGGGCTTACTATGTGTCCAACTCTGTACTGAGCGCTGGGGTAGATAGGGTTTATTAGGATAAACTGGATAAAACCGAGATAGTCGGCAATCCTGCACTCTGACCAAATCCGCTCTGGACTGCCTCGGATAGTCCGGCTGGGTAGTTCCAGCCCAAGGGTGATTGGGGCCCTTCCCTTCCTCCCTCTGGAGGCCCCCAGCCCCCCCCCCCCCAAAGCTGGAGGCGTAGGAGATTTCTAGGGGAGATCAGGGACATCGAGGCCCTAAAGAGGTTTAGGTGGAGTGGAGTGTGCAGACCAACCGACGTGATTTCCTCACCGATTGGCCTCCAAACCCGGGATGTCCGCATAGTCTGGGGCGGCTGATTGCTTCCTGTGGGGAGAATAACAATAATAATAATGGTATTTGTTAAGCGCTTACTATGTGCAAAGCAGAAGCAGAAACTGGTGATCGTCCTCAGCTTCCGCCGCCCTCTCGGGGTGGGTTATTAACTCTCTCTGGTCTCTCTGTCCCAGCGTCCACAGATGCTACACGTTTTCAGGGAAGTAGGAGCCATGGCCCAGCTGGTCCTGCCGCCGCCCCCTTGGCTGGGGATCGCCCTAGGCCCACAAGAGGAAGAAGAGGAAGAGGAGCGCGGGGCTCCGGCCGCTTTGGGGGCCCTGGAAGGCCTGGTCGAGGCTCGCCACAGTCTTGAAGAGCAAGAGGAGGAGGAAGTGGCGGAGGAGAAGGACGAGGAGGGGGAAGAGGAGGAGGCTGGTGGGGAGGACCAGGGGCCGAGGCCCAAAAGGAGGGGGCCAAAGAAGAAGCGGATGACCAAGGCGCGGCTGGAACGCTTCCGAGCGCGAAGGGTCAAGGCGAACGCCCGGGAGCGGACCCGCATGCACGGACTGAACGACGCGCTGGACAGCTTGCGCAGGGTTATGCCCTGCTACTCCAAAACGCAGAAGCTCTCCAAGATCGAGACGCTTAGGTTGGCCAGAAATTACATCTGGGCCTTGTCCGAGGTGCTGGAGACAGGCCAGATCCCGGAGGGCAAGGGCTTCGCCGAAATGCTCTGCAGAGGACTTTCCCAACCCACCAGCAACCTCGTGGCTGGCTGCCTCCAGCTGGGCCCGCAGCCCAGTGGCCGAGACCCGCGCGATGAGAAGACGCCGCGGGGCGTCTCCGCCCACCCCGCGCCCAGCTTCGGCTACCAGTCGCCCGGGATCCCCAGCCCGCCCTACGGGCTTCTCGAGGCGCCCCTCCTACACCCCAAGCCCCCCGCTTTCAAGGGTCAGGGGGAGGCCTGCTTCGGGGTCCCTCCGTCCTGCACCCCGCCACCCTTCGAAGGCCCCCTCCCACCGCCTCTCAGCGTCAGCGGGAACTTTTCCCTGAAGCAGGGCCAAGCCCCCAGTCTAGACAAGGCTTTCGCCTTCCTGGGCCCCTACCCCGCCGGGAGTCTGGACCGGGAGCACGGACCCACGGTTCACTTCCCGGAGGCCGCTCCGCGCTATGAGATCCCCGTCCAGGCAGCGCCCTACGACCGCTACTAGCACCCCGGAGCAGGGGCGCAGCTCAGCGCCATCTTCAGCGACTAGTAAAGGGTGTTGAGAAGCGTCCAGAGTCCCAGGAGAAGGGGACCTGCGGCCGCGATCATCGTACCTTCTAGAATATTCTAATAATAATAATAACAGTAATAATGGTTTTTGTTAAGCGCTTACTATGCGCCAAGCACTGTTCTAAGAGCTAGGGTAAATTCAAGATTACCAGGTTGTCCCACGTAAGGTTCACAGTCTTAATCCCTATTTTACAGATGCGGTAATAATAATAATAATAATGGCATTTATTAAGCACTTACTGTGTGCAAAGCACTGTTCTAAGCGCTGGGGAGGTTACAGGATGATCAGGTTGTCCCACGGGGGGCTCACAGTCAATCCTCATTTTACAGATGAGGTAACTGAGGCACAGAGAAGTTAAATGACTTTCCCAAAGTCACCCAGTTGATAAGTGGAGGAGCCGGGATTAGAACCCGTGACCTCTGACTCTCAAGCCCGTGCTCTTTCCACTAAGTCACACTGCTTCTCATCCCCGAACTGACTTCACTCCTCTCCAGAGCCAGGGCCGGGGGCTTCCTGTACGAATCTGGTGGGACCAGGCTGCCACCTGAGGAACCGAGCCCCAGGGAGGAAGTAATCGGGGCGAACAGACCCGCCCAAGGAAACGTCCCCCGCCCCAGCTCTTCTGGGTACTGAACTGTCAGGGATTTCGGTACGGAGCAGCTGCGGCAGTAGGACCCGAGTCAGACTCCCATTCCTGATTTCAGAGCTGTTCTGGGGTTGCGGGGCGGTGTTTCCGCCCTAGTAACTTGGAGTCTAACTTGGGGGAATTGATTCGCATGCAAGCTTCCGCCCCGCTCACAGTCCGGGAGACAAGCCAGCTTTTCGGAACAAACCACCTGAACCCCCGTCCCCCCAGTCCCAGAGGAGTCGGCGAGGCCAACTCGCCCATGCCCCCATCTCCATGCCACAGAGGGAACCCCGATGGCCTCGAGGGTGCGAACTGTGTGGGGAGGAGGGGTTCACCCAAAGTCTACCTAGTCATTTCCCAAAGATCCCTCTTTGTCCTCACTCTCTCTTCACCCCCGATCCGAAAAAAATCAAGCCCAAATCCCGAACCCTGATATGTCTTATTACCATATTTCCTGGTACGAATAGTAGCCACCACCCGTGCCCTGAGGGTTTAGGAATCTTAGAGAAACAGTGTGGCCAAGTGGATAGCGAATGGGCCTGTGAGTCAGAAGAGTCTGGGTTCTAATCCCAGCTCTGTCTTTTGTCTGCTGTTCGATCTTGGGCAAATCACTTAGCCTCCCTGTGCCTGGGTAATCTCACCTGTAAAATGGGGATTAAGATGTGAGCCCCATGTGGGACAGGGACTGTGTCCACCCTGATTATCTTATATCTACCGCAGCCCTTAGTACAGTGCCTGGCAGATAGTAAGCGCTTAACAAATGCTGTTATTATTATTATCATATGATCCCACTGAAAACTGTATTTGCATTTTTCTCACTGCAATCCTCAACCTCATCCCATGCTTGAGGAGGCCCAGACCCTTGCTGGTTTCAGCCTCTACAGCGGGCTGAAGTGTCGTAGCCTGGAGGCTGGCAAATGAGACTGAGGTGGGAAGAGCTTCCCGTTCCCTTCACGCATGACAGCGATTAGACCATTTCATTTTCTGTACCCTGAGCCAACTCTCAGAGGTAGCCTCCTTAGCCCCATCTCACCTGAAGCCTTTCCTTCTTTCTCCCTGTTTCTCTGGAAGTTCAACTTTTCCCCACCCCCTCCCGACACCCGGGTCGCGGGGGACGGGAGGAGGGGGAATGTAGATATTCAAAGGATTTTCTCCAACTGACTCTGGTCATTTGAAAGCGGCCTTGATGGTGAATGCCCAGCCCAGCAACTTCCATAGCTGAATCCCTCAAGAAAACAAGCCTTAGGGGAACTGACTAGGAGCCATCTGCAAGGCTAATTTTCTTTGTGTCAATATTTGTAGGTGATGTCTGTGTTCCGGATATTTCTGAAAAGTTATTTATTTAATTTATTGATCTTTTTATATGTTTTTCCTGTTCGTATTAGTACTCCAGTACATACCACCTCACCCAGTGATTTTATATTTAAGGGCAAGGTAACGTTTCCGTTCTGTTTTCCTACCGCGCAGAGCCCCCACATATTTTTGGAAGAATTTTTCACGCGAATTAAGTTGGAGGCCACGTCTCGGGTCTCCTGACGACTTTCCCGAATCTCTGGTGCGGGGAGGGGGAGAGGAAGGGGGAAGGTGTGTTGGGGGGAGACAGGAGGAGCGGAAGGACGCTGGCTTCGTTCCCTCACTAAGGGTTTAGCCCTGTTGTACAGGAGAGACGCGGTTCGGAGCGCCAATAAAGTGTCGATCTTGTTTAGACTCGAGCCTGTAAGGAACTGAAAACTCGGGTCTGCTGTTCTCTGGAGTGGAGCCACCCTCGCTTCCTGAGTCCATAAAGACGGGCTAGTGGCAGGGTCCACGTCCACACAATCGGAGCAGTGACTCCGCAGCGCTCACGTCCTCTGGAGAGCAGACCCAACCCCAATTTCCCCGTTCTCTTAGAGCTCTCTCCTCTATTTAAGGGTTGGGCTTGGAGAGGGGGATAATAATAATAATGGCATTTGTTAAGCGCTTACTATGGGTCAGGCACTCTACTAAGTGCAGAAGTGGATACAAACAAATCGGGCTGGTCCCACATGGGGCTCACAGTCTCAATCCCCATTTTACAGATGAGGTAACTGAGGTCCAGAGAAGTGAAGTGACTTGCCCAAGGTCACACAGCAGACGAATGGCAGGACTGGGATTAGAACTCACCACCTTCTGACTCCCAGGACAGGGCTCTAGCCACTACACCATGAGGGTTCTGTCCTCTTTCGGGGTGACCAGGTGGAAGTGGGGGTTCGTGGGTGCTCTCAGGGAAGAGGGGAGTCTGTCCGAGCCCTTTAGTCACGGACTGCCCGGGCGGAGTCCAAACCTGCTCCCTCTGCCCCTCGGCTCTGACCTCATCTCTGCCCTCAGCCCTACCCGCCCCAGTGTCGACAGCCCCGGCCAGCCCTGAGCAGCCCCCTCCCGCCCCAGGCCTGACTTTGAGGCCGAGGCAGCCCCTCCCTCCATAGAGCCGCCCCCTCCCCCGCACCACCCTGTTCCCCTCTGCCCCCTCGCCCGCCTGTCGCCAGCCTGTAGGAAGTCCTTAGTGCCTAGCCCCCCAGGGCCCTGTGACGTGGTCGGCGATGCCCCAAATCCCTGCAAGAGGGGCTAGGGAGTGTTGGGGGCGCTTCAGATCGCTCTGATGGGAGATGGAGAGGGGAGATGGGGGGCGGGACCGGGAGGAAAGATGAGATGGGGGAAGGGAGACGGGGAATGCTAGGAGTAGTTTAGCGAGTAAACTGTTCCAAGAGGAAAGGAAAAATGGAGAAAGGGAGATAAAGTCAGTCAATCGTATTTACTGAGCGCTTACGGTTTGCGGAGCACTGTACAAATACCTGGGAGAGTGCATTACAACTTCTAGACTGTGAGCCCACTGTTGGGTAGGGACCGTCTCTGTGTGTTGCCAACTTGTACTTCCCAAGCGCTTAGTACAGTGCTCTGCACACGGTAAGCACTCAATAAATACGATTGAATGAATGAATGAATTAACAGATACATTCCCTGCCCACAACGAAGGTGTTGGGAGCAGTTTAGCAGAAGAGCTGGGCGGGGAAGGAGAGGAGAGGGGTGGTGTCCCTGTGGGACAACCTGATCACCTTGTAACCTCCCCAGCGCTTAGAACAGTGCTTTGCACATAGTAAGCGCTTAATAAATGCCATCATTATATACCAGGTAATCAGGTTGGACACAGTCCATGTCCCTCACTGGGGCTCATAATCTTGATCCCCATTTTACAGATGAGGTAACTGAGACACGGAGAAGTTAAATGATTTGCCCAAGGTCACATAGCAGACATGTGGCAGAGCCGGAATTAGAACCTACAACCTCTGACTCTCAGGTCAGTGCCCTTTCCACTGGGCCATGACCCCCGGAAATTCGGGATAAGGGGCAGTGGGAACAGAAGCTTGCAGCCTGGCCCAGATGGAAGCCACAGAGGGGCACGAGGTGGGTTGCGAGGTTGGATGGGGGCGTAATGGATCTGACGCGGTGCCCGCGTAGTCCCAAACTCGGGCGCTGGAAGGGAACGTGAAACTCGAAACTTCTGCCGCCCCGGCTCCGCTGAGCTGCGGCGGCCGCCTTTGGGCACAACTGGCAGCCGGCCCGCGGGCGGCAGCTGTTCCCTGGACCCGCGTTCCCAGGGAGCGGGGAGCAGCCGGGCTTCGGCACCGGGGAGCCCGGGGGAGCGGGGACAGCACTGGATCGGGCTGATTCCTCCACAGAGAGGAGGCTGGGCGCGGCGACAGGTGAAAGGAGACGTTGGAGGGATGTAAATCCTCTCTCGGCCAAAGATATTCTCCGAATCAGAGCTCAGGAGGGGTTGCTTCAGGGTTTCCTCGCCCGTCCCCTCTCCCTCCCCCAAGTCCAGGGCCGAGTTGGTCTGGGTCTCCCAAAGGCCTTCCTGCGGTCTAACCTCAATCCCTCCTACTGCACCGGACGCCCGTTCCCTTCTCCTGAACAAGAATCGAACCAACTCTTTTCCCCGCACCCAGGGCCGAGGGGAAAGGCGAATCAGGGAGGATTGGGGACTGGTAGACCTCCCTATTCCTCCTTCTTCCCACCCCCTGAGTCCCCTCCCCAATCAGATCCTCTTGGTCTCCGAGCCAAATAGCTAACCCCGGCTCCTTAAGCAGCTCTCCGCCCGGGAAATTCTGACAGGGTCTCCCTCCATCCACCCCCACCCAAGTCCGAGCGGCTCTGACAGGATCCAGCTCCCTGCCATGCCCTCCTAAGCCCCTCGAGCCCGCCAGCACAACTGTTGTCTTGTTCGACAGTGCCGGAATCTCATTGGCTCCTCGCCCAGCCTACCTCGACCTCTCTCTCCCTGCAGAAGAGGAGGCAGCTGGGCCCGTCCCCTCCCCTTCCTTCGCCCCCTCCTGTTCCCCCCTCCCCTCCCTCTCCCGTTCCCCCCACCCCACGGCTCTCCGGATGCCTCGGGCAGGTGCTGGAGGCCTTGGCCGCGCCCTCCATCGCTCCGGCTTTGTCCGCTGCGGTCGGTGGGAACGTAACGGGGTCAGCCCAGAGGGGAGGGGCGGGCTCTTTGTCCGGGCAGATGCATGACTCTGCTTCTCTGCTCCCAGGGCTGAACCCCTCCCCAGTGCCTCAGGCCCGGTCCCCATGTGCTCAGGGTGCAAGAAGCGGGGTAGCGCTGGGTGTCGGGTGGTGGAGGCGGTGGGGAGTTTACAGAAAAAGGAGCGGCTCCAGGTTAGACAATGGGAGAGATTCCCCGAGTTTTTAGGGATGGAGCAGAACCGGCATAGTCCGTCCGGGTCAGATGGGCTGGGCACTCAAGGCAACAGATGAATGAGGATCAGGAGCCCCAGGACGGAGCGGGGACCCAGAAAGTTCTGCTGACTCTCCAGCGACGCAGACAACCATTGTCCGGGGGTTGGTCCATTCAGCTTAGCCCCAGTGCTGCTGTGTTTCCCTAGCACTATCACAAAAGCTCTCTGGTCCCTCAGTGACCACAATGCAGGGTTAAACCCCCCAGGTTACCAGATCTCAGGCAGCAGACATAAGACACAAAGACACAAAGTCAGTAATTTATTTGTATTTATTTATTTACATTTATTGATATTTGTCTCGCCTCTAGACTGTAAGCTCTTGGGGGCAGGGAATGTGCCTACCAACTCTGTTACATCATAACTGTGGTATTTGTAAAGTTCATTCATTCATTCAATTTATTGAGCGCTTACTGGGTGCAGAGCACTGTACTAAGCGCTTGAGAAGTGCAAGTTGGCAACATATAGAGACAGTCCCTACCCAACAGCGGGTTCACAGTCTAGAAAGGGGAGACAGACAACAAAACAAAACATATTTACGATATGCCAAGCACTGTACTAAGCACTGGGTTGTAACAGGACAGCCAGGTGCACATGGAGCTCACAAACTAGGAGGGAGAACAGGCATTGAATCTCCATTTTGCAGAGGAGGGAACTGAGTCACAGAAAAGTTGAGTGAATTGCCCGAGGTCACACAGCAGGCAACTGACAGAGTGGGGATTACAACTCAGGTCTTCTGACTCCCGGGTTCAGGCTCTTTCCACAGGGCCACGGTGCTTCCCATATTGCACTCTCCTAAGCACTTAGTACATTTCTGTGCACACAGTAAGTGCTCAGTAAATACGATTGAAAAAATGGAAGTTTCCACATGGCTGAGCAGAGTTTGAGGCTATTAGAGGTACGGAGGCCTCAGAGAAGATCCTGTGAGGGGTGGAGGGGCGGGAATGCGCTTGGGAGTGGTGGCACTGAGGAGAGTAAGGTGTGGGGACTAGTTTTCAAAGGCCTAGTTTCAAGAAAAGAGGCAGAATGAAGGAAAGAAATGATGGACCAAGAGATTGGTGACAAAAGTCTCCTCCATCACCACTGGGGCAACAGCTTCGGTTACAGTAAGAGGAACAGAGGATAGACAGCAGGAAGAACTTCCTGGTGATCTGGATTTGTTCAATAGAAAGAGTGAAGGAATGAGGTTGCTGCCCCGATGGCATTCAGAGCCCCATAATCCCCACTTCTCTTTGGTCTAGGGGCAGGGGGATGGAAAGGATAACCTCCGGACAGCAAGGAGGAAGCAGCTGCTTAGAAAGGAGGCAGCTGGGTGGGGGTGGCGATCACCAGCTGTCCCCCAGGTTCAGGTTATCTAGTCCGGCTGTCCCCTGAGGCCAGTCCCCTCCTTTGGGTTCCTCTCATCAGCGTCCACCAATGTCCAGTGACCCTGTGAACTCAGGGGCTGGGGGGCAGGGAAATCTAATGAACCTGTTGCGCACCACTCGGTGGCTGCCGAGTTTCTGGTTTCTGCAGTGACCTTTAGGGTCCCTCGCACTCCCTTCCCCACCTTCCTCCGTTCCAGGACCCTAGACAGTGTTCTTTACCCTTTTCCCCAGACTTACCATATGCAAAACACTGTACTAACTGCTTGAGTTAGGGCTCTCCCCGGTCCTATTCTCCCTGCCATAGTGGATAGAGCCTGAACCTTGTACCCACCCCAGCGCTTAGTACAGTGCCTGGTACATAGTAAGAACTGAATAAATATCACAATTATTATAATTTCCCCCGACCCCCCGACCGAATCCCGGGGGTGGTGACCTGGGCAAGGGACTTGCTCCATTTCTGATTGGGCCGCTGAAGGGTTTGCAAGGATCAGATCCGGCTGGAGCTGATCTTGTCCGCGCGGGGTAGGGAAAGGTCCAAGGGGCCTCTAGACTGTAAGCTTGTTATGGGAAGGGAACATGTCTACCAAATCTGTTATATTGTACTCTCTCAAGTGCTTAGTACCGTACTCTGTACACAGAAAGCCCTCACTAAATACCATTGATTGATTGATTGAGGAAGAATTCGGGGAAAGGTTAGTGATCCAACATAGTTCAACAATGCAACTGAATAATGGAGTGAGGAGGGGGTAGGAAGAAGGGGCAGGGAGGGGAGAACTGGTCTATCTGAGGGTCTGGGGGCCCTGGATCTGGGACAAGAGCCTATCCAACACTTCCATCCACTGCTGGTCATTTTGCACTAACTCTAGTGCAGAGCCTGGCACATAGCAAGCACTTAAATAGTTTCACTATGCTAAGTCACTTCACGTCTGTGGGCCTCGGTTCCCTCCTCTGTAAAATGGGGCCACTTCTCCCTCTTAGACTGACCTCGGAGTGGAACAAGGACTGTGTTCCACCTGATAATCTCATATCTATCCCAATGTTTAGCACAGTGCCTGGCACATGGTGAGTGCTGAACATATACAGTAATTAATTAGTAAGCACGGTAATCAATATAGCAATTACTATTAGATTTGAGTCCATTTCATGGGGTCTCCACTACCTTCTTCCTTTAGAGATCTTGAGGCAGTTTGCAAAGACAGGAGAGGAAAGGGAAGGGCAGAGGTGGGAAGGGGAAGGAAATAGAGAGAGGAGAAAGGATGAGGCGGGAGACCGTACTCTGGACTAGGGGGGAAAGGATAGGGCCGGGGGTGCCAGGCCGAGATGTCCCAGAGGCAGTGAGAAGTCACAGCCTGTTCAGTGCTCGAGGTCAGTAGGCAAAGGAGATCAGGATGGGGGGAGGGAGAGGGCACACAATCGTGGCTCATTCCACCCCTCCACCGCCTCCCTGTTTGTTCTTGCAGATGACACCCCGTCCCCACAGAAAATCTGGGCGGGTAACCTTGGACGCTGCCGCCGCCTCGCTTAGCCGGGCAGGGCGACCCGTTCGTCGCCTGGGGGATTTTCCTGAGTCACCTTTCCCGGGGAGTACTGCGGGGGTGGACTGGGGGAAGGGTTAAGAGTGTGGCGGGGGCCATGGTGGGTGATGGGGTGTGGGGCAGGGTCACGGAGGCGAGCGGGGTCTCCACTGGGACTACCAAGATCTGCTCCTTTTCTCTGCTTGGTGGACATTATGGGCTGGACACAGCTCAGCCAGAGTTCTTCCTCCGGCTCTCTCCTGTAATCATCTCCCCCGCCTCGGACCTTGCCCATCACCTGTAGACTTCCCTAGTGGGTTTCCCAGGAAACTGGATTGGGAACAGGAGAACACGGCTCCACACCGTGCCCATTCCGGGTCTAGGCCGTTTGCACTTTGGGCTTCCGCTGTGTTTCCCCAGTTGGTCACCCTCACCCTCCCTTATGAAGGAACCCCTATAAACCCTAATTTCTGGATATCTAGCCTGCCAATGCTCCGGAAAGTGGAGTTTCCCGGCCAATCCCACGGGCACCTAGGCATGGGAAAGAGAGGAGAAAGGGTGCTGGGTATAAGAAAACTGCCCTGTTGTTCTGTCATAATGGCTTTTTGTTAGGAAGCAGCACGGCCTTGTGGCAAGAGCACGGGCTTGGGAGCCAGAGATCGTGGGTTCTAATCCCAGCTCCGTCACTTGTCTGCTGTGTGATCTTGGGCAAGTCACTTAACTTCTCTGTGCCTCAGTTACCTCATCTGTAAAATGGGGATTGAGATTGTGAGCCCCACGTGGGACAAACTGATTACCTTGTATCTATGCCAGCGCTTAGAACAGTGCTTGGCACATAGTAAGCGCTTAACAAATGCCATAATTATTATTATTATTATTGTTAAGCGCTTACTATGTGCCAGACACTGCACTAAGCGCTGGGGTAGATACAAGCTAATTAGGTTGGGCACAGTCCATCATCCACATGGGGTTCTCAGTCTCAATCCCCATTTACAGATGAGGTAGCTGAGGTACAGAGAAGTTAAGCGATTTGCCCAAAGTCACACGGCAGACAAGTTGCACAGCTGGAATTAGAACCTAGGACCTTTTCCAGCCCCAGGAGGATACCCAGCCCAGACCCGCGGAGTAGGGAAATTGAGAGTCATGTTTTTGTCCCCAGAAACCCGTGGGGTCACTTGGGGGAGAAAAGGAGGGAGTGGACATTTCCTTCTTAGTTCGAAGATTGCCCCCCCCAACCAACCCCACCAGCTCAGTTTCCACTTTCGCCTTTCGCTCTCCTCCTAATATCAATAATAATAATGATGAGATTTATTAAGCGTTTACTATGTGCCAAGCACTGTTCTAAGCACGGGGGGAGATACAAGGTAATCAGGCTGTCCCACGTGGGGTTTACAATCCTACTCCCCATTTTACAGATGAGGTAACTGAGGCACAGAGAAGTGAAGTGGCTTGCCCAAGGTCACACAGCAGACAAGTGGCAGAGCCTGGATTTAGAGCTCCCACCGGGGTTCGTCTCCCCCGATCTGACAGAGTGGGGAGCGGAATCGTGTTCTCCGAGGTGCTGAAGCTCCCGGGCCGCGGTGACCCCGAACCTGATCCGCCATCCCCGTCCCCGTACCTCCCCCACCGCCTTCAGGACCAGTCTGGGGAGGGGGAGGCGGGATTCCCCTCCGAACCAGTCAGCTGGTGTCAGCTAGCAGAGCAGATGGTGGGAGGAGGGGGCGGGGAGGGCGAGAGAGGAGACGTATTGCAGCATTGTCCGCGGGGCTCGGCCGGCAGCGAGCGCGGGAGCCTGGGCTGTTTAATGAGTGGACCCCTGTCTCTTCCCTCCTTATCGGGTGGGATCCAGCCCGCGGCACGCGTCGTTATTACGGTGATTATGATGCTTATCGTCATGTCATTGATTAACTGATTACTCTGTGTAAAGCACTGAGGTAGATAAAAGGTTATGAGATCGGACACAGTCTAGTCCCACTCAGGGCTTTCAACGTATTTTACCTCCATTTACAGATGAGGAAAGTGAAGCCCTGAAAGAATAAGTGATTTGTCCAAGATCACTTGGCAGTCCAGTGAAGAAGCTGAGATTCGAACCTGGGTCTCCTGACTTCCAGTCCCATGTTCTTTCCACTAGGTTATTATTATTGCTATTATTGTTATTGTTGCTGTTTTTATCACTATTATTATTATCCCTACTGTCCCCACTATTATAAGGCCGGACCCTCTGTCCGTGTCTCCAAAAAGCCTCCATGTGACATCTGTGGTCGGGGTTGAGGTCGCAGAAGGAGGGTTTAAGGGTCAATTCTAAGAAGATTTAAAAGGAGGGGAGCGTTGTGAGCAGAAACGGTTCCCAGCACACATTAGATCTTCTACTTTAGAGGCCTGTTGAAGCCGAGACTCCTCGTTAGGAGACAGGAGGTGGGACAAAACGAGTCTGAGGCTCCTCTGAAGTCCTTAGATCAGGTAATTTGGGCAGAAGAAAAGAGTCGGGGTGGGGGTAGGGGAAGTGGGGTTTCGAGAGAGCCCCCGAACGGCGGCTGATGATCCCGGCGCAGCGACGAGATAATAACAATAATAATGGCATTTATTAAGCGCTTACTATGTGCAAAGCACTGTTCTAAACTCTGGGGGATACAAGGTAATTAGGTTGTCCCACAGACTTAGGTGGGGCTCACAGACTTAATCCCCATTTTACAGATGAGGTAACTGAGACATAGAGAAGTTAAGTGACTTGCCCAAGTCACACAGCTGACAATTGGTGGAGCCGGGATTTGAACCCATGACCTCTGACTCCAAAGCCCGGGCTCTTTCCACTATGCCACGCTGCTCCTCTAGAGGCTCAGTGGTTTAGTTTTATCGGCCAAGTCCCTGCCACGCTTTAATCAGAGTTTGGACAGGAATAATCCGGAATAATCCGGTCTTTAAATTGGTCCCTCGTCCAATCCCTCCGAAAATTGCTAAAGCGGAGGGTGGGAGCAATGGAGCTTGAGGGGAAAAAGAAATAGGGAGGAGAAAAGAGGGAGAGACTATTCAGAGGGCCGGAAGACTGGCTCTGAGTTCATCGGGAAAGCAGTGAGGGCTAGTAGAAGAAGTCAGAGGACCTGGGTTCTAATTCCCCTCCACTCCACTTGTCGGCTGTGTGACCTTGGGCACGTCACTCAACTTCTCTGTGTCTGAGTTTCTCCATCTGTATAATGGGAATTCAATACTTATTCTCCCTCCCACTTAGACTGTGAGTTCCATGTGGGACAGGGACTGAGGATAACCTGATTATATTGTTTCTACTCAGAGAAACAGTTTAGCCAAGCGGACAAAACACGGGCCTAGGAGTCAGAAGGATCTGACTCTAATAGGATATTACTCTATTTATTTTACTTGTACATATCTATTCTATTTATTTTATTTTGTTAATATGTTTTGTTTTGTTCTCTGTCTCCCCCTTCTAGACTGTGAGCCCACTGTTGTGTAGGGACTGTCTCTATATGTTGTCAACTTGTACTTCCCAAGCGCTTAGTACGGTGCTCTGCACACAGTAAGCGCTCAATAAATACGATTGATTGATTGATTGATTGATCTGGGTGCTAATTCTGACTCTGCCACTTGTCTCTGCGTGACCTTGGGGAAGTCATTTCACTTCTCTGTGCCTTCATTCTCTCCTCTGTAAAATGGGGATTAAGACTGTGAGTCTCATGTGGGACAGGGACTGTGCCCAACACAATTTTATTGTATCTACCCAGCCCTTAGTACAGTGCTTGGCACATAGTAAGCCCCTAACAAGTACTAGAATCAGTCATTAATTGGGGAGATTGGAAATCCGTGCAAAGCAGAAGCCAGTTCAATGGGGACGATGGAGCCAGTGTTCCCTGCCGTGGAAGTGAAGCCATTTTCTCCCACAAGATGTCTGAGCCCAATTTTGCTCCCCTTCTCAGTCTCAAATCAGACCCGAGAACTTACGAGATGAAAAGACTGAAATAGCGCTTTCTGCTTCATCAAATCTCCTCATTCTCCTCACCCCAACGCTTTTTTCCCTCTTAGGCCTTTGCTCTCAGTGACTCGTCGCCACCTGTAGCCTCGAGATTATTCCTCCATCTTCGAGGCCTTCATACAGGTCTGCCCCGAAATCACCGTGAACTGAGGGGAGCTGGGAGCAGGGGCACGGCTGGGGGAGATGTGAAGAGGGAGGGTGGTTTCTCCAGCGGGCCCACCCTCCCTCCCAGTGACAGGGACCAACCCAGGGTCTAACCTGAATCCATTCCGCTGCAAGAAAAGGCTTTTCCCAGCATCTTTCCTCCAAACTTTAAACCAGAAACAGAAATCCTCTCTCCTCTCCCTACATTGTTTGCCGGGCCTGAGGCAAAAATCCGTGGAAGGGCCGGGGGTACGGAGTTGGAGCCTGCACCCTTACTATTTCCAGTTTGTCCCTGCGAGCGAAAGAGGTCTTGTGGGGTGTGGCCGTCGCTCCGACCTAATCCAAACTACGAGGGAGTGTTAATGAACTATAAAAGTGACGTTTCAATTAGAGAGGACTGGCAGCCCACCTCGCTGAAAGGGTCCACCTGGCCCTCTCTGGCTGGCCGGCCCTTGGGGAGCGTTACAGGGGAGGGTCGGTGTCCAGCGTTTTCTACTCCCACCCTCCCCATCCCCTTTCTGCCTTCCTGCTGGGCTGGAGACTGGAGAGGGGCCTAGAGCCAGGTTCTGGAGGGCGGGGAACAGGGTGCCCTGCCCGGCTTGGATCCTTATGTAACGTGATACTAGTGCAGATTCGCTCCAGAGTCAGCCAAGGAAAGGGCTGGAGAGCTCTTTTTGTTACAGATCCTGACTAGATACAGGGGGACGGACTAGCTGACCTAAAGTGGATTAGGTGATTTAAGGTCATATTTCCTGCAAAAGGCCTTCCTCGATTAAGTCTTCTTTTCCCCTGCTTGCCCTCCCTTCTGTGTCATCTTTGCATTTGGATCTGTGATCTTTGGGCAATTGGTATTCGCCTCGACTCCAGAGTACTTAGGTACATATCTTTAAATTATGTATTATAAACTGTTTATTTATGTAAATATCTGTCTCCCCCTCTAGACTGTAAGCTCTGTAGGGGAAGGGAACATGTCAGCTAATTCTGTTGTATGGTACTCTCCCAAGCTCTTAGTACAGTGCTCTGCACATAGTAAGCGCTCAATAAAGAACATTGATTGATTGATTGATCTTTTTAGGCCCCTTCGAGCCCCAGGCATCAAATACTCGACCATGATGGGGAGCAAAGTGACTAGAAACTGAAAAGTGCTTTCCCAGAGACATAAAGTAAAAGGGTAAGGCCAAAGGTAAGGGGAACGAGGGTGCAGCTCCCCCTCTCCCCAGCCCACCTCTTTCTTACACGGAGCAGCTGTGGTGCTGGGCTGGGCCCCGGGGGCGACACGGCAGGGATTACATGCTAGTTGAGCTCCTGCTTCCCCAGCCGAGGATTAGAGCCTAAAGCTGCAGGCTTTGGGGCCACCAGGATCTGAACCATTCGCGATCTTCCTGGAACCACTGAGATTTGCCTGAAATGAAGATTCGGGAGGGTTTTGGCCTCAACGTGGGCCGGTAGGCAGTCTGGCCTCCATCCCTTCCACTGCATTGGGAACCTCTACTCTCTCCGCGGACCAAGATTCACGGAGGGACAACCGGGAGCTCACAGCACCACCCCCCCTTTCCCGGGGCAGCCTCAGGGCTGCCGCCCCCCGCCCCCTACCTCCCGGCTGACTCGGAGAGGATTTTCCCAGAGTGCTGCTGGGCAGGCGCACACTTACCCCCCATCTGTTAGACCCTCGTCGAGCGCAGAGTTTGCGACAGAGGGAATCCCTCGCGCTGCCCCCTCCCTCTCACAATTGTGTCCAATGGAAATAGGGGCCTGAAGGCGGGACTGTCCCCACCTCCCCCCGGCCGCCCTACCCTCTCCTCCCCTCCCCCACTATCTGCCCCCAGAAGCGCAGTTTGGAGAGCTGCCTGGGGCAGAGAAAGAAGGCCAGGACCGGCCGGAGGACTCTGCAGACTCCAGCCGGAGTCCAGCGCCCAGTCCGAGGGGGCTGAGCCTGGGCCGCGCGCTCTCCCCGAGTGGGGCTAGAACCACCAGGCCCTGGACTGGGCCTTTTTCTTTTTCTGGGTATGGACAGGGCGCCCGCCCCTGCCCCAGACTCCCTCATCCCCTGCCCTTTCAGCTAAAGTCATCACCCCCCAGAACCCTTGGGAAATTTTATTTCCTTCAGCCCCCCCTCCCCGCCCTCCGGTGAGATGGGGGTCGCAAAGGGAGGCTGGGAAACACCCCTTCCCTGCTGCGCGGCGAAAAACCAGAGCCCCGCTCCAGCCCAGGGCTCATCTTGCAGGGGATCTTTCCCTGCCCGAGACGGGGGAGGGAGGGAGAAGGGAGGGGGCCGGGGAAGGGGGCGACAGATGGCTTCACCGCTGCAACAGTTTGTGGAGGATGGGGAGGGAGGGGGAGAGGGGGAAAGGGGAGGAGGGATGCCCAAGAAGGGTGCGTGGCTGGGCTAGGGAGGACAGCACGGCCCGATCACAGGGTCCACAGAACCGCTGGAGCCGTCAGACTTGGGGCGGGACTCTGAGGCCAAATTCGGCCTCCTTATTGGCGTTGGACCGAGCATGACAGCTATTTGGACTCGAGTGCTGACCTGAATCCCACCCACTCAGGGAGGCCAGCGGTGAGGAGACAAGACAATCAGAAGTGTACTCAGCGTGGCTTAGTGGAAAGAGCACGGGCTTGGGAGTCAGAGGACGTGGATTCTAACACCGGAGCCACCACTTGTCTGCTGTGTAACCTTGGGCAAGCAATATTAATAAATAAAATTGCAGATATATACATAAATGCTGAGGGGCGGGGAGGGGGGGAAGAGCAAAGGAAGTGAGTCAGGATGACGCGGAAGGAAGTGGGAGATGAGGAAAAGTTGGGCTTAGTCTGGAAGAGATGAGGCATGAATATGTGGGTCATGAGAAGAACACAAAGAGAGTACAAGGAGAGTACGAGGGGTACACGAAAGAGAAACGTAGGAACCAGGAGAAGGGCGTGGAAGAGGGGAGTGGAAGCATGAGGGAGGGCACATATGGATTAGACTGAGAGCACAAGGAAAGCATTATGGGGAGTACTAGGAGCTCAGAGAAGAGCTCAGAGTACGAAGAGGCATGAATGGGGCCTGGGCGTCAATGGCTTAACCCAGCGTCTGACCCTCGAGGGCTATGCGGCCCCGCCGGCCCTGAGAAGGGACCCCCCCTTGGACACTGCTCTCCCCTCGGAGGAAACAAGGCCACAGCTGGGAAAGCCGGTGTGACCCAAGCCCCTGCAGCCGTGGAGGCTTCTGGGAGTCTTGACGGAGTAATAATAATAATAATGATGATGGTATTTGTTAAGCGCTTACTATGTGCCAAGCACTGTTCTGAGCACTGGGATAGATACAAAGGTCTTTAGGTTGTCCAGCACGGAGGTCTTTCCGCCCTGAGAAGGGCCGCTTATTAAGAAGAGATGATAAGGCCCTGTCCTAGAGTATGGGGGTAAAGAGCCAGAAGGCTAGCGGGCTTCTCTCTCCCCAAAACTCTGTTTCCTTCGCCCGGCCTCCGATTCCAGCCGGCGACCCTCCCCTGATTCGAAACCGCAACGTAGGAAGATGATGCCCCCTGGTGGCAGAAGGAGCTCTCTACAACTGATAAGTGGCACTGGGAAAATCAAGTCGGATACAGTCCCTGTCCCCCCATGGGGATCACAGTCTAAGTAGGAAAAGAACAGGTATCGAATCCCCGTTTTACAAGTGAGAAAATTTTGTCACATTTAAGTTACTTACCCGAGGTCACACGGCAGGCAAGTGGCGGAGCTGGGATTGGAATCCAGGTTCTCTGACTCCCCTACTAAATCACTCTGCTTCTCTAAAGCCCTTTAATTCATAATCTGGAATAGCTAAACTAGGAACCCCAGGGACAACCCTCGACTTCTGGACCACAGATCCTTTCCTTTCCCCAGGGCATGATCACAGACCTCTTCCTCCTGACCCACAGACCCTTCACTACCAGCACCCTGAAGCAAATGCAGAGCTAGTCCTTGTCTCGGGAAGCACCCGAGGCCCTCGGAAACCTCTCCCTCTGCCTTTTTCCTAAATATCGGGGAAAATTCTGGGATATCACAGTTCCAGAAGGACGTAGAAAGAAATCTAACCCCGTGCCTATTCCCTGTTCTACTGAGAGAAAATCTGTCCTGAACAGAACCGAATGATTATCTCAAATGTCCACCTTATTCTGCCCTCAACGGGGCGGGCCCTCATCCAGCCTAGACACAATTCCCTTCGATCCTCAGCTTCAGTTTAGGTAGAAAGCAAAGTGATTTAGTGGAACGAGCACGAGCCAGGAAATCAGAGTACCCGGGTTCTAATCCGGTCAGTGTCACCTGGCTGCTGGGACGTTGGGCAAGTCATTTAACTTTTCTGTGCTTTAGTTTCCTCATTTTGAAAATGGGGATTAAATACCTGTTCTCCCTCCTATTTGAACTGGGAGCCTCGCGTGAGACAGGAATTGTGTATGAGCTGATTGTCTTCTACCTACCCCAGTGCTTGGCACAGAGTAATACCTTATCAACTACCCCTGTTTCTTTTAAGTAACGTTTGTCTGTACCTCTCCTTTAGAGTGGACGGTCTTTGTGGGCAAAGAAAGTGTCACATCTCTGTTTTGTTCTTAGTGTTTTAACTCTGCCCTCTCCTCCTACCCGGCAAAATTATTTCTCCATTCATTCATTAATTCATTCACTGACATTTATTGAGTGCTTACTGTGTGCAGAGCACTATATTAAGCTCTTGGGAAAGTACAGTTCAATAATAAACAGGCACATTCCCTGCTCACAACGAGCTTACACTCTATAGAGGGGATATAGACATCAGTACAAATAAATAAATTAACAGGTATGTAATTTTACAGGTAATTCTTCATCGTTATTGACATCCTTTTCCATTACCCTCGCCAGTTGGTCCAGACGTTTAACTCCATCCTCAAACCCTCTGTTCCTCTGCCTCCCCCATTTCTTGCCCCTAATGACCTGGCACCTATTATTAAGAAAATTTTCACTATCAGGTGTGATCTCCCTAAAATCTCCCCTGCCCCTCCCCAGTACCTCCCCTCTCCTGCCCCTTCTTCAACTCTCTCAGTTTTGCCACCAGTATCTCTAGAGAAGATTTTCTATCTTCTTTCAAGATCCACCCCCTCCACCTGCACATCTGTATCCGTTCCTTCACACCTTATCAAAACTCTTGCCCCTCCTTTCTTCCTTCCCTGTCCTCCTTGACTGTTGGCTCTCCAATGGCTTCTACCCCACCATTTCCAAACATACCCATGTTTCCCTTACCCTAACACCCCCCCTTGACCCTACCTCCAAGTTACCGACCCATCTCCTGCCTACCACTTCTCTCCAAAATCCTTGAACGAGTAGTCTACACCCGCTATCTCAAGTTCCTTTCCTCCATTTCTCTCCTTGACCCCCTCCAATCTGGCTTCCGCCTCCTTCAATCCACAGAAACCTCCCTCTCAAAGGTCACCAATGACCTTCTTGCCAAATTCAAGGGCCTCTACTCCATTCTAATTCTCCCCGACCCCTCGGCTGCCGACAGTGTAGACCACCTCCTTTTTCAGGAAACATTATCCAACCTCAGCTTCACTGACACTGTCCTCTCCTGGTTTTCCTATCTCCCCAGCCATTCATTTTCAGTCTCTTTCGTGGGCTCCTCTTCTGCCTCCAATTCTCTAACAGTGGGAGCTCCTCAAGGCTCATTTCTGGGTCCCCAACTACACCCACTCCTCTGGATAAATAATTTGCTCCCATGCCTTCAACTCCCTTTACATGGATGATTCCCAAATCTATATCTCCAGTCTGATTTCTCTCCCTCTCTGCAATCTCACATTTCCTCCTGCCTTCTAGATATCTCTACTTGGATGTCCTCCTGTCACCTCAAACTTAATACATCTAAACCAGAACTTCGTATCTTCCCACCTAAACCCTGTCCTCCTCCTGATTTTCCCATCACTGTAGATGTCACCACCATCCTTTCTGTCTCAAGTCCATAACCTAGGGTCTATCCTTGACTCCTCTCTCTCATTCAACCCGCATATTCAATCCATTACTAAATCCTGTTGGTTCGACCTTCGCAAAATCAATAAAAGCTGCCCTTTCTCTCCAACCAAACTGCTAGCATCTTAATTCAAACATTTATCCTATCCTGCCTTGATTACTGTAACGGCCTCCTTGCTGACCTCCCTGCCTCCCGTCTCTTCCTGCTCCAGTCCATACTTCACTCAACTGCCCTGTTCATTTTTCTACAAAAACATTCAGGTCAGGTTTCCCCACTCATCAAGAGCCGCCCATCCACCACCAACAGAAACTCCTCACCTTTGGCTTTAAAGCTCTCAATCACCTTGCACCCTCCTACCTCACCTCGCTACTCTCCTTCTACAATTCAGCCCTCACACATTGCTGCTCTAATGCTAAACTTTTCACTGTACCTCTCTCTCATCTATCTCACTGCCGACCTCTTGCCCAAATCCTGTCTCTGGCCTGGAGCACCCTTCCTTCTCATATCCTACAGACTGTCCCCCTTTTCAAAGCCTTTTTGAAGGCACATCTCCAAGAGATCTCCCCTGACTAAGAGCCCTGACATACTCCCTTTATTCATCCCCACCACCCCCGGCCTCACAGCACTTAGTTACATATCTGTAATTAATTTATATTAAATTCTGCTTCCCCCACTAGACTCTAGACTATTGGTTTCAAAGCTCTCCATCACCTTGCCCCTTCTTACCTCATCTCCCTTCTCTCCTTCTACATCCCAGCCCGCACACTCCACTCCTTTGATGCTAACCTTCTCATTGTGCCTCGATCTTGCCTGTCCCACCGTCGACCCCTGTCTCGTGTCCTACCTCTGTCCTGGAATGCTCTCCCCCTTCAAAACTGCCAAACAATCACTTTTCCCTCCTTCAAAGTCCTACTGAAGGCTTACCTCTTTCAAGAGGCCTTCCCAGATTAAGCCCCCCTTTCCTCATCTCTTCCTCTCTTCTGCATCACCTCGACTCACTCTCTTCCCCCCCCCCCCACGGCCCCACAGCACTTATGCATATATCTATAATTCTATTTATTGATATTGATGCCTGTTTACTTGTTTTGATGTCTGTCTCCCCGCATCTAGACTGTAAGCCCGGTATAGGCAGGGACTAACTCTCTTTATTGTTGAACTGTTCTTTCCAAATGCTTGGAAAGTTCTGCACACAGTAAGCACTTGATAAATATGATTGACTGATTGTCTGCTCTGCACCTAGTGGGTACACAGTAAATACCAGGACTACTATTCTATGATGAAAGAGTGCTATCCAGAGTGGGTTATTATTTTCTTATAGAAAGGGCTAGTGACATTATCCTGGCTCCTCCGCTTGTCTGGTGTGTGACCTTAGGCAAGTCTCTGTGGCACTTATCTTTTCCTCAGTTACTTTATCAATAAAATGAAGATTGAGATTGTGAACCCCACTTGGGACAGGGACAGTGTTCAACCCGATTTGCTTGTATCCACTCCAGCGCTTAGTACAGTACCTGGCACATAGTAAGCACTTAAAAATCAGTGGTGGTAGTAGTAGTAAAGGAAAAACCGAGGCTCAGAGGCATTTGGTGACTTCCCCAAGAAGACCCAGAGAATGTGTGTTGTGGGGGAAACCTGTCCTGCCACTCTTCCCATCTTTTTGGACTCTCGGCATCTGAGTTACCTAATCCTCGTGGATTATGGCCCTAGAGCTCCGTGAATTCTTCTTTGATTGCCCCTGTTGCGTTTTCCTAAGTAGCTAATTTTCGGCTTCCCTCCCCCTTCCCCTCCTCCTCTCTCTCATGGGGGTCCTTCCAGGAAGCCCAAGATGCCTGCTCTCTGGGTGCAATTAGCTGGAATGGTTGCATAAAACTGCGAATAACCTGAACCCACTTCATTTAACCTGACAATCTCTCCCTCCCCTTCCTTATCCCTTTCCCGGGTGATTGTGGGCCGTTTCCCCACTTCCTCCCAGAGCTGTCGTCCCTTCTCATGCAGAATGGAGAAGCACATTTCTGCTGCTTGACTCCTTGCTAGCCCTTTCTATAGGGTTTGAAGCCGGTACCTCCCGACTCAAGTCTTCTAGTTTAGACCCCTGCCCCCGGAAAGGACTGTTTTTCGGGGGAGTCGATCTGTGACAGAGAGGGTCTCACTGCCTTCTCCAACATCCACGCTCTACTGCACTCTCCCCTCACTGGCGCTTAATCACTTCTTTCCTCCACCTCCTGGAGCTCGAAGAGCTTTCCTGATTATAACCGTTTCCAGCCTTCGAAAAGATCCTTCAGAGTACCCTGGCAGGACAGGGGCCAGGAAAGAGACCGAAAAGCGTCCCCGCCACCACCCGAGGTAAGAGTCATTGAAACGGGCCTCAGCCATCCAATCTGGTTCTTGTGCTCCCTCTGCTGGCCTTGCCGATCGCCAGCTCTCGGCGATCAATCAATCAATCAATCAATCGGATTGATTACTGTGTGTAGAGCACAGTACCAAGTGCTTGGGAGAGTATAATGTAACAGAGTTGGTAGACATGTTCCCTGTCTACTAAGAGCTTACAGTCTAGAGGGGGAGACAAACATTAAGGTAGTTCAATAAATTATGGATATGTACATAAAGGCTGTTGGGCTGAGGGAGGGGTGAATAAAGGAAATAAATTCAATGGCGATGCAGAAAGGAGTGAGGAAATAGAAAGAGAAGAGGAAATGAGGGCTTAGTCGGGAAAGGAGGAGGAGATGTGCCTACAAAACGACTTTGAATGTGCAGAGAGTAGTAGTCTGTCAGATATGAAGAGGGAAGACCTAGGGAAGATGAGACGTCCTGGTCTTCACTGCTACTACTACTACTTACTTAGCACTTACTATAGGCCCTACTGAGAGCTCACCTCCTCCAGGAGGCCTTCCCAGACTGAGCCTCCTCCTTCCTCTCCCCCTCCTCCCCCTCCATACCCCCCACCTTACCTCCTTCCCTTTCCCACAGCACCTGTATATATGTATATATGTTTGTACATATTTATTACTCTATTTATTTATTTATTTATTTTACTTGTACATATCTATTCTATTTATTTTATTTTGTCAATTTGTTTGGTTTTGTTCTCTGTCTCCCCCTTCTAGACTGTGAGCCCACTGTTGGGTAGGGACTGTCTCTATGTGTTGCCAATTTGTACTTCCCAAGCGCTTAGTACAGTGCTCTGCACACAGTAAGAGCTCAATAAATACGATTGACTGATTGATTGATTGATTTGTTAAGTTCTCACTATGTGCCAGGCACTGTACTAAGTGCTGGGGTAGATACAAGATCATCAGGTCAGACCCAGTCCCTGTCCTATTTAGAGCTCACAGATTCATCCCCATTCTTCAGAGGAGGTAACTGAGGCCCAGAGAAGTTAAGTGACTTGCCCAAGGTCATCCAGCAAATAAATAGTGAAGCCAGGGATTAGAACCTAGGTTTTTTGACTTCCAGGCCCATGCTCTTTCCACTAGACTATGATGCTTCTTTACAAGTGGGAGGGACTAGTTACTACCACTACCATTACTGCTAGTAGTATTATATTGATTACTACCAGTACTAGAAATAGCGTTTATTAAGCACTTACTATGTGCAGAGCACTGTACTAAGCAATGGGAAACAGTACAAAAGAGGGAATTAGGCACAGCTCCTGTCCCTCGAGAGGCTCATAATCTATGAATAAAAATGGGGGAGAGTACTTGAGACACACAATGAGAGCAATGAAATAATAAAACATTAAGGCAGCATAAGAGACAAGGACAAATACACATAACACAAAATAGACAACAAAAGTCATTAGGGAGCCATGACTGGAGGAGTGGAATTTCAGGTTCCCCTTGATTTGGAGTTCATGGCATACCCGAAGTCACAGCAATGGCTACCGCAGTCACTAGCCTTCCCAAGGATTAAGGAAGTCTCATGCTGTAGATGTTGGGGAGAATGGTCAGAAGAAAGTGTTGTTATCCTGTATCTAATCTTTGATCATGGCTCCTCATATTTTCAACAAACGATAAACCACTCCTCTTCAGTTCTAGGAATGCTATGCATGAATGATAAGAGAAACAGTGTTGCCTCGTGGATAAAACATGGGCCTAGGAGTCAGAAGGAGCTGGGTGCTGATCCTGACTGCCACTCATCGCTCTGTAATTTTGGGCAAGTCACTTCACTTCTCTGGGTCTCAATTATCTCATTTGTAAAATGGAGATTAAGACTGTAACCTCCATATGGGAAAGGAACTGTGTCCAACCCGGTTTGGTTGTAATAATAATATCAGTCAATCAATCAATTGTATTTATTGAGTGCTTACTGTGTGCACAGCACTGTACCAAGCGCTTGGGAAGTACAAGTTGGCAACATATAGAGCCGGTCCCTACCCAACAGTGGGCTCACACTCTAGAAGGGGGAGACAGAGAACATAACAAAACATATTAACAAAATAAAATAAATAAAATAGATATGTACAAGTAAAATAAATAAATAGAGTAATAAATACGTACAAACATATATACATATATACAGGTGCTGTGGGGAAGGGAAGGAGGTAAGGTGAGGGGGATGGAGGGGGGAGGAGGGGGAGAGGAAGGAGGGGGCTCAGTCTGGGAAAGCCTCCTGGAGGAGGTGAGCTCTCAGTAGTGCCTTAAAGGGAGGAAGAGAGCTAGCTTGGCGGATGTGGGGAGGGAGGACATTCCAGGCCAGGGGGATGATGTGGGCCGGGGGTCGACGGCGGGACAGGCGAGAACGAGGCACGGTGAGGAGATTAGCGGCAGAGGAGCCGAGGGTGAGGGCTGGGCTGTAGAAGGAGAGAAGGGAGGTGAGGTAGGAGGGGGCGAGGTGATGGAGAGCCTTGAAGCCCAGGGTGAGGAGTTTCTGCCTGATGCGTACGTTGATTGGTAGCCACTGGAGATTTTTGAGGAGGGTAGTAACATGCCCAGAGCGTTTCTGGACAAAGAAAATCCGGGCAGTGGCGTGAAGTACGGATTGAATAATAATAGTATCTGTTAAGCACTTACTATGTGCCAGGCACTGTACCAAGTGCTGGAGTGGAGACAAGCATATCGATTTGGACACTGTCCCCATCCCACATGGGACTCACAGTCTCAATCCCCATTTTTCTGATAAGGTAACTGAGACCCAGAGAAGTGAAGTGACTTCACATAGCAGACAAATGACAGAGCTGGAGTTAGAACCCGTGACCTTTTAACTCCTAGACCCATGCTCTAGCCACTACGCTATGCTGCTTCTCACCCCAGTGCTTATTACAGTGCCTGGAACATAGTAAACACTTAACAAATACTATTATTATTACTATTATAGTAATAATAATAATGATGTGGGTCTTCAGTAGCTCTGACGCCTGGAAGAGTTAATATAGGAAGTCCACGCCCTTCTCTCTGCCTGCAGTTTTGTTGGGTACCTGATACCTTCTATATAGCTTTTTCAGGTCTGAACTCTACTAGTCTCTCCAGTTACTTTCGATTTTCCTGGCTAGCTTCCCCTTCACTCCCTACCCCAGGAACTCATACACTAGCTGGAGCAGAGGGTCCACTGTCCCTTTCTTTTCTCAGGTGGCCTTGCTCTTTCTCCCAAGCCTCAGTAATTGGACTCTGAGCTGCCCCAGCAACTGGCATTCACTGCAGGCAATGGTAGCTTAGTGCATAGGCTTGCCAACAGGCAACTAGACTACCACTATTATAATTACTACTAATAGAACAGTTACTAGTAATAATAGTAACTATACTAATAATACTACTAATAATAATAATGGCATTTATTAAGCGCTTACTATGTGCAAAGCACTGTTCTAAGCTCCGGGGAGGATACAAGGTGATCAGCTTGTCCCACGGGGGGCTCACAGTCTTCATCCCCATTTTACAGATGAGAGAACTGAGGCACAGAGAAGTGAAGTGACTTGCCCAAAGTCACACAGCTGACAATTGGTGGAGCCGGGATTTGAACCCATGACCTCTGACTCCAAAGTCAGGGCTCTTTTCCACTGAGCCACGCTGCTTCTCATTACTACTATTAGTAGTAATGATAGTAGTAGCTAACTAGTAGTAGTAGTAATAGTAGTAGTAGTGATAGTAGTAGTAATAGCAGTAGCACTGATGAGAAACAGCATTGTCTGGTGGATAGGGCACAGGCCTGGGGGGCAGAAGGACCTGGGTTCTAATTCTGTTCCACCACTTGTCTCCTGTGTAACCTTGGGCAAGTCATTTCAATTCCCTGGACCTCAGCTACATAGTCTGTAAAATGGGAATTAAGACTGTGAGCTTCATATGGAACCTGGGCTGTGTCCAACCTGATTATCTTCTACCTATCCCAGTGCTTAGTACAATGCCTGGGACTTAGTAAACACTTAATAAATATCACTATCATCACACTAGTGCTATTACCACTTCTGCAGCCAAATTAACACGGTCATTGCTCCTCAGCAGACCTTCAGGATGGGCAGTGAGGGAGAAGCCAACCGGTCGGTGGGAACCTACTTCATTCTCATGGGCTTTAGGGTCATCCCAGAACTCCAGATCTTCCTCTTCCTAGTGTTCCTGGTGGCCTACTGCCTGGTGCTGGTGGGGAACGTCAGTATGATAGCCTTGATACAAGGGGACCTGCGGCTCCATACCCCTATGTACTTCTTCCTCCAGAACCTGTCCTTCACTGACCTCTCTTACACCTCTGCCATTGCCCCCAAGGCACTGGCCAGCTTCTGGGAACAGGGTAAGTTCATTTCCTTCGCGGGCTGTGTTGCCCAGTTCTTCCTGTTCACTATCTTCATTGTAACCGAGGGCTTTGTCCTGGCGGCCATGGCCTATGACAGACTGGTCGCTATCTGCTCGCCACTCCTCTACAACTCCCGCATGTCTCAGTCTCTCTGCAACCGGCTAGTGGCTGGCTCATATGCCTGTGGCTTTATCAGCTCCACTCTCCAGTCTACCACGACATTCTCTGTGAGCTTCTGTACCTCACGGGTCATCGAACACTTCTACTGCGATGTCCAGCAGCTCCACCGGATCACGTGCTCTGACACCTCCGTCCAGGAGGCCATGTCCTTTGTCGTGGCTGCAGTCATCATTCTGCCCACCGTCCTGGTTATCCTGGGCTCTTACACCTTCATTGGCTCTGCCATCTTGAAGATCCACTCCTCTGAAGGACGAAAGAAGGCTGTCTCCACCTGTGGCTCTCATCTGTGTGTCGTAAGCCTCCTCTATGGAACCGTGTCTTTCGTTTACCTCACCCCACCCTCATCCCCTGAGTGTCGCAAGGTGGCTGCCATGTGTTACACCCTCATCACCCCCATGCTGAACCCCATTATTTATTCCCTGAGGAACAAAGATGTCAAGGAGGCCCTGAGAAGGATCTTGGCAAATAAAATGGTTTCTCTCTGAAACCGCGCCCCCTAATAGTAGTGGTAATAATAATAACAGTTATGGTACTTGTTAAGTGCTTACAATGTGCTAAGCACTGTTCTAAGTGCTGGGGTAGAAACAAATCCATCAGATTGGACACAGTCCCTACCCCACATAAAGCTCACACTCTAATCCCCACTTTATAGATGAGGTAACTGAGGCCCAGAGAAGTTAAATGACTTGCCCAGTGTCATACAGCAGACATGTGGCAGACCCAGAATTAGAACCCGGTTGCTTCTGACTCCTAGGCCCGTGCTGTATTCACTAAACAACACCAGTAGTATTTATTGAGCACCCCCTGGGTGTGGTGCACTGTACTGAGCTCTCAGGAAATACAGAAGTGGCATATTCCTCTGCCCACAAGGAATTAGTACTCTAAAACTATAGCTCACTGGAGGAGGAGTAGAATTAGTATTTTTAAGCACCCATAGTGCACTGATTTCTTTTTCTGTTGACCTCTTAATCACGCCCTGCACTCCACCAAAACTGCCCTCTCAAAGGTCATCAATGACCTCCTTCTTGCCAAATCCAACGGCTCATACTCTATCCTAATCCTCCTCTACCCCTCAGCTGCCTTCCACACTGAACCACCCCCTCCTCCTCAACACGCTATCCAACCTTTGCTTCACAGACTCCGTCCTCTCCTGGTTCTCCTCATCTCTCCGGCCGTTCATTCTCAGTCTCCTTTGCCGGTTCCTCCTCCCCCTCCCATCCCCTTACTGTAGAGGTTCCTCAAGGGTCAGTTCTTGGTCCCCTTCTGTTCTCTATCTACACTCATTCCCATGGTGAACTCATTGGCTCCCACGGCTTCAACTATCATCTCTACACTGATGACACCCAAATCTACATTTCTGCCCCTGCTTTCTCCCCCTCCCTTCAGGCTCGGGTCTCCTCCTGCCTTCAGGACATCTCCATCTGGATGTCTGCCCTCCATCTAAAACTCAATATGTCCAAGACTGAACTCCTTATCTTCCCTCCCAAATCCTGCCCTCTCCCTGACTTTCCCGTCACTTTAAACGGCACTACCATCCTTCCAGTCTCACAAGCCCGCCGCCTTGGTGTCATCCTCGACTCTGCTCTCTCGTTCACCCCTCACATCCAATCCGTCACAAAACCTGCCGGTCTCACCTCCCCAACATCGCCAAGATCTGCCCTTTCTTTTCCATCCAAACCGCTACCTTGCTGGTTCAATCTCTCATCCTATCCCTACTGGATTACTGTGTCGGCCTCCTCTCTGACCTCCCATCCCCCTGTCTCTCCCCACTTTAGTCTATACTTCACTCTGCTGCCCGGATCATCTTTGTGCAGAAACGCTCTGGGCATGTTACTCCTCTCCTCAAAAATCTCCAGTGGCTGCCTGTCAACCTACACATCAAGCAAAAAATCCTCACTCTCGGATTTAAGGCTCTCCATCACCTCGCCCCCTCTTACCTCACCTCCCTTCTCTCCTTCTACAGCCCAGCCCGCACCTTCCACTCCTCTGCCGCTAACCTCCTCACTGAGCCTCGTTCTCGCCTGTCCTGCCGTCGACCCCCCCGCCCACGTCCTCCCTCTGGCCTGGAATGTCCTCCCTCCACACATCCACCAAGCTAGTTCTCTTCCTCCCTTCAAAGCCCTACTGAGAGCTGACCTGCTCCAGGAGGCCTTCCCAGACTGAGCCCCCTCTTTCCTCTCCCCCTCCCCATCCCCTCCGCCCTACCTCCTTCCCCTCCCCACAGCACTTGCATATATATTTGTACAGATTTATTAATCTATTTATTTTACTTGCACATATTTACTATTCTATTTATTTTGTTAATGATGTGCATATAGTTCTAATTCAATTTGTTCTAAGGACTTTGACACCTGTCTACATGTTTTGTTTTGTTGTCTGTATCCCCCTTCTAGACTGTGAGCTCGCTGTTGGGTAGGGACCGTCTCTATATGTTGCTGACTTGTACTTCCCAAGTGCTTAGTACAGTGCTCTGCACATTGTAAGTTCTCAATAAATACGATTGAATGAATGAATGCCCTCCCCCTAACATGGAACCTCCTCCCACTTCATAACTGGCAGACCACTGTCCATTCCCATCTCCTCCAGGAGGCCTTCCCTGATTAGTCTCGAATCTCCCCACCCTATTTTCCCCCAACTTCTGCCCCATCATTTATGTATCACCTGAGCACTTGGGTATTTACGCCTGATTCCTTTGCACTTATGTCCATATCTTTAAACTCTACCTCTTCCCAACCACTTGTGATTTACATATGTAGCTGTCTTCTCCACTAGATTGTAAATTATTTCGGGGCAGGGATCGTGTCTCTATTGTACTCTGCCAAGTGCTTAGTACAGTGTTCGGTCCAGAGTAAGCGTTCAGTAAATTCTACTGATTGACAACAATTGTTTGGGAGGTACAGAATAAAGGAGTGACACAATCCCTGTCCACAAGGAGCTTATATTCGAATGAAAGATACAGACATACAAATACTCACAATTAGAGATGTCAAAATTAATCACTGAATATATACATTAGTGTCCCCTCCTTTTCTCCAAACTGCCAAGCCTCCTCCTTTGGGGACATTTTTTATGGCAATGCCTGTGTTCTTACTGTACAGCCTTCTGCAAGTCACTTTGCACTCTGAGTTTCAGTTCTCCTCAGGGCCCTATCCAGGAAGTACTAATAGCACACGGTTCCCAAAGCACCAGAACAGGGGTAGGAAGGAACTAGGGAGGTGATGGGGAAGAATTTAGGGAGTTCACACATAATGATTTCAATTTATTTAGCAAAGTTATTAGCAAGATCATTAGTGGCAAGAGGACTTGGGGTCACAGGGGGTTGAAGGAGAAAGTTAAAAGTCAGGAATAGTTGGTTCTGGGGTTACTTGAGCAGTGAAGTGGGGGTGAATTTGAGATGGATGAGTTCCGTCCAAAAAAAGTTTATAGGTATAACCATAATAACAAAAATAGAAGTATTTATTTTACATTTTCTATGGGACAAGCACTGGTGTAGGTACATGGTAATTGGGTCAGACTCAAGTCGTTGTTCCACATGGGGTTCACAATCTAAGTAAGAGGGAGAACGATCATTGAATCCCTATTTTATAGATGAAGAAGCTGAAGCATCGTGAAGTTTTAGAAAAAAATGATCTGGACAGCAGAGTGAAGTGTGGGCAAGGGAGGGGAGAGGCTGGTGACAGAGAGGTCTGCGAGGACCGGGAAGTAGTACTCCAGTAGGGATATGACAAACATCTGGACCAGCTTGGTGGTATTTGATGAGCTCCAATGGGCACAGCACACAGTAGTAAAAGTTGGGAAAGTAAAGTAGATCTACAAGACAAGTTTCCTTCCCACAAGGAACTTCCACCCTACTGAAAACAGGCAAAAATACCCAAAAACGTTATAAACAGGGTAATCAGAATAAATAAATTAACTGTAAAATTGGTTATACAAATACACCTATGTGCTGAGGGTGAGAGTAAATCAATCAATATGTAGGCATCCCGCGGGGTGGCGGGGGGGGGGGGGGGGGGGGGGGGGCTGGGGGGAATTCTGGGAACAAGTGGATCCTGAGGAGAAAATGGACAAAAGTACATCACGTAAGTACATCACGTAAGTGCACGACTTGGTTACAGAAACCCAATAACCTAAAACACCTAAAGCCCTAAGGCGTTCCATACTGTGTCAGATTCACCATATACCTATGGAAAAGTTATAAATCTCTCATTCGTATCTAAAGGGGGTGCGATTGTGGTCAAGGATTTGTGTGATATATGGATGGGCCATCAGTAAGGAGTTACTAGGGGGAAACTTGGGGTGTCAAGTGGCCAGCCTCTCAACATCAATCTATCAAAAATATTAATTAAATATTAATTAAGCCCTGGAGAGAGAATAGTGGGAGAAGACAGGCTCCCTTCCATGAAGGAGCTTGCACTCTAACCATGAAGATGGTTACCATCCAGGACAGTCATAGCCCCATCTCTCCATATCGTTCCATTGCCACTGACAGACGCAGAGTCCTGGGTGGATGGATCAATGGTCTGACCATTGATGCATCTTCCATCTTTGTTGATCCCTCCATACTGGGATTTGACATTCTGATGTCCAGCAAGACTCTCATTTCCTGTGGAAAATGTTTACATTTCCTACCACATCCCTGAAGACCTGCTTGACTTGCTGGTTCCGCAGGGTGTAGATGAAAGGGTTGAGCAACGGAATCACGGAGGTGTGGAGCATAGCCACCCTCTTATTGTAGTCTAAGCCTTCCTTGGGGAACGGATTGATATACATGAAGATGCAGCTGCTGTAGGAGATGGAGACCATGGCCATGTGGGAGGAGCAGGTAGAAAAGGCCTTTTTCCTCTGCTGGGCGGAGGGCAGTCTCAAGATGGCCCAGACAATGGCCGTGTAGGACACGGTCACTAGAGCCAGGGTGATCAGGAGTGTCACCACCGCCAAGACAAGGACTATCACCTCTATGGGGTGGGTGTCATAGCAGGCCAGCTGCAGTAATATTATGTAGTTGCAGCAGTAATGGTTGTTAACGTTGGAGTCACGGAAAGGCAGCTGGATGATCACGGTGTTTGGCACTAAAATAGTAAGCAAGCCGGACACCCAGGATCCAAGAACCAGCAGGATGCAGACGCTGCCACTCATGACAATCGTGTAGTTCAGGGCCGGCAGATGGCGACATAACGGTCGTAGGACGTGGTGGCCAAGAGGAAGAACTCTGTCGCCCTCAGCAAGATGGCGAAGAAGAACTGTGTAAAACAGGCGTCAAAGCTAACGGTCTTGTTCCCAGTTCCAATGCTGACCAGCATTCTGGAGACAAAGAGGGACGCTAAAGAAATCTCCAGGAAGGAGAAATTGCACAGGAAGAAGTACATGGGGATGCAGAGGCGGGAGTCAAGCAGGATGAGGGTGATGATGGTCAGTTTACTGGCAACACAGCACATAGGTGGCAAACAGAAAAAGGAAAAGCAGAGGCTGAAACTCTGGACTCAAGCGCTTAGTACAGTGTTCTGCACACAGTAAGCGCTCAATAAATACAATTGAATGAATGGATCATCTGTCAAGCAAAGGAAAATGAACTATGTCACTGTTGTTCGGTTTCTCATCATTGGCTCCTCTGGGCATTGAAAGAGTAGGGAGAACGCAGGTGGGAGAAGAATTGGAAGACTAATCATTCAATCATTCTCTCAGTATATTAGTCATATGTATTGCGCTCCAATTGTGTGTGGAGCACTGTGTTGAACACTCGGGACAGTACAGTAAAGTTAGAAAATGTGATCCCTGCTCTCCTTTGAAGTCTAGCAGGTGATCCAGACTCTGACAAGATTTACAACAAATCAATCAATCATACTGATTAAGCTCCTAATGTGTGTAGGGCACAATGCCAAGCACTTGAGAGAGTATGATAGAATTAGTAGATATGATCCCTGCCTTCTAAGAACTTACAGTCTCTCCTGGGAAACAGACATAAAAATCAATTACTAATGTCCAACCTACCCCAGCGCTTAGAACAGTGCTTGACATCTAGTAAGCGCTTAACTAATGCTATTATTATTACTGTTATCATTATCATTATTATTATCATCAATAGGAGGAAAAGGTAGTGTAAAGATCTGTACATAAGTGCTACAGGGAAAGGAGAGGGGTGAATTCCCAAGTGTTTAGTTGGAAAGAGAGGGCTGAAAAATGGCAGCTGGTCAGGGCCAAAGGAAAACTTTTTTTTATGAAATCATGGAAAAAGGGATAATGTCTTCACCCGTTTACCTTGATTCTTCATTTCTCTAAATATTATTTTCTTTGGTTTTTGTCTTCTGGGTTTCCTCGTGCCCACTAGCTCTGTTGGCTCTCATGAAATCACTCCCACTTTCCAAATCTTCATTCGTGCCAAAACTTTTCTCTGAAAAACACTCCAACTACTTTCTTAGCAAGGGATATTAATCTTCTGCTTTTCATTCCTCTTTGGCGTATTCCCTTCTACTGCAGATTCTCATCTCATTCTCACCTTCTTCCTGAGAGTTGTTCTCCTCTCTTCTGACTCCAACGCCTGGATCGGACTCCCTCTCTCTCCACATCAGTCCATCCACAGCTCTCTCCATCCACAAAGCCTTCCTGAAATCCTAACTCCCCCAGGAGCCCTACCCTGATTCGTTTTACTTCTCTCTAGATCACATCCTCCCAACTACAACAACAGACCTTCTGCACCAACTACACATTTCTCCACATGTCAACTTACGTAATTTATTCTTTCAGCACCAACTTTTCTACACAAGCACTTTTTCTTCTCTTTTTCTATCAGAAATCTATCTGTTATTTCTTTTGGTGTACGCTTCTTCCAGGTGCTTGTAAGCTCATGGGGGGCAGAAATCATGCCTGCTAACCTAATGTACACTTCCAAGTTCTTGGTACAGTGCTCTGCACAGAGTAGACAATAAGCTACTGTGTCTGGTCTACCAATTCTAATGTATTGTACTCTCCCAAGCTCCAAATTCAGTGCTCAACACATAGTAGGCACTCAATAATTACTATCGTTTGATTGATTGAAGCCTTTCCCCTCCCAGTCTTCATCTCCCCCGACCCCTGTCCCTTAAAGTTTGACTCCTATTCCTTCCCCCAGTCCCTTGAAGCAGTTTCAGGAAAAGTTGGCATTCTGGGAGAGAGAGGAGCTTTTTCACACCCAAAGACTTTACAGCATTCTTAAAAAAGGAATTTCGTTTATATGATCCCACTCAGGGTTTTTCATACACGCACCATCTCAAAATCAATCTGACGATAGAATTTACTGAAATAATTCAGGAGGCATTCAACAGAGCTGAGATTTCAGCAAAATACCATGCCAGAAGGCGGATGCTTCTTTGAGAAACTAAGTTGTTTCAGTCTTTCCCGAAAGAGTGGGAGCAGCTACAGGGTGTTTGTAGTTCAGGGATAGCATCCTCAAGGCACCCGTGCGGAGGAGGCGAGAGCTGTCAAGGAGCCCCAAAATATTAATTAAAGCATTTATTAAGCGCTTAGTATGTTCTAAGAGCTGAAATGGATACATGATTAACAGATCGGGCAGAGGCCATCTCCCACACGGAGCTCACAATCTATCTAATTCCCATCCTTGCTAGCCCTTCCTACAGTTTCTATTCAGTCTGACTCAACCATTCGAGAGGACCTCAGGGGTCAGTTAGTGCAGCACCCATCCCCCCCAGAAGGGCTGTTTTTCATGGTGGGAGGGAATCTGCCATAGGCAGAGATGAAAAGTCGAAGATCTGTCAGCTAGTTTGTGACGGTCTCCCTCTCTCCTCCAACATCCACCCTCTACCTCGCTCTCTTTGTACCAGAGCTGAACTGCTTTTTTTCCCCACCCTCCTGGAACTTGAGGGGCATTCTAGATTGTAACCATTTCCAGAAAGAGCCTTAGGGCACCCCGACCGGATGAAGGCAGGGAAAAGGGCCGAAAAGCTCCCCCTCCACCTCCCGAGGGAAGAGTCAGTGGAGCCAAGCTCTGCGGTCAGCCATCTGTTCCGGGCCTTGCATGCACCCGCTCCTGTCCTCACAGATTACCGACTCGCAGCGATGAGGGATTGGCAAAGCAATTCATAGAATCATAGATTTCCCGAGATATCATCTAGTCCAGTTCCTTACTCCCAGGCAGTACCACACCTACCACATCTCCCCTGCTATAAACCCAGCCCTCGCAGCCTGGACAGTCTCCCAGCAGCCTATCAGAGTCTTGCAGCTGTTGCTTCTGCTTTTTCTGTTGAGAGTCCCATTCTTCGCTATGACTACTACTACTTACTAATAATTACTACTGCTACTACTACTACTACTACTACTACTACTGCTACTACTACTACTACTACTACTACTACTACTAATAATAATAATGATAATAAAATAATTGTTTAGCATGGCCTACTGGAAAAAACCTGGACCTGGGAGTCAGAAGGCCTGAGTCTTCTAGACTGTGAGCCCACTGTTGGGTAGGGACCGTCTCTATATGTTACCAACTTGTACTTCCCAAGCGCTTAGTACAATGCTCTGCACACAGTAAGCGCTCAATAAATACGATTGATTGATTGAGTTCTAACCCCGCCTCTGCCACTTGCCTGCTGCGTGACATGGGGCAAGTCACTTAACCTCTCTGTGCCTCAGTTACCTCATCTGTAAAATGGGGATTAAGACTGTGAGCCCCATGTGGGACAACATGATTACCTTGTATCTTCCCCCCCACCCCACTCCCAGCACTTAGAATAATAATAATAATAATAATAATAATAATAATAATAATAATAATAATGTCATTTATTAAGCACTTACTATGTGCAAAGCACTGTTCTAAGCGCTGGGAAGGTTACAAGGTGATCAGGTTGTCCCACGGGGGGCTCACAGTCTTAATCCCCATTTTACAGATGAGGTAAATGAGGCCCAGAGGGGTGAAGTGACTTGCCCAAAGTCACCCAGCTGACAATTGGCAGAGCCGGGATTTGAACCCATGACCTCTGACTCCAAAGCCCGTGCTCTTTCCATTGAGCCACGCTGCTTCTCAACAGTGCTTGGCACATAGTAAGCGCTGAACAAATGCCATCATTATTATTATTAATATTATATGATTTTGTATCTACCCCAGCAATTAGAACAGTGTTTGGCATTTAACAAATACCGTTATTATTATCTTTATTAATATTATCATTATTATTACTATCCAAGTGCAGTGATAAGTGCTGGGGGTATGTACAGGATAATCAGACTGGAAAGAGTCCCTGACCCAACCGGGGCTCACTGTCTAAAGGTCATTAACTCTTGGAGAACCTCATCCAACCCTGACACCACCACCCCCGACGCCCTTCTTAGCCTTCCCTTCTCAGGACTAAACAGCCCAGCACCCTAAGGCTTTCTGAGAAGAGACTATTCTATCATTTCATTGGTCTTCTCTGCTGGAATTTATTAGCTTGGTCTGCCTGTTGCATGTTTTCAACTTATAAGAACTCATAGCTTCCTTAATGACACTAACCATACCAACTTTTCTGGCTGCTTACCTTAGGAGAGCTGCTGTCAAGAGGAGAGAAGGAGAAAGAATAGGTGGAGGTCAAGGAAGAGGAGGAGGAGTGAAGAAGAGAGGAGAAAGAAGAGATAGTAGTGCCTTATTTTTTGTTTAGCATTATGATAACATTTCCAAAGTACTTTAACAATGTTTATATCCTTTGCAATAATTATTAAGTGCTCACTCAGCCCAAAAAGCTGCAGTGGATACATGATTAGCAGACCGGACATAGTCCCTCTCTCACACAGAGCTCACAGTCTATCTAATCTCCATGTGACAGGGGGGGAAATTGATTTGGGTGAGGTGAAATGACTTGCCCAAGTTCACCCAGCAGGACAATTGCAGAGTGGGACTTAAACTCGGGTCTACTGATTTCCTAATGAGCAGTGAAGGAAATCAAAACTTTCTTTGGGACCATAACCCTTCCCTCCTCACTAAGAACGCTTGCCCATCAGATCCATCTTGTTCTGCATCTTCACGCAAACTAGGCAATGCTGACAGGCATTGCTAAAGGTGCAAAGTGTGGGTTAGAAGTCTGAGGTGAGAGAAACCGGTCCTGGTTAGAAGAGCTATGGCCTCTCTGGAAAATGCCCAGAGACAATGGTTGTATTCCAGGTGGAAGGAGAGCAGAAACCTGAAGGAGATGGGAACCCAAGAAATCTTAGCAGGACTAATGTCTTGCTTGCCGATCTGATTAATTTTTATCCACTCTAGCGCTTAGACCAGTACTTGACATACAAGTGCTTGATGAATGCCGTAGTTATTATTATTATCATTATTATTATATATTCACTTCGTTCTCCTACTACACTCCAGCTCACACTCTCCTTTTCCTCATAAGCACAGCTTCTCATGTGATATGTTCCTAACTCTCTCGTCTCCAGTCTCTGTCCCATGAACCTTCCTCCTTCCTGGAACTCCCTCCCACTTCAAATTCACCAGTCCACAGCTCTCCCCATAGTCCAAGCAGTATGGCCTAGTGGATAGAACATGGGCTCGGGAGTTAGAAGGAGCTGGATTCTAATTCCAGCTCTGCCACTTGCCTGCTATGTGACCTTGGGCAAGTCACATCACGTCTCAGGGTTTCAGTTACCTCATTTGTAAAATGGAGATTAAGACTGTGAGCCCCACGTGGGACAGGAACTGTGTCTAACCCGATTTGCTTGTATCTACTCCAGCGCTTAGTACAGTGCCTGCCATATAGTAAGTGCTTAACAATTACCATTATTATTATTATTGTTAAGCCATTACTATGTGTCAAGTACTGTACTAAGTGCAGGGGCAGAGAGAAGGTAATCAAGGTATGGGGCTCACAGTCTAAATAGAGGGAAGAGCAGACATTGAATACCCATTTTGCAGATGAGGGACTAAGGCACAAAGAAGTTAAGTGACTTGTCCAAGGTCACCCAGCAGACAGAGGATTAAAACCCAGGTCCTCTGACTCTGAATCTCATGCTCTTTGATCTAGGCCTTGCTGTTTCTCAAAAGAAATCCCTCTGAAGTGATCAAATCCACTCAGGAACAGCTCATCATTCCATTGTTGTGTCAGAGGTAGGCAAATCGAGTCCTCTCCTGAGACATAAACTTTGAAAAGTGACTAATGAGGCACTAGGGGAATGATTAGTAAGCTTGAAACATAAGTCTCTGTTGGGGTGGGGTAGGAACAAGGTTCCTCGGAGCCTGGAGATTAGAGCTACCCTCAAGCCAGCCCCACAGCTACCCAGAGAACAAGAGCTTCCACCAATCCTAATTTGTATTTTCAGTTGTAAACTCAGACTGGAGAGCCTCAGGCCCTCTGAGATTCCTTTGCCTGGATACGGCTCTCCTGAGAGAATACAGCACAGCTTTATTGAGAAACCACAGTTCAGAACCTTGTATTTAACCACCTGTATATTCCTATTCCTTGTAGGAAAAGGATTGTAATTTTTACAGCTTTTATCCAGGTCATTCTAAACCCTTTACCCTTGCCCTCATCTCTCCAGCTGCCAACACCCTTCCTTCATCCTGGAACTCTCCCTTCCCACATCTGGCATACCACTATTCTCCCCATCATCAAAATCCTTCTGAAATTGCATCTCCTCCAGGGACTCTTTTCTGATTGATCACTGATATGCCCACTTTATATCCCCCACAACCGCCATTTCAGCACTTCTGCCCCACCTAAACATTTGAGTACTCACCATCGGTAATAATAATAATTATGGTATTTGTTAAGCGCTTACTATGTGTCAGGCACTGTACTAAGCGCTGGGGTGGCTACGAGCAAATTGGGTTGAACACAGTCCCTGTCTCATGTGGGACTCACAGTCTCACTTCCCGTTTTACAGATGAGGTAATTGAGGCACAGGGAAGTTAAGTGACTTGCCTAAGGTCACACAGAAGATAAGTGGCAGAGCTGAGATTAGAACCCATGACCTTCTGACTCCCAGGCTCATACTCTATCCATTAAGCTATGCTGCTTCTCTGTCCATATCTCACACACTCTATTAATTAAGTGTATGTAACACATGTACAAATCCTCTTTCCTTCTTCCTCCTGTCTAACTGATGACAGGGTTTGTTCTCCCACACTAAGCTCCTTAAGGGCAGGGATCATATTTGCTAATTCTACTAACTCTCTCTTTCCAAGCACAGTGCTCTACACATTGTAGGTGCTCAATAAATTGACTGATTGGTTGGTTGGTTGGTTGGTCTATCTTCCAGAGGAGCAGGGGGAGGTGTTACATTTCAGTGGACGTTTGTCCTGAAGAGAGGGCTTATGAAACATTTTCGTCACTTTCATAGATATCTCTACCTCTCTCCCAGAGCAAACTTCTTGGGTTGTTTCCTTGGTTGAGGCAGAATTTTTTGAATTTCGATTTGCAGCTCTAGGAGAAGTTGGGAGGTGGTCATGAAAAGCTGTATTTCATTCTTTTGGAGCAGATCATGACCCTCAACAATGAACTATGATCGTCCCCCTTTCTCCTCTTTACCTATGTGCTGAGCTTCACCAGAAACCTGACCATTGTCACCCTCTCTCTTCTTGACTCCTGTCTCTGCCCTCCCACATACTTCTTCCTGCACATTTTCTACTTCCTGGAGATATCTTTCATGCGTGCCTGCATTTCCAGATTCCTAGCTGCAAACATCACTGGAGACAGGATCATTTCGTACTACAGTTGTCCAACACAGCTGTTCTTCTTTATCCTGTGGGAGGAGACCGAGTTCTTCCTCCTGGCCGCTATGTCCAGATTTTCCAATCAATAGTATTGATTGATTAAGTACCTACCAAGTGCTAGTACCTACCAAATGTTTACAGCATGTAGAATACTTCAATTTCCACACTTTGAAGGTGAGAGCAGTGATCTCAGCCCCACTCTCACACCTCAATATGACAGTGAATCGAGAAACCTCCCTAGATCCCCTAGAATCATAGTACTAGATCCATAAATTAATCAGTCAACCAATAGAATTGACTGCGTATTTACTGTATACAGGGCTCTGAATTAGTTCTTGGGAGAGTACGGTAGAGTTAGTAGACATGATCCCTGCCCTTAAGGAGAACACAGTCTAATAATGATTATTATTTATTGAGCACTCCTAAACAGTTGGGAGAATATTCAAGAATTAGTAGCCAATCAATCAATAGTATTTATTGAATATTTACTATGTTTAAAGTACAGTACTAAGTTCTTGGAAGAGAACAGTGGAGTTAGTAATAATAATAATGAAAATTGTGGCATTTGTTAGGTGCTTACTATGTGCCAGGCACTGTACTAAACGCTGGGGTGGATACAAGCAAATCGGTTCAGTCGCATTCTCTGTCCTGCATGGGGCTTACAGCCTTAATCCCCATTTTACAGATGAGGGGACTGAGGCATAGAGAAGTGAAGTGACTTGTCCAAGGCCATGCAGCAGACAAGTAGCAGAGTCGTGATTAGAACCCATGACCTTCTGACTCCCAAGCCCGTGCTCTATAAACTACACCATGCTGGGGAAGATGAGCCATGTCCTCAAATAGCTTACAATCTAACGGGGGAGACAGACAGTAAAATAAATTTCACGTAGCGGGAAACCACTGAGTACATAGGTATTGACATAAATGAGGGTGATGATTATAAAAATGATGAAGTGGCAGTTCCCTGCCCTCAGTGATCTCACTTTCTTGAGAAGCAGCATTGTGTAGGGAAGAAGGCACGGGGTTGGGAGTCAGATGGCCATGGGTTTTAATCCCAGCTCCACCGTTTGCTTACTGTGTAACCTTGGGCAAGTCACTTCATTTCTCTGTGCCTTAGTTCCCTCATCTGGAAAATGGAGATTGAGTCTCTGAGCCCCACGTAGGATAGGGACTGTGTCTAACCCAATTTGCTTGTATCCACCCTTGCGCTTAGTACAGTGCCTGGCACACAGTAAGCACGCAACAAATATGATAATAATAATTATTATTAATAATAATAATCTATCAGAGGAGACAGTTCCTGATATAGATCACAGACAGTTGAGCAGCTACTGAGTGCAACAGTCATGATTGCAATGCACTGAGCCTACACAGTCTCTCGCTCTTTCCCCCCACTTTGGCCCCTCACCCCTATTGCCCCGTAGCCCGCATTGTAAGAGAGCTGGCAGGGAGAGCAATTGCCACTTGTAGTCATGGAGCAGAACCTCTCCAGTCAACCATATTTATTGAGCACTCACTGTGTGCAGAGCATGTCCAAAGCACTTGGGAGAGTACAGTATAACAATAAAACAGGCACATCCCCTAACCAGAACGAGCTTACTGTCTAGGAGGGGTGACAGACATTAATATAAATAAATAAATTACAGATATGTTGTTCAGTAAATTACAGATGTCCAAGATCTTATCATCTGCAGACACCCCTGAGCTTTCCCGTTGTGGTCAGACATCGCTGAGTACCTCACACGGTGGCCTTCCCTGACTAATCCCTCATTTCCTCTTCTCCGTCTCCCTTCTGCATCGCCCTGACTTGCTTCCTTTATTCACTGCCTCTGTTCCCAGCCCACAGCACTTATGTACACATCTGTAATTTTATTTATTGATATTAATGTCTTTCTCCCCTTCTAGACTGTAGGCTCGCTGTGGGCAGGAAGCATGCCTGTTTATTGCTATATTGTTCTCTCCCAGACGCTTAGTATAGTGCTCTGTATTCAATAAATACGATCAAATGAAATACGATTGAATGAATGAAGTGGGACTAAGGGCCGGAGGGATATTTTCCACTTTCTTAAGAACAGCAAGAGAAGAAAAACAAAAGAGCAACAGCAGCAGCTGTTACAGCAGCACCCCAGTACAGCTTGGGTGCAATGGCCAGTTTTCCCTCACGGGTAGCCCAGAGAGCAGGGACCACTGGGTGATGAGCGGATTGGCGAAGCCAGCCCCAGCTCCAGGAAAGAACCCTTCAAGATCCCCATCACTCCTCCGTCGGGGTTTTTCCAGGCACCGTCTCTTTCCCACCCAAATTAAAATTTTATGCTCAGGGGGGATTGAGAGCCAAGTTCATTAGTGCCTTGCAATAAGCATCTCCAGAGAATGTCTCTTTTGTTATCTAAAAAGCCCTCCCCATCTGCATTGAGAAGAACTCATAAAAGGGGCTGAATTTTGTCTCTGTAAAATAAGGGCTGGGGGAGAAAGGAATAACGACAAATCTCCTTTCTGTGACTGTTAGAAAGCAGCTTGCTTTCGCCAGTCTCAGCTATTCTATCTTTCCTTCCCTCTAGAACAGAGTTTTCTCCATCCCCGATGTTAGGCTGGCAAGAAGGGTGTCGCCCAGGACCCTGACTCCTCTCCCCTCCACAAACTGATGGAACTAGCAGCAGAAGAAGGAGGAGGATAAGGGAGATTCCGTCCTGCCTGGCAGGGCACCACAAAACTGGAGAAAGATTTGTACTGCTTAAATAGTAGGAAATTCTTCCTGAGAACAGGGAAAGGGTCGATTCGGATTTTCAAATGAACAAAACGAATATTCAGGGTGAAAACTCTGATCAAAACCATCGAGAATGTCAGAAAAGTAAGTATATGCTCCTCCTTAAGAATCTCGGTCCTCCCGAAATCTGATCTCTGCTGATTTTTTCTGTCCCATATCTGACCTTTCTGATTTGAGCAGGGAAGGAGACAGCGACAATTGGAAAGGAATCAGATGGATTGGCATTTTTTACTGGCTAGATTGATCTCTCGATCTCTGAGGGGTTGTTATTGGCCCGTGCCTCAGGTGATCTATTGCCCCTGGCAACTGTCTCTTTTTCACCAGGCAGATCTTAGCCTGGAGCCCTACTAAGGGTCCATTTGATAGTTCTCAGCTCTGGGATACCTGGGGTTCTAGCCCCAACTCTGCTCTGCTGACGAGACTGATGACCTCCTCTGCCCCTGGGTTCAAAAATCTGGGTGAATTCCTAATAGCTAATTTTTACTGCTGATCTCTCCCATTAGATTGTAAACTCCCCACAGGCGGGGTCCGTAGTCTATTGCTGTGCTCTGTATGCTGTAAGCACCAAATAAATACCACTGATTGATTGATTTTGCTTACCTAAGAGCCTATGAGAGTGTTGTGTACAGAAGAGGTGCTCAATAAACGCTGATGAGGACTGGTTTAATAAAGACAGCCAGGGTGATCGTAATGATTCGGTCCAATGAGAGAAGGAGAAGCATTCCAACTGGTTTCTTTGAGTTCCCCTTTTCAGCCTCTCTTCTCATTTAGTCGTATTTATTGAGCGCTTACTGTTGGCAAAGAGCTGTACTAAGAGTTTCGGAGAGTCTATAATGTAACAATAAACAAAAAAATTCCCTGATCAACTTCAGTTCTGCTTCGTCTCTCATCCTAAGGTGTGACCCCGGAGGAAATCCAGAGTCAGCGATGAGAAATCAGACCTCAGTGACCGAGTTCATCCTCCTAGGGCTGACGGACAATCCAGACTGGAAGATTGTCATCTTCATATTCCTGCTACTCAGTTACCTGTTGAGCATCACTGGGAACCTGACCATCCTCACCCTCACCCTATTGGACTCCCACCTCCACACCCCAATGTACTTCTTCCTCCAGAATTTCTCCTTCCTAGAAATTTCGTTTACATCGGTCACCATTCCCAAACTGCTGGTGGGTATTTCGACCGGGGACAGGACAATTTCCTATAATGCTTGTGCCATTCAGTTGTTCTTCTTCATCCTCCTGGGGGCGACGGAGTTCTTCCTCCTGGCCGCCATGTCCTACGACCGCTATGTCGCCATCTGCCGGCCGCTACATTACTTAACCATCATGAGCCGGAGAGTCTGCACCCTGCTGGTCCTCTGCTCCTGGCTGGTTGGCTTCCTGATCATCTTTCCGGGCCTCATCCTGGGTCTCCAGCTGGACTTCTGTGACTCGAACGTCATCAACCATTTCACCTGTGACACTGCTCCCATGTTGGAAATCTCGTGCACCGACACGCAATTATTAGAGCAGATGAATTTTATATTAGCAGTGGGGACACTCCTGGTCACTCTGACACTAGTCGCCGTGTCCTACACGGCCATCACCCGCACGATCTTGAGACTGCCCTCCACCCAGCAAAGAAAAAAAGCCTTTTCCACCTGCTCCTCCCACATGATCGTCATCTCCCTCTCTTACGGCAGCTGCATATTCATGTACATCAAGCCATCCCCCAAGGAAGGCTTAGACTTCAACAAGAGGGTGGCGGTGCTAAACACTTCCGTGGCCCCCATGCTGAACCCCTTTATCTACACCCTACGAAACCAGCAGGTGAAGCAGGCTATCAAGGACTTAGCTAAGAGGGTGATTTTCTTTAAGAAGAAATAAGAGGCTTTGGACACTTGTTTGTGATTCTGTAACAGAAAACGAAACTGAATGGCCAAAGCTTTCCTTAGTATGGACAGACTTACAGCTCTCCCCTCAGGTCTTCCTTCCTCATCCTCTTTTTCTGTTTCCATTCCCAAGTCTAAGCCACCCACCACTTTGTCCACTAGCCCTGCCCCATCCCTTTCCGCAACAACTTTAGAGCTAGTTGTGATAGTACAAGTAGTACAATGATAACTGTGGTATTTGTTAAGTGTTTACTATGTGTCACGTACTGCACTAAGATCTGAGGTAGATACAAGCAAATCGGGTTGAACATAGTCTCTGTCCCATATGGAGTTCATAATAGTAGTAGTAGTAGTAGTAGTAGTAGTAGTAGTAGTAGTAGTAGTAGTAGTAGTAGTTTCTCATCACTTTCTCACCACCATCCTTTCTGTCTCATAAGCCCATTAGCTTGGCGTTATCCTTGACTCCTCTCTCTCTTGTTCAACCCACAAATTCAATCTGTCACGAAATCCTGAGGTCCCACCTTCACAACATCGCTAAAATCCTCCCTTTCTGCATCATCCATACTACTGCCACGTTAATACAACCACTCATCCTATCCCGCCTGGATTACTGCGTCAGTCTGTCCATGCTGACCTCCAGTCCATACTTCACTTTGCTGTTTGGGTCATTTTTCTACCAAAACGTTCTGGACACGTCACCCCTCTCCTCAAAAAACTCCAATGGTTGCTCATCCACCTCTGTATCAAACAAAAATTCTTCTCCATTTGCTTTAAAGCACTCCATCACCTTGCCACTCCTATCTCATCTCGCTTCTCTCCTTCTACAATCCAGCCCGCACACCTCGCTCCTCCAGTGTTAAACTTCTCACTGTACCTTGATATTGCCTGTCTCACCGTCGACACCTAGCCCACATCCTGCCTCTGGCTTGGAATGCCTTCCCTCCTCAAATCCACCAGACAATTACTCTCCCCCCACCTCTTCAAAATCTTACTGAAGGCACATCTCCTCCAAGAGGCCTTCCCAGACTAAGTCCCACTTTTCCTCATTCATTCATTCAATCGCATTTGTTGAGCACTTGTTGTGTGCAGAGCACTGTACTAAGCGCTTGGAAAGTACAATTCGGCAAAATATAGAGACAATCCCTACCCAACATTGGGCTCACAGTCTAAAAGGGGGATACAGACAACAAAACAAAACAAGTAGACAGGTGCCAATACCATCAAAATAAATAGAATTATAGATTTATACACAATAATAAAATAAATAGATTAATAAATATGTACAAATATGCACAAGTGCTGTGGGGAGGGGAAGTGGGTAGGGCAGAGGGAGGGAATAGGGGCGATGGGGAGGGGAGGAGGAGGAGAGGATGGGGGGGCTCAGTCTGGGAAGGCCTCCTGGAGGAGCTGAGCTCTCAGTAGGGCTTTGAAGGGATGAAGAGAGCTAGTTTGGTGGATGTGTGGAGGGAGGGCATTCCAGGCCAGATGTAGAATGTGGGCCAGGGGTCGACGGCGGGACAAGCGAGAACAAGGCACAGTGAGGAGGTTAGCAGCAGAGGAGTGGAGTGTGAGAGCTAGGCTGTAGAAGGAGAGAAGGGAGGTGAGGTAGGAGGGGGCAAGGTGATGGAAAGCTTTGAAGCTAATCGTGAGGAGTTTTTGTTTGATACGGAGGTTGATAGGCAACAGTTGGAGATATTTGAGGAGGGGAGTGACATGCCCAGAGGATTTCTGTAGAAAGATAATCCGGGCAGCAGAGTGAAGTATCGACTGAAGCGGGGAGAGACAGGGGGATGGGAGATCAGAAAGGAGGCTGATGCAGTAATCCAGTCGGGATAGAATGAGAGATTGAACCAGCGAGGTAGTGGTTTGGATGGAGAGGAAAGGGTGGATCTTGGCGATGTTGTGGAGATGAGACCGGCAGGTTTGGGTGACGGATTGGATGTGTGGGGTGAATGAGAGAGCGGAGTCAAGGAGTCATTCATTCGATCGTATTTATTGACACGATGACACCCAGGTTTCGGGCTAGTGAGACGGGAAGGATGATGGTGCTGTCCACTATGAGGAAAAGTCAGGGAGAGGACAGGGTTTGGGAAGGAAGATAAGGAGCTCAGTCTTGGACATGGTGAGTGTTTTAGGTGTCGGGCAGGCATCCAGGTGGAGATGTTCTAAAGGCAGGAGGAGATACGAGCCTGGAGGGAGGGAGAGAGAACAGGGGAGGAGATGTAGATTTGGGTGTCATCAGAGTAGAGATGATAGCTGAAGCTGTGGGAGCGAATGAGGTCACCAAGGGAGTGAGTGTAGATGGAGAACAGAAGGGGACCAAGAACTGACTCTCGAGAAACCCTTACAGTAAGGGGATGGGAGGGGGAGGAGGAGCCCGCGAAGGAGACTGAGAATGAACGGCCAGAGAGATAAGAGGAGAACCAGGAGAGGACAGAGTCCGTGAAGCCAAGGATGGATAATGTGTTGAGGAGAAGGGGATGGTCCACAGTGTCAAAGGAAGCTGAGAGGTCGAGGAGGATTAGGATAGAGTAGGAGCCATTGGATTTGGCAAGAAGGAGGTCATTGGTGACCTTTGAGAGGGCAACGTCGGTGGAATGGAGGGGACGGAAGCCAGATTGGAGGGGGTCTAGGAGAAAGTTGGAGTTGAGGAATTCGAGGCAGCGAGTGTAGATTCGAGGCAGCTAGTGTAAACGACTCGTTCTAGGAGTTTGAAAAGGAAGGGTAGGAGGGAGGTAGGGCGATAACTGGAAGGGGCAGTGGGGTCAAGAGAGGGTCTTTTTAGGATGGGGAGACGTGGGCATGTTTGAAGGCTGAAGGGAAGAAACCATTGGAGAGTGAGCGGTTGAAGATGGAAGTTAAGGAAGGGAGGAGGGAAAGGGCAGAGTTTTTATAAGATGAGAGAGAATGGGGTCCAAAGCACAGGTGTACAGGGCGGCACTTGAGAGGCGGGAGGAGATCTCATCTGAAGATACTGCTGGGAAGGATGGGAAAGTAGAGGAGCGGGTTGAGATCGGAGGGGATGGAGAAGGGGGAGGGGTGACTTTGGGGAGCTCAGACCTGATGGTGTTAATTTTACTAATGAAGTAGGTGGCCAGATCGTTGGGGGTGAGGGCCTGAGGAGGTAGTTAAATGTCCGGAACAGCTGAAGGGGGTGTTGGACATGGGTGTCAATAAGGAAAGAAAAATGGTTTTGCCTGGCAGAGGAGAAGACAGAGTTAAGGCAGGAAAGGATAAATCTAGAGTGAACAAGATTCTCTTGGTGTTTAGACTTTCGCCCGCAGAGTTCAGCAGCTCGGGCATAAGAGCGAAGGAGACAGACAGTGGCAGTGATCCACGGCTGTGGGTTAGTGGTGCAAGAGCGACAAAGGGAAAGGGGAGCGAGTGAGTTGAGTTGAGAGGGTGGAGTTGAAAGCAGTAATCTGGTCATCAAGGGTAGGGAGGATAGGATAGGGAGGAGAGATGGGGTGTAATGCACTGAGAAAGCTGGATGCGGTCGAGAGAGCGGAGGTCTCTGTGGGGGAGTAATATAGATTTACAGGGTGGAGGAGTGTGAGAGAGGAGTCAGGTGAGAAAATTATGGTCAGAGAGAGGGATATCAGAGTTGATGAGGGTGGAGATAGTGCGACAGTAAGAGACGATGAGGTCGAGGGTGTGACCACGTTGGTAAGTCATCTTCAATTCCCTTCTACATCACCATGACTGGTTCCCTTTGCTCGTCCTCCCTCTCCCAGCCCCACAGCACTTATGTATATATCTGTAATTTAATTATTTTTATATTGATGTCTGTTCATTTGTATTGATGTCTGCCTCCCTCTGCCCCAGATGGAGAGCTCACTGTGGGCAGGAATGTCACTCTTTATTGTTGTATTGTACTTCCTAAGGGCTTAGTACAGTGCTTTGTGCACAGTAAGCGTTCAATAAATACAATTGAACGAATAAATAAATATATAGTAGTAGTAGTTATAGTGACTCTCTGTCTCTCCCATCTTCACTCCATACATCACTCTGCGGGCCAGATCATTTTTATTAAAAAAAAAGGCTCAGTCCATATATCCCCTCTTCTCAGAAACCTCCAATTGTTGGCCATCTATCTGTGAATCAAATAGAAAAACCTAACTATAGGCTTTAAGACACTAAAATCAGCTCTCCCCCTTCTACTTACCTCCCTCATCTCCTACTGCAACCCAACCCACACACTTAGCTTCTTCAAGCGCTTAGTACAGTGCTCTGCACACAGTAAGAGCTCAATAAATACGATTGAATAAATAATACCAGCCTACTAATTGTACCTCAATCCTTTCTTTCTCACCACAGACCTCTTGCCCACATCCTTACTCTGGCTTGGAATTCCCTCCCCCTTCATATCTGACAGGCCACCACTACCTCCACTTCATTCATTCCTTCATTCATTCAATCATATTTAATGAGAGCTTACTGTGTGCAGAGCACTGTATTAAGTTCTTGGGAGAGTACAGTGTAAAAATAAACAGACACATTCCCTGCCCACATAGAGTTTACAGTCTAGAGGGGGAGGCAGACTTCGATATAAATAAATAAATTACTGATTTGCACATGAATGCTGTGGGGCGGGGATAGGAATGAATAAAGGGAGCAAGTCAGGGCCAAGCAGAAAGGACTGGCAGAAGAGGAAAGGAGGACATAGTCAGGGAAGGCCTCTTGGAGGAGTTGTGCCTTCAAAGCCCTACTAAATCATATCTCCTCCAAAATCCCTTCCCTGACTAAGTCCTCCCTTCTGTGTCACCTACGGACTTGGATCTGTACACCATAAGCTCTTTGATATTCATCCCTCTTTCAGTGCCACAGCACTCATGGACATGACCATCTGTAATTTATCTTAGCATCTGTCTCCCTCTATAGACTGTAAGCTCCTTGTAGGCAAGGATCATGACTGGCTACTCAACTGTACTGTACTCTCCCAAGCACATTGTACAGTGCTTTGCACACAGGAAGTGTTTAATAAATACCACTGACTGAGTGATTGATTGATTGATTGATTGATAACTGTAGTAGCAATAAATGTAATAATAGGAACACAGTTTTAGTAGTAGCAGAAGTAGTAACACTAATAGAAATAGTAATAGTAGATATAGTAGCAGCAGATTCAATAGCAGAAGAAGTAAAATCAATGAATGAATGAATTATTATTAATTAATTATTATGGTATTTGTTAAGCGCTTACTATATGCCAGATATAGTACTAAGCACTGGGGTAGATAAAAGATAGTTGGGTTGGACACAGTCCCTGTCCTTTGTAGGGCTCACAGGCTTAATCCCCATTTTACAGATGAGGGAACCGAGGCACAGAGAAGCGAAGTGACTTGTCCAAGGTCACACAGCAGGCAAGTGGTGGAGTGGGAAATCTCATTGAATACTCAGTAACCTGTTCTGATCACTCCATTTATAAATATATTTTATTTCTACTTCACCCATTAGAGTGGAAGCTCCCCGTGGACTGAGAATTTGTCACATGTTTCTCACAAACCCATTTCTAGTCACATCAAATGAGAACTCCTCTCTGTTGGCTTTAGGACTGTCATACTGCTATCTCCCCGATTACCAACCTAATCTCTTCTCCCAGGCCTCCTACTCAGACTGCAGCCTTTCTTCCTCCCAAACAAACCTTCCAAATGTACGTCGCTGGTGATACTGCAATATTCCATATCCTACTCCCTTCCTACTCCAAGAAACGCCCTGCCCTCTTCCGTCAGCCATAAAACAACAGAACCCTCCTTCAGAGTCAAATGTTACTTCCTCCAGGAAGCCTTCCTTGATTGATAATTCCCCTTCCTGGTTGAGATGTCCATTAGCCACTTTTACTACCTTGTGCATTTTTTCTTTTTTAGTCTTGTACTTGTAGGTTTTGTGAGTGTGAGTGTGATTCGTATTTGAATGACTTGCCCGAGGTGATCAAAAGACCCGTGACAGAGCTGGGAGAAAAAACCTATGATGGATCCCAGATAAAGGTAAAATGGGTTAGGTAACCTCTAGGGCCCTCGGAATGTAATCTATCTCTTTTCTTATGGCAACTGGTAAGCACTTACTATGCGTGAAGTAGTCTGTCAGTTAATCATATTTATTGAGCACTTACTGTGTGCTCTGCTAAACGCTTGGAAGAGTACAGTACAACAATGAACAGACACATTCTCTGCCCACAGCGAGTTTACAGTCTGGAAGTGGAGAGAGTCATTAATAAATAAAAAGGCACTGTTCTAAGCCCTGGGGCAGATACAAGTTTATCAGGTCTCACATGGGGCTCACGGTCTAAATTGGAGGGAAGAGGTTAATCCTGATCCATGCCAAGTGATGATCTCAGATGATGTTAGCAAAATTCGTGATTTTGCCTTGGTGGAACACTGCTGCATTCTTCCTTTCTGTAACAGGAAAGAATAACTGTTCTGTGAAGAGAATGATGATATCACTGCTCTTTACAGGAAAAGTGAACTCAACTTTAAGAAAACCAAATGTAATTACTTTAACTGTTTTTAATATCTCCTTCCTGTCTTCAAACTTGAGGACTGCTGGAAGTGATCAGAGCTGATCCTGTGTGATGAACTATCCTGGGTAGTGATGAATCTCTCTTTCTCCAGTCACCCAGAGGCTATGGAAAAAGCAGTAGGGAGTGAGTAAGGGAAAGAAAAGAATGTATGTCTGTGTATGTACGTATGAATGTATGTCTCACTTCATTACTCTCTTACTACAACCCAGCATGCACACTTTGCTTTAATGCTAACGTACTCACTGTACATCGATCTCGCTTATCTCGCCGCTGACTTCTCGTGCACGTCCTGCCTCTGGCCTGGAACGCTCTACCTTTTCATAATTGACAGAAAATTACTCCTCCTACCTTCAAAGCCTTATTGAAGGCACATCTCCTCCAAGGGGCCTTCCCTGATTACCTCATTTCCTCTTTTCCCCCTCCCTTCTGCATTACCCTGACTTGCTCTTTTTATTCACCACGCCCCACCAAGCACCACAGCACAGCACGCATGTATATATCTGGAATTGATTTCTATTGATGTCCATCACTCCCTCTAGACTGTAAGTTCGTTGTGGGCAAGGAATGTATCTGTTATATTGTTGTGTTTCACTCTCCCAAGCTCTTAATACAGTGTTCTGCTCACAGTAAGTGCTCAATAAAAACGATGTTTCGATAGAGGTGGACATCTGTGACTTCTGACTCTCAAGCCATATATCTCAGCACCTTGGACAATGCCCACGTCCCCTGCTTCTAGATCCAGCACTGGATAGAAATACTCCAGTAATATTCTAGACAGTGACATGAAGATGTTCTCGTGATACTGTAGATAGTATCCAGAAATGAAGTGCTAGGTGCAGCCCAAAATTCTGACCCAAATCAGACCGTCACTTTGGAGCTTCCTTCTACTGCTTAACATTGGATAAAATGGAAGTAAAGGTTAAGGAAGGAAAACATGCGCATTTTCCTGGAAAATTTTCTGGGGCTAAGCGCCCCCCTCCCCACCCCCTACTCCAGGATAAACCCAGTGTCTCTGCCCCTCCCAGGGGAAGAACCTAGCCAGGGGTCTCCAGGCTGAGTCTCAGCAGCCCTCTCCTCGCCTCTATGCTCTGAGCACCTGTTTCTGCTCTCCGTTATGTTTCCCAAGAGCCCCAGTCTACATCGTCTGCCATCGTGGTTAATGGTGTAGATTCATTAGTGTTCCTGAGCAGGGCTTCCCGCAGCTCAGCTGTGGCTACTGGCCCCCGTTTCCCCAGAGCCCATTGCGAACAGAACAGATAAAGCCAGCCTGACTCTCAGCCCTCAGAGTCTCTCGCCTCCCTGCTCAGTGAGTAGGTCTCCTTCATCCGGACAAACCATGGTCAACCCCGATGATCCCGACAACGGGGATATGGCTCCGAAAGCAACAGCCGATAAAGCTTCCAAGGGTTCTAGATGATTTCTGGGAAAAACCAGGGGGAGTTCTCCCCTGGAAGAGTCTGGGAGAGATTCCTCCGGCCCTACCCCCACGACCAACACGCTGATATTTTAGATGGGTGAGGTATAGTCTGTTTCTGTGTGTCCAAGAGGTGGAACTAGACTTTAAACCAAAATTCTCCTCTATCTCTGCATGCCGTGTCAAAGTCCCTAGAAAGCCATTAGAGTGGGAATATTGTGTGATCTTTGTTAGGCACAAAAAAGATTTTCCTTTTCCTCCACCTGCCGTTCTGTAGGAAATAACTCCGAATGCTCTGTCGGTGCACTCATCACCCAAACGGTAAATTAATTAATCAATAGCACTAATTTAGAACCTACTCTTCAATAGTTAATCTATCAAGCCATAGAATTGACTAATCGCGTACAGCACGATTCCAAACTCTTAAGAGAGTAAAGCAGAGTTAGTAGAGTCCAAACCTAGGTGTCAGAAGGACTTGAGTCCTACCAGGCTCGGCCACTTCTTTGTTGTGTGACCTTGGGCAAATCATTTAACTTCTCTGGGCCTCAGGTACATCATCTGTAAAATGGGGATTAAGACTATGGGCTCCACTGGCACCAGGACTGTGTCCAGCCTGATTAGCCTGTATCTTCCCAGCGCTTATCACAGAGCCTGACCCATGGTAAGTGTTTAAGAAATGCCATAAAAATACCTGTCCTCACGTAGTTAACAATCTAATGGGGGAGATTGTAGGGGAGAGGGATTAATTCAGAGAAAAGTGTTGGTGAAGTAGAGATTGAAACTAAGGACACTAAAATCAGAAAAGAGGCTGATGGGGTCCATAGTTAAAAGACACTGCCTCCTCCTCTTGTTTGGAGGACACTTCACTCATTCAATCGTATTTACTAAGCGCTTACTCTGTGCAGAGCACTGTACTAAGCGCTTGGAAAGTAAGTAACCTCGTTAAGGGCAGGGAATGTGTCTGTTATTGTTATGTTGTACTCTCCCAAGGCCTTAGTACAGTACTCTGTACACAATAAGCCCTCAATAAATGCGATTGAATGAATGAACGACTGAATGAAGGAAGGGAGAGAGCAGGGGTTCACTGCTCCTGGCCTCTCCACCTGGGTCACAGGCTGCTTCTGAGCCAGCTCTCACTTCCTCCCTCCCTTCTGCTGCATCAACAGGTCCAGTCAATGAGAACAGGCAACCATGGGAAACGGCACGGGGGTGACAGAGTTCATCCTCGTGGGGCTCACCGATGACCCCCAGCTGCAGGCTCCGCTCTTCTTCGTCCTCTTTCTCACCTACACATTAAGTGTCACCGGGAATCTGACCATCATCACCCTCACCTTGCTGGACTCCCGCCTCCATACCCCAATGTACTTCTTCCTGCGCAGTTTCTCCTTGCTGGAGATTGCCTTCACGTCTGCCTGCATTCCCAGATTCCTGGTCACCATCGTCACCGGAGACAGAACCATTTCCTTTTCCAACTGCTTCGCTCAGCTGTTCTTCTTCATCTTCCTGGGGGTGACGGAGTTCTTCCTCCTGACCGCCATGTCCTACGACCGCTATGTCGCCATCTGCCGGCCCCTACACTACACGACAGTCATGAGCGGGGGCTTCTGTGCTCTGCTGGTCCTCTGCTCCTGGTTGGCTGGGTTCTTGGTCGTCTTTCCTCCAATAATCGTTCTCCTCCATCATGACTTCTGCTTCTCCAATATCATCAACCACTTCATCTGTGACTCTTCTCCCATGCTACAGCTCTCCTGCTCGGATACCCGGTTCTTGGAGCTAACGGCTTTCCTCTTGGCCTTGGGGACCCTTCTGGTCACCCTGGCTCTAGTGACCGCGTCCTACACAGCCATCATCCGTGCCATCCTGAAACTGCCTTCCTCCAAGCAGAGGAGAAAGGCCTTTTCCACCTGTTCCTCCCACATGGTCGTGGTCTCCATCTCCTACGGCAGCTGCATCTTCATGTACATCAACCCATCCCCCAAGGCAGGGGTCTCCTTCAACAAGGGGGTGGCGGTGCTCAACACCTCCGTGGCCCCCATGCTGAACCCCTTCATCTACACTTTGAGGAATGAGCAGGTCAAGCAGGCCCTAAGAGACCTGGTGTATCAGGTTCGGTGTTTCTTAAAGAAGGGAGGGAGAGCAATGTAAGTGGGAGTGGACAAAGGGAGAGCTAAGCAGAAATAGCAGTGATGATATTTATTGATTGCTTCCTTAATGTGGAGCATGGTACTAAGCATATAGGAAAATACAACAGAAGTACAGGGCATATTCCCTGCCCACCAGGAACTTCAGCTCTTGTGGAGGAGAGGGAAGCAGTCCTTAATATACAGGGACTCAATGACTGAATATTCCCTACAATGCCTGAAATAGAGCCTAAATCATTTGTACCTGCTCAATAAATACCACTGATTCAAACCTAAGAAATGTCTTTATGACCTCAAGAGAAATCGCTCTGTCCAGAGGAAACACTGCATAATATTTTAGAGAAGCAGCATGGCTTAGTGGAAATAACACAGGTCTGGAAGTCATAGAGAATGTTGAGAAGCAGCATGGCTCAATGGAAAGAGCCCTGGTTTGTGAGTCAGAGGTCATGGGTTCTAATCCCGACTCTGCCAGTTGTCAGCTGTGTGACTTGGGCAAGTAACTTCACTTCTCTGTGTCTCAGTTGCCTCATCTGTAAAATGGGGATTAAGACTGTGAGCCCCACGTGAGACAACCTGATTGCCTTGTATCCCCCCAGCGCTTAGAATAGTGCTTGGCACATAGTAAGTGCTTAACAAACGCTATTATTATTATTATTATACCTGCGTCACTCTCACACTTGGATTTACATCCTTTATTCACCCTTTCTTCGGCCCTGCAGCACTTATGAACATATCCATAATTTATTCCTTTATATTTATGTCTGTCTCCCCCTCTAGGCTGTAAGTTCATTGTGGGCCGGAACATGTCTATCAACTCCGTTTTATTGTACTCTCCCAAGAGCTCGGTAAAGTGTTCTGCACACAATAAGCACTCAATAAATACGATTGACTGATTAGTAATAGTAGTAGTCATAAGAATAGTAATAGTAGTAGCATTTATCAAGTTCTCAGTTAGGGCCAAGTACTGTACTAGGTGCTTGAGAAGTACAGAATAGTGAAATGACATATTTTCTGCCAACAAAGAGCTTACCCAAAGTAAAATTATTTGCAACTAGAGAGGTCAAAAACAATTGAATTAATCGAATACATGAGTACTAAGGAGGGTATAAGTAAGTCCATATGTTCTAGAGTTGGCTGAGGGAATGATATGGCTCTGGAGAGTGAGAAATTAATTGGAGAAAGCTTGTTGGAGGAAGTGAGATTTTAGGAAGGGTGTCAGTGTTGGCAGAGGGGGGGTTTGTCTGGTGTATGAAAGAAGGGAGTTCCAGGCCTCCTCACTCCTCAAATCCTTCTGATGGTTGACCATTCCTGTCCACATCAAGCAGATACTTCTGACCGTGAGTTTCAAAGCTATCTCTCAGCATTCTATCTCTCCTGCTTATCTCTCATTCTCTCTCTCATCCCGCTACACCCCAACTTTCACTCTTTGCTTATTCCAAGCAAGCCTAATCACCGTGACTCATTCTCAATCATCACCAACCCCTTGCTCCACGTCTTTTTTCCTGCCTTGAACTCATGGCTCAGTGGAAGGAGCACGGGTTTTGGAGTCAGAGGTCATGGGTTCAAATCCCGGCTCTGCCAATTGTCAGCTGTGTGACTTTGGGCAAGTCACTTAACTTCTCTGTACCTCAGTTACCTCATCTGTAAAAACGGGGATTAAGACTGTGAGTCCCCCGTGGGACAACCTGATCGCCTTGTAACCTCCCCAGCGCTTAGAACAGTGCTTTTCACATAGTAAGCGCTTAATAAATGCTATTATTATTATTATTATTATTATTATTATTATTATTGAACTCCCTCGCATTTCACGTATGCCAGACCACGGTTCCCTTTCTTCAAAGCCCTTCTGAAATCCCTCTTCCTCCAGGAGTTCTTCCCCACTTAATTTTTCTTTTACCCAGGTTTCTTTCTCAACTACCTCCTCAGCACTTATGCACGCCCTACTACAAATAGAACTTCTGTTCGTATCAGTTTAGCTTCTCCCAGTCAATATCCCAGTATCTTAAGATGCATAAACCAACGAGCCAATTCTAGCACATATGACCTTAATTAACCCATCTTCAGCACTTGTGGATTCATCTTTATTCAACTGTAAATTCAATTATTTTATCATCATCATGATTATTGTTGCCTTTGTTAATCACTTATTAGGAGCTAAACACTGTACTAAGTGCTGGGGTAGGTAAAAGATCATCAAGTCAGATGCAGTCCCTGTTCCACATGGATCTAACAGTCTAAGCTGGAGGGAGAAATGAATCTCTGTTTTACAGTTGAAGAAACTGATGCAAAGATAAATTAAGTTACTTGCCCAAGGTCACAAGGCAGGCAAGTGGAAAAGCTGGAATTAGAACCCAGGTCCTCTGACTCTTTGACCCGTGCTTTTTCCACTAGGCCATGCTATTTCTCCTTCTCAAACCTTCCTTTCTTGTGTAAGAAACTTGAGGGCAGGGAATGTGTCTCTTGATTCTATTGTACTCTCTCAAGAATTTAGTACCTCTATTTAACCACTCAGTAAATCATTTACAGATTGATTGATTGATTAATTGGGCAAAAAATAGTACAGTTCAATGCACCCAGAAAGTGCTTATAACTAGTACTTGTACAAGTGCTCTTCTATTTAAGCCCTTACTTGCCCATAAATCTATCTTCCTATTTTATCCGTAATTCATTTTCTGTCTGCTTACCCATTAGATTTCAAGCTCCTAGAGGGTCGGTTCCATGCCTTCTATCTCTATCAGTTTTTTTCTCAGGGCTTAGGGTAGAGGTCTGCACACAGTAAACGCTACTGATGGATTAAACCTGTGTGCTTCTCTACAGGGAAGGATTTGGGAAAGAACTGGCGGCTGTGAATCCCAGAGGGCATTTCCTGTAGGGACCATCTCTATATGTTGCCAACTTGTACTTCCCAAGCGCTTAGTACAGTGCTCTGCACACAGTAAGCGCACAATAAATACGATTGATTGATATTAACAGCTGGAGGCATAAATGGCTAAAGCCAGACAGTGGAACCCAGCCAAAAGGTCCTGTTTTAGGGTGGGACGGCACCGGGCAGGTGGATGAGCCTCTCCCCTCCCCAAAGCTAAGGCTGGGGTACCTGTCCCTCCCCAGGGAAAAACTCAGCCAGGGTCTCCAGGCTGGGTCCCTGCATTCCCCACTTCATCACTGGGCGTTGAATCCCCGGCTCAACCCTCTGAGATACCCCCAGCCCCGTTCTCCATGGGCCCCTATCTCCACTGACCACCACCATGGATAATGGTGTAGACTCATTACTGCCCCTGAGCTCTGTTCCCCGTGGCCCGGCTGTGACTCCTGGCAACGGTCCACGGAGCTCGTCGCAAACAGAGTGGATTCATTCATTCATTCAATCGTATTTATTGAGCGCTTACTGTGTGCAGAGCACTGTACTAAGCACTTGGGAGGTATACGTCGGCAACATATCGAGACGGTCCCTACCCAACCATGCTGTCTCCTGCCACCCCGACCTTCGAAGTCACCCACCTCCCATCTTGGAGAACCGAGTCCGTGGTTATGGCTGTTGGAATCTGGGACACGAGAAGCCTGAAACTTCTCCTCTGTCCACTGTCCCCTATTGGTCTTGTCTTATTTGTCATTTCCCTTATGTTTCCGTAGCCAGCCTTCTGCTCAATTATGCGTAGATGGGGAAGCTTCCAGAGACCATGTCTATTTCTCCCCGGGGTAATTTCCCCAGTGTTTAGTGCAGTGCTAGGCCCCATTGTCACACCTTACTCTGGTGTTGGAGAAGGGAGGGGAGCACCTCGCTGTGCTCTCTGAGAGTTTTCCCTCTCCCCGAGGGTCTGGAGCACGGAGAGGTCGCCTGGATTCTGAATCTGATCTGGTCTTGGAAGTGCTGTGGGGACAAAGGGAGGGGAGCAGACCTTTGGCTGACCTAGGCGGGCACTCCAAGAGAGGGTCTGCTTGTCGAGGAGCCACAGGGACGAGGCTGGTGGGAAGGGAAGGCCAGGGTATGAAGAGGTCGGGCAGTGCTCCCTGGTCCCAATCTTCTCTTCCCTGGTGAAGTGCCAAAACGCCGGTTTCGAGGGGGACCGAGTGGGGCCTTCCGAGTTCACTTTCTGAGGGTCATATTCAGGGACCTGATCATCGAGAAAGTAAGTCTGTCCCTGTTTTCCTCCCTGCTCCTTCTCCTTTCATCATCCTCCCCCCACCCCCTGAAAGCATATGTAGAGTTCATGGGGGCTGACTTTTGTGACCTCCTCTGCTCTGGGACCCTCACATGAGTTTTATCCATTAGTCAGGATGACACTGGACATGAATCATCATTATTATTTTCATCTTCATTACTAGTTTTATTCAGTAGCTGTTGTTTTTATTGTTGTTGTTTTTCTGGCATTTAGTAAGTGCTTTCGAGAAGTTGTCCATTCAGATCAGTAACCAGTTCTTGCCTTTGATGGCGCTCTCTTCACTCTTCGGAAGGAGGTGGAGCGAACTAATGAAAAGAGCACGGGACTAGAAGTCAGGAAGCTTGGCTTCTAGTCCCAACTCTCCCTCTGGCCTTTTGGCTGACCCTGGGCAAACATTTCAACATTCTGAAACTCAGCTTCCTCCTCTATAAATTAGGGTAAGATTGACTGTGAGCGCCCTGGGGGACAGAAATTGTGCTAAGCACTTCAGGCAGTGCTTAGCACATAGTGTGTTCTTTCTTAATGCTGTAATTGATTCATTATTTACCTAGAACAATTGATGAACCGTGTATAACCGCCGTCCAATAGGAAAAGACACCAGAGAAGTGGAGAAGAAAAGGAATATGACCAAGAGGAAAAGGAGGAGGAGGAGGAAGATGGGACAAAGAATAGAGAAGGGAGGAAGAGAAAGATGAGGCATAATGAGAGGAAGATGGCAAGATGGAAGAGGAGAACTAGAAGAAAAGACTAAAGATGAGGAACAGCATGAGGAGAAGGAGGGAGAAAGGGGAAGAGGAGGTAGAAGCGCAATGAGGGGAGGAAAAGGAGGAGAAGAAAGAGAGGAATAGAACGAGGAGAAAGAGGAGGAGGAAGGTGGAGGAGGGAGAAAATGGCAGGTAGTGGACCACATCTCTGGCCCCATTTCCTAGAGTCACGTCCCCTCAGGCTGCATGAATCAGGGCCACTGAAAGTGACTACCAGAACCAGGCAGAAGCAGACAATAGAGAGAAAGACAAATTAAACTGAGAGGTGGGAGCCGGAAAGAACCAGGCTTCGAGAGGAATCAAGAGCTTTCTGAGGACTGTGGGCTCACTCGTACCGTGGGCAGGGAAAGAGCCAGGGTTGGAGGGCTGAACTAGGTGATAGTGGTCAAACGGCGGCCCAGGAGACTCCAGTGGATCGTCAGGAGTGGAAGTGGGAACAATTTTCATACCAAACCCCTTCTGGTCACAGGATGCAAGGTTGGGTCGTGTGGCAACCGGAACCTGAACCACTGAATCACTGACCCCCCCAGGGGAGGGGGAATCGCTCGTTGGTTGGTCCAAGGGCTCTTCTCCCCATCTTAGGCTGCTCCTGTACCTGCCCTCAGCTCCCCCATCGCTCCTGTTGGTTCGGCTGACGCCATCAACCAACCATGGGAAACAGCACGAGGGTAACAGAGTTACTCCTCTTGGGGCTCACCAATGACCCCCACCTTTAGGCTCTGCTTCTCCTCGTCCTCTTTCTCACTTACGCATTAAGCATCCCGGGAATCTGACCATCGTCACCCTCACCTTTCTGTACTCCCGCCTGCACACTCCCATGTACTTCTTCCTACACAACTTCTCCTTGCTGGAGATCGCTTCACATCCACCCGCATTCCCAGATTCCTGGTCACCATCGTCACTGGAGACAGAACCATTTCCTTTTCCAACTGCTGCACTCAACTGTTCTTCTTCTTCCTGGGGGTGACGGAGTTCTTCCTCCTGGCTGCCATGTCCTACGACCGATATGGTGCCATCTGCCAGCCGCTGCACTACACGACCATCATGAGCTGGAGAATATGCTCTCTACTGGTCCTTAGCTCTTTTCTCTCCAGTTATCTGATTGCGTTCCAACCAGTTGTGATGATCGCCCGGCTAGACTTCTGAGACTCCAACATCCTCAACTACTTCCTCTGTGATCCTTACTCAATGATGGGGCTCTCGTGCACAGACACATGCTTCCTGGAGCTGTTGGCTTTCCTTTTGTCCTTGGAGACGCTCCTGGTCACCCTAGCACTAATGACCGCGTCCTACATGGCCATCGTCCGCACCATCCTGAGGCTTCCCTCTGCTCAGCAGAGGAGAAAAGCCTTTTCCACCTGCTTCTCCCACATGATCATGGTCTCCATCACATATGGCAGTTGCATCTTCATGTGCATCAAACCATCAGCGAAGGACAGAGTGGAACTAACCAAGGGGGTGGCAGTACTCAACACTTCTGTTTTCTCCATGTTGAACACCCTGTGGAACGAACAGGTCAAGCAGGCCTTCAGGGCCCTCGTGTACCAGGTTGGGTTTTTCTCCAGGAAGTGAGGGCTCATCTGCGATAAAATACTACAGGAAAATCTGCAGTAGTCGCTAAAGGTCGAACACAGACACTCGGTGCCTCTACATTAGCCTAATGCTTCATCTGTTTCATGCTTCATGCTGCTTCATTTAGAGAAGGAGCGTGGCTCAGTGGAAAGAGCACAGGCTTGGGAGTCAGAGGTCCTGGGTTCTTACCCCAGCTCTGCCACATGTCTACTATGTGACCTTGGGAAAGGCACTTAATTTCTCTGAGCCTCAGTTACCTCATCTGTAAAATGGGGATTAAGAATGTGAGCCCCACGTGGGACAACATTATCACCTTATATCCCCTCAGCGCTTAGAACAGTGCTTTGCACATAGTAAGCGCCTAACAAATGTCGTTATTATTATTATTATTATTATTGTTGTTGTTGTTGTTGTTGTTGTTGTTGTTATTATTATGTGCTGCCAGACAACGGGACTTGGCCTCTCTCCAGCCCTCTGTACTCCCCCGCACCTGCCCTCCTGGAAATCCCTCCCCTGGCCAGGTCTCCCTGCTACCCTATCCCTTCTGCCCTCGACCATTCAGAGGGAAATGTTGCCCTTTCCCTCCACGTGATAGTGACATTCCTATGTTTGCTCTACAGATTGGTGCCGAAGCCGATGGAGTACCAAAGATGCAACGTGATGTGTGTATTTTTCTCCTTCCCCTGGCTCCACACTCTTTCTCCTGCCTTGAGCTCCCTCACATTTCATACCAGCCACACCACCATTCTCTGTCTTAAAAGCCTTTCTGAAATCCCTCTTCCTCCAGGAGTTCTTCCCTATTTAATTTTATTTTTACTTAGGTCTCACCCTCCTAACTACCACCTCAGCACTTATTCAGCTCCAACAATCCATAGCACTTATGGGATGCTATGGGATAAGAACATAGCACTTATGTTCATATCAATTTAATCTCTTCCAATTAATCTCCCTTCGTCTTAAATTGAGCCAACTCTAACACAGGTGACCTTATTTACATCCATCTTCAGCACTTGTGCATTCATCTTTATTCAACTGTGCATTCTATTATTTAATCTGGCCATTCTAGTGGTAAACTGTTATTTCTGTTATTACTGTTATTAGCGTTATTGTTGTTGTAATTTTTAATTGCTTACTGGGTGCCAAACACTGTACTAAGCACTAGGGTCAGTACAAGACAGTCAAGACAGATGCAGTCCCTGTTCCACACGAAGTTCACAGTCTAAATTGGAGATAGAACAGGTATTGAATCCCCAATGAACAGCTAAGGAAAGTGAGACAGAGAGAAGTTAAATGACACAAGGTAATACAGTAGACAAGTGGCAGAGCAGGGATTAGAACCAGGGTCCTGGGGCTTCCAGGCCTGTGCTTTTTCCACTAGGACACATTACTTCTCATTTATTTCATACCTTCCTTCCTCTTTAGACTGCAATATTCTTGAGGAGAGGGGACTTGTTTGTTTATTCTATTGTAGTATCACAATAATTTAGCACTTCTCCGTAAGCACTCAATAAAAGCCACTGATTGGCTGATTGGCTCGGGAGGAGCTCATAACTACTACTACTACTACTACTACTACTACTACTACTACTACTACTACTACTACTACTACTATATGAGATCTTCTATTTAAGCCCTTAGTTTCCCTTAATATACCTTCCTATTTTATCCGTAATTATTTTGGGTCTGTTTCCTGGATAGATTGTAAACTCCTTCTCTCCTACTTCTATTGTGGTTTTATTGTATTTATGTTTGTTTGTTTTTTATTTTCTCAGCGTTTAGCACGGAGGTCTGCACACAGTTATTGCTACTGATGGATTGGGATTGAGTGTTTTCCTCCTGGGAAGGGATTGGGAAAGAACTGGTGGCTGTGAATCCCCAAGAGTGGTTCCCGAGTGGGATCAGTGCTGATATTAACAGCTGGAGTCCAGGCATAAATTAATTCATTCATTCAATCGTATTTATTGAGCACTTGCTGTGTGGACAGCACTGTACTAAGCTCTTTTTCAGCAACGAATGGCTGAAGCCAGAAAGCAGGGCCCAGCCAGAAGGTCCTATTTTAGGGCAGGGCAGCACCGGGCTGGCGAATGAGCCTCTTCTCCACTCCCTCAGGCCAAGACCCGTGTAACTGTCCCACCCCAAGCCAACGTCTACAGGCTGTGTCCCTGCAGTCTCCGCTTCATCTCTGGGCACTGAGCCTCCGGCTCTGCCTTCCGAGGTCCCCCCGGCCCCGTTCTCCATGGGCCCCGGTCTTCACTGGCTGCCACTGCCGTTGAAGATGTAAGCTCATTATTGCTTCTGCCTCTTGGCACTGCTCCGCGGAGCTCGTCGCTAACACAGCAGATAAAACCATCCTGGCTCTTGCCGCGTTGATCTTGAGAGCCACCCGCCTCCCCGCACGGAGAACTGGGGTCCGTGGCTGTGACTGTTGGAATCAAGGCCACAAGGAGGCTGAAACTTCTCCTCTGGCCACCGTCCCCTGTTGCTCTTGTCTTATTTGTCATTGCCCTTATGTTTTGTCGCCAGCCCTCTGCCCAATTATGCTTAGATGGGGAGCCTTCCAGGGACCGTGTCTAAGTCTCCCCTGGGTAATTTCCCCAGTGCTTAGAGCAATGCTTTGTCCCACTGCTACTCCTTGCTCCGTTGCCGGAGGAGGAATGGGATCTCCTCTCTGTGATCTCTGAGAGTCTTTCGCGTTCCCCAAGGGTCTGTAGCTTGGGAAGGTCACCTGGGGTGGGCGCTGTCTTTCTGGGTTCTGGATCGGATCTGTTCTCGGTAGTGAGGTGGGGGCAAAGGGAGGGGAGCTGACCTTCGAATGGCCTGGGGCAGGGCCCCGGAGAGAGGGTCTGATTGTCAAGGAGCCAGAAGGAGGGGGCCGGCTGCAGGAAGGAGTCCCAAATTTGAAGACGTTAGACAGTGCTTCCTGGTCAAGACCCTCTCCTCCTCTGAGGACCGAGTGCGATCTTCTGGGTTCACCTTCTGTGGGGCGCCATCAGGGACCTAATCATCAGGAAAGTGAGTCTGTCCCTGTTCTCCTCCCTGCTCGTCTCCCTTCATCACCTCTCCCGGAAAGGGTATGTGGAGCTCGTGGGAACTTATTCTCGTGCCCCCCGTCTCTGGGACCCACACACTCATTTTATCTATTAGTCGGGATGACAATGGACATAAATTATCATTATTATTTTTATTGTAATTATTTATATTTCAGTGGCTGTTGTTATTGTTGTTACGGCATTTAGTAAGCACTTACTGTTTGCTGAGCGCTTGGATAAGTGCACGGTTATACTATTGGACACAGTTCCTGACCCACACGGGCTTCACAACTTTATCCCCATTTTACAGAGGAGAAAATGGAGGCCCAGAGAAGTGAAAAGGTTTCTCCTAAGTCATGCAGGAGGCCAGGGGCAGAGTTGGAATGATAACCCAGGTCTTCCAGAACATAGCCCCAAGCTGTGATCCTTAAATTAACGAGTCCTCTTTATATCTCCTGGTCCAGGGCAGGCCATCAGCCTGAGTAAAAGCTAGTGAGCAGAAGCCAAGGGCATCTCCCTGAATAGGGGTAGGCGTCGTCTCCTGCAATGATGTCATTCCACATGGAACATGAGGAAGATCTTATCCCCACCCTTGAGATCCCAGGCTCCCTGTTAGAGAAGTTGTCCAGGCAGGTCAGTCATCACATCTTGCCTGTAATGGAGTTGTCTTTATTTCTTGGCAGAAGGAAGGGCAACCTAGTGAAAAGAGTACGGGCCTGGGAGTCAAGAGGCCTGGCATCTAGTCAAAATTCTCCCTCAGGCCTATGGGCAAACACTTCACCACTCTGAACCCAGCTTTCTCCTGTATAAAATGAGGATAAGATAGACTGTGAGCCTCCTGAGGGACAGAAATTGGGTCCGATCTGACCATTTGAATCTTCCTCAGTACTTCAGGCAGTGTTTAGCATGTAGGGCGTGTTTTCTTAATGCTGTAACTGATTCATCAGCGTATAACTTGAACAGCATATAACTGTTGATCAATAGAAAAGGACACCAGAGAAGTGGAGAAGGTATATGACCAGGAGCAGGAGCAGGAGACGGAAGAGGGGATAAGGAATATAGAAGAAGGGAAAGGAAGAAGAGGCATAATGGGAGGAAGAAGTAGAGGGGGAAGAGGCAAACTAGAATTAAGAGGAGAAGAAAGAGTAGGAAAAGAAGGAGGAAGAAAATTTAAAAGAAGATGGAGGAGAAAGTGTAATGAGAGGAGGAAAAAGAGAAAGAAGAAGAGGAGGTAAATGAGAAAGAAGGAAGAGAAGGAAAAAAGGAAGGAGGAGGGGAAGAAGGAGGGATGTAATGGAAGGTAGTGGTCCACATCTTTGGCCCTGTTTCCTAGAGGCCCCCTTCCCTGCCCCAGGCTATATGAAACATGGATGATGAAAGTGGCTACCAGATCCTGGCAGAAGCAGACAGATGGGCAGAAGAAGGGAGTAGAAAGAGTGAGATATAAAGTGAGAGGTGGGAGTCAGAGAGAACTAGGCTGCAAGAAGAACGGGGAGCTTCAGCGCTTAGAACCGTGCTTTGCACATAGTAAGCGCTTAACAAAGGCCATTATTATTGTTATTATTATTATTGTTATTATTTCAGGGGACAGTGGGATCACCTTACTGTGGGCAGGGAAAGGGCCAGGAGTGGAGAGCTGAACTAGAAGAGAGGGGTCAAACGGGTGCCCACAAGACTCCTGTGGATTGGCTGGAGTGGAACTGTCGACAATTACCTACCAAAACTGCTATGACCACAGTATGCATGGTTGGGTCATGTGGCAACCGGAGCCTGAACCACTGACCATCCAGGGGAGGGGGAATCAGTCATTGGTTAGTCGATGAGCTCTTCACCCCACCTTAATCTGTTCCTGCACCTGCTCTCAGCTCCCCCATCTCTCCCATTGCTTCTGCAGATTTGGCTGACTCCACCAATCAACCATGGGAAACGGCACGGGGGTGACAAAGTTCATGCTCTTGGGGCTCACAGATGACCCCCACCTGCAGGCTCTGCTCTTTCTTGTCCTCTTTCTCACCTACGCAGTAGGCATCATCGGGAACCTGACCATTGTCACTCTAACCCTGCTGGACTCCCACCTCCGCACCCCCATGTACTTCTTCCTGCGCACTTTATCCTTGCTGGAGATTGCCTTCACGTCTGCCTGCATTCCCAGTTTCCTTGTCACCATCGTCACCGGAGACAGAACTATTTCCTTTTCCAACTGCTTCACTCAAATGTTCTTCTTCCTCTTCCTGGGGGCGACCGAATTCTTCCTCCTGGCCACCATGTCCTACGACCGCTATGTTGCCATCTGCCGGCCCCTGCACTACACGACCGTCATGAGCAGGGGAGTATGCTCCCTGCTGGTCCTCTGTTCTTTTCTCTCCAGTTATCTGATCGTGTTCCCACCAGTTGTGATGATTGCGCGGCTAGACTTCTGCGACTCCAACATCCTCAACCACTTCATCTGCGATTCTTCCGCAATTATGGGGCTCTCATGCACAGATACCAGCTTCCTGGAGCTGATGGCATTCCTCTTATCCTTGGGCACGCTCTTCGTTACCTTGGTGCTAATGACAGCTTCCTACACAGCTATCGTTAGGGCCATCCTGAGGCTGCCCTCAGCCCAGCAGAGGAGAAAGGCCTTTTCCACCTGCTCCTCCCACATGGTTGTGGTCTCCATCACATATGGCAGTTGCATCTTCGTGTACATCAAACAGTCCGCCAAGGACAGGATGGAACTGACCAAAGGGGTAGCGGTGATCAACACTTCTGTGGTCCCCATCCTAAATCCCTTCATCTACACCTTGCGGAACGAGCAGGTCAAGCAGGCCTTCAGGGCCATGGTGCACCAGATTGTGTTTTCCACCACGAAGAGAGGGCTCATCTGTGATAAAATGCTACAGGAAAATCTGCAGGAGTCTCAAAAGGTCGACCACAGAGACTCGGTGCCTGTACATTAACCTAGCACTTCATCTGTGGCCCGACAAACAGGACCTGGCCGTTCTACAGCCCTCTATGCGCCCCTACATCCACCTTCCTGTAAATCCCTCCCCTGACCAGGTTCCCCTTGCAACCCCAACCCTTCTGTTCTCGTCCATTCAGAGGGGAATCATGCCATTTCATTCCACATGAAAGAGGTATTCTGAGGTTTGTTCTGCAGGTTGGTACTGAAGCTGATGGAGTACCACAGGGGCAATATGTGTGGGCTTTTTCCAAGCCTCTTTCCATGTCCTAGATAAGTGAGTTCTTGCACCTATCTTTGATGTCACTGGTCGTCGGCGGAGGGGAGCCCAAAGGCTCACCTCCTCTCGCTACTATCCTACTGCTCCTATTGCTCCCCCTTTTCACTCCCACTTTCCACTTGACCCCTCACTTCTACCCTCTTGCTCTCCCCTTCTCACTCCCACTTCCTCTCATCTCAGCACGTATGCATGTGTAAATATAAGATTGTAATTACAATGATATATTCTTATTTGGGCAGGCTTTTGAGCCGTCATTAGAGACCCAATGTAGCCTAGTCGAGAGGGCAGGGTCTTGAGCGTCAGAAGCGCCTGGATTCTAATCCCAGCTCTGCCACTTGCATGTTGTGTGACTTTATGCAAGTCACTTCACTTCTCCGTGTCTCAGTTACCTCATCTGTAAAATGGAGATTGACTGTGACGACTGTGAGCCCCATGTGGGAAAGGGACTGTATCCAACTTAATTAGTTTGTATGTACCCCAGCGCCTACTACAGTGTTTGGTATATAGAAAGCAGAAGCCAAAAACCATAAAAACAGCATTCCAATCTGTCCTATTTGATATGCTTCCTTCCTGATCCTTATTCTTACTCTCACTCCCACTCTTTGGAAATCATCTCTCTCTGTCTCCCCTATTTGATTGGAAATGCCTGAATAACAGGAACTCTGTGTCTTTCTTTAGTTGTGCCCTCCCAAGCACTTAGTTCAGTGCCTAGAACTCAGTCAGTAGGCCATCACTAGATTTCATTTGACTGATTGATGGATTTCTTAGCACTCTGTATGCCCTCAATAAATGCAAATGAATAGATGGATGGATTGCTTTGCACTCAGTAGGTGCTCAATAAATATCATCTGATTGATTGATGGATTGTTTTGCACTCTCTAGGCTCTCAATAAATGCCATGAGATCTTTGAGCAGATGGTGCTCAGTAAATACCATTGAATGACCCATTGGTCAGTTGATTAAATGGTTGCTAGACCTGACATCCTATTTGGTCTGGGCAGGAGCATCTCGGTGCAAGAGTGGAGGTTCTACAAGGGAGCTGAGTTTAGGGAAGAGATGCAGGGAGCACTGAGCCCAGAGAAACTCAGCTCAATACCTCACCACCTCTGGACCTAGCAGAAGGAAGAAGGGAGATCCCCATTGCTCCACCTTGCTTACTCCCTTCTTGGTTACCTAGGCTAGGGATTAATGGTTTGGAATAGCTGTCTCCAGTCTGGAGATTACTGGGGATACTTTCATTAGTCTCACAATTGGTCCCCATGTGTCAATTGGGAACCAAAGTGAATAAAACCCCCACTCTTGCTCCTGCAGTAGGTATAGAAGTCCATCTCCTGTCACAGGGGTCCAAACAGTCTCCCCTACTGATAGCCTGCTCCATCCTGAGACTGCCCTCTGCCTAGATGAGGAGAAAGGCCTTTTCCATCTTTTCCTCCTATAATGGCTGTGGTCTCCATCACATACATCAGATGCATCTTTATGTACATCAAACTTTCCACCCAGGACAGGGTGGACCTGACCAAGGGGGTAGGGGTGTTCAATATCTCTGTGGCCCTTATGCTGAACGCTTTCATCTACATCCTGCGGAACAGATGGCTTTCAGGGACCTGGTGCACTGGGTTGGGTTTTCCTCTGGGGAGTGAGATGAGGCAGAGTGAGATGGAGAAGTCAAGCCACACAGAGAGCCACAGTATTCCAGTTAATCAACCGATTGTATTTATTGAGCACTTATACTTATTGAGCAGGAGGGTGGTCAACGTGGGGAGAGCTGTGGTTTGTCTGACATGGGAAAGGAGGAAGTTCCAGGTCACCCCGCTGCTCAAATCCTTCCGACAGTTGTCCATTCTTGTCCAAATCAAGCAGAAACTCCTGACCTTGAATTTCAAGGCTATCTCTCAGCATTCTCACTCTTCTGCTTATACATTCTCTTCTCCCACTGCACCCCAGTTTTCACTCTTCCCACCTTCTGAACTAACCTAATAGCCGTGCCACATTCTCAACTCTTCCATCACTGATCCCGGCTCCATACCCTTCATCCAGCCTTGAATTCCCTCCCGTTTCATTACTGCCAAACCACTGGTCACTTTAAAACCCTTCTGAAATCCCTCTTCCTCCAGGAGTTCTTCCCCACTTATTTTTCTTTTACCTAGGTCGCATCTTCCTACCACCTCAGCACTTATTCAATCCTAACTATCCATAGCACTTCTGATCATATCAATTTAGTCTCTCTCAGTTACTCTCCCAACATTTTAAGATGAGCCAACTTTAGCACATATGACTTTATTT